>NC_060177.1:85663844-85888844 GCF_021184085.1 Oncorhynchus gorbuscha | reverse complement strand
GTCACAGTGGTCAGGTATTCTGCCGCTGTGTACTCTCTTGTTTAGGGCCAAATACCATTCTTAGTTTGCTCAGTTTTTTTGTTAATTACTTGACACATTGGAAAGAATTATCTTTTTGTTTTCTCATGATTTGGTTGGGTCTAATTTTGTTGATGTCCTGGTGCTCTGTGGGGTGTGTTTGTGTTTGTGAACAGAGCCCCAGGACCAGCTTGCTTAGGGGACTCTTCTCCAGGTTCATCTCTCTGTAGGTGATGGCTTTGTTATGGGAGGTTTGGGACTCGTTTCCTTTCAGGTGATTGTAGAATTTACAGGCTCTTTCTGCTTTTTGATAATTAGAGGGTGTCGGCCTAATTCTGCTCTGCATGCATTATTTGGTGTTTTACGTTGAACACTGAGAATATTTTAGCAGAATTTTGCATGCAGCGTCTCAATTTGGTGTTTGTCCCATTTTGTGAATTCTTGGTTGGTGAGCAGACCCCAGACCTCACAACCACAAAGGGCAATGGGTTCTATAACTGATTCAAGTATTTTTTGCCAGATCCTAATTGGTATGTTGCATTTTATGTTCCTTTTGATGGCATAGAATACCCTTCTTGCCTTGTCACTCAGATCGTTCACAGCTTTGTGGAAGTTACATGTGGCGCTGATGTTTAGGCCCAAGTATGTATACTTTTTTGTGTGCTCTAGGGCAACGGTGTCAGGGCAACGGTGTCAGGGCAACGGTGCCAGGGCAACAGTGCCAGGGCAACGGTGCCAGGGCAATGGTGTCGAGGTAGAATTTGTGGTCCTGGCAACTGGACCTTATTATTTTGGTCTTACTGAGATTTACTGTCAGGGCCCAGGTCTGACAGAATGTGTGCAGAAGATCTAGGTGCTGCTGTAGGCCCTCCTTGGTTGGGGACAAAAGCACCAGATCATCAGCAAACAATAGACTCTGTCTCTGTCTCTCTCTCTGACTCTCTCTGTCTCTCACTGTCTCTCTGTCTTTATATGACTTCCTGTCTTGTCACCAGAGGAGTGCTGACAGAGCAGTCACAATCCACTCACATCCTCAGTGTGTGTGAGTGTCAACACTTTAGATTGGTAACGTAATGATATAATTCGGGGAGTCGAGAAGCCGCAGAAAAATGATTTGTTGTCTCTTGCACTTCCTCAGTTGTGATTGTAGTCTGCTTCAAGTAGAACAGAAGGAACAGAATTGTAGCTAGGCTTACCCTAGATATTCTTCCAGAACTCTAATGAAGTCTTTGAGAGGATTTCAGAGACAGACAACTAGGTTGTGACCAGGACCTGTCGGTAGGCTGCTGGCGCTAGAAAAGCAGGTTGGAACAGTTGAACTGACCCCCGACCTAGATGGGACGTAGGCAGGCAAGTCTCCTATCAACATAACACTACAGGAGTAGCCTAACCTAACGTTCATACTGACCCAAGCCTCTCAGGCAGATGACTACAGAAATGTGTGTGTGTGGGTGAGCGTGCGTTTATGCATGTGCACTAGTGTGTTTGTTTGTGTGGGTTTTGTGAGACATTGAGGAAGTGCGTGTGGCGTAGCCTGTCTTTGTATTCTGTTTGTTTTTTTGTTTTTTTATATATATGCCATTTAGCAGACTTTTTCCATGCTAAGTCATGTACTCCCAGGTCCTTTGTCTGTGATGACACTGGTAAACAGTCATTATCTATTTAAGAGAAGTTTCAAGATGGCTGAGGAGGTAATGATGATGGTGTGTATTAGATGTTGTGTGGGAAATACTGCCCTGGTTTCACAGGGCCTAAAATGTACATTTTGGTCCTCCAGCCACTGTGGCAGATAGATTTAAAAATCTACCAGCCACTCAGATTTTTTTACCAGCTAAAATTACACCAACAAAACACACAAAAAAAATGATGAGCATGTTTTGAAATGTTTCTTAAACAATACATGTATTCCCAGTAAGAAGTAATGTGGTATATTGTTTAACTTAATTTCATTTTTTGTGACCTGAGTCTTTTAACCAAAATATTACAGATGAGATAAAATGTTCCCCTGCCCTTGACGGTTACCTTGGTAATGCGACTCGGATGTGTTTGTGCTTGTGAGATTTGAGTCTGACAAGTAAGCAGCGTTGTCTTCTCTTCCCTAACAGTTAAAACTCAAACTGTGAAAAACGAACTAGCTTGTGAACAACACAAGGTAAATAGCCAAGAAACACAAGGACAAAGTCTCACTTCAGTAGACTTTCGTTTCAAGTGAATTAGACCAACGTTTATACCTGTAAGCAGCGCTTCTGAAAATGAATCTTTAACTCCGCTCTTCACGTGCGCACAGCCCCCAGCCAGGCAGTGTTGCGGCGCGAGGTGGAATAGGCTATATAGGATTCATAGTTAATTTACCAGCTGTTCATTTACTGTGAAACAAAACGGCAGAAATACTTTGAAACCAGCCACTGCAACATTTATTTTACTGTAAATGTGATCATACTATTTTTATTCACAAATGCTAGTGAAGTGCTCACACTGTGAAGCCCTGACCACCGCCAACGTGTCTGGTGAAATAGACATTTAGCCCGCAGGTGACAGGTGTTAATTTTAGGCCCTCCTGGTTTGCCACTTGTATCATAATCCCCCTCAACTTCATGAGACATCTCAACATCCTCCCAACTCCTCACCAGTCACTTGTGACTTTGGCTGACTGTCTGACTAGCTGACTATTGTGCCCCACATGTTTAAATATACGTTTTTGGAATATGGACATATGTTAGGCTATCCTATAGTTATGGAATTATCATATGTCATAAACAGTCATGTCAGCTGATGTCAGTTCTGACTTGTCAGTCACGGCACAAACTGTTTACTGTAGCTCAACCAATAACTGCTGTCCTACTGTTGGCCGGCCTGCTGTCCTACTGTTGGCCGGCCTGCTGTCCTACTGTTGGCCGGCCAGCTGTCCTACTGTTGGCCGGCCAGCTGTCCTACTGTTGGCCGGCCAGCTGTCCTACTGTTGGCCGGCCAGCTGTCCTACTGTTGGCCGGCCAGCTGTCCTACTGTTGGCCGGCCAGCTGTCCTACTGTTGGCCGGCCAGCTGTCCTACTGTTGGCCGGCCAGCTGTCCTACTGTTGGCCGGCCAGCTGTCCTACTGTTGGCCGGCCAGCTGTCCTACTGTTGGCCGGCCAGCTGTCCTACTGTTAGCCAGCTGTCCTACTGTTGGCCTGTTAGCTCAGCCAGATAACAGTTTGTGTCATGACTGTTTTTAAGAATATTGTCCATAAACTGACATCAGTTGTCATTATTGATTTTTATCTGATGTGTCACTGGTATGACAGTTATGTATGTTGTACCCACAGCAACTATTAAAACCTTCCTCAACCAGAAACTGTGGATTGATGGCAGCATTCGTGTGAAACTGAAAGCGCGAACCACTGCTTTTAATCAGGGCAAGGTAACCGGAAACATGACCGAATACAAACAGTGTAGCTATTCACTCCTCAAGGCAATCAAACAAGCTAAGCATCAGTATAGAGACAAAGTAGAGTCGCAATTCAACAGCTCAGACATGAGAGGTATGTGGCAGGGCCTACAGTCAATCACGGACTACAAAAAGAAAACCAGCCCCGTCGTGGACCCCGATGTCTTGCTCCGCGATGTCTTGCAGACAGACTAAACAACTCCTTTGCTCGCTTTGAGGACAATACAGTGCCACTGACACGGCCGCTACCAAAACCTGCAGGCTCTCCTTCACTGCAGCCAACGTGAGTAAAACATTTAAACGTGTTAACCCTCGCAAGGCTGCAGGCCCAGACGGCATCCCCAGCCGCATCCTCAGAGCATGTGCAGACCAGCTGGCTGGTGTGTTTACGGACATATTCAATCAATCCTTATCCCAGTCTGCTGTTCCCACATGCTTCAAGAGGGCCACCATTGTTCCTGTTCCCAAGAAAGCGAAGGTAACTGAGCTAAATGACTACCGCCCCGTAGCACTCACTTCCGTCATCATGAAGTGCTTTGAGAGGCTAGTCAAAGATCATATCATCTCCACCTTACCTGACACCTAAGACCCACTTCGATTTGCTTAACGCCCCAATAGGTCCACAGACGGCACAATTGCAACCACCCTGCACACTGCCCTAACCCATCTGGACAAGAGGAATACCTATGTGAGAATGCTGTTCATCGACTACAGCTCTGCATTCAACACCATAGTACCCTCCAAACTCGTCATTAAGCTCGAGACCCTGGGTCTCGACCTCGCCCTGTGCAACTGGGTCCTGGACTTCCTGATGGGCCACCCCCAGGTGGTGAGGATGGGTAACAACATCTCCACCCCGCTGATCCTCAACACTGGGTGCGTTCTCAGCCCTCTCCTGTACTCCCTGTTCACCCACGACTGCGTGGCCATGCACGCCTCCAACTCAATCATCAAGTTTGCAGACGACACTACAGTGGTAGGTTTGAATACCAACAACGACGAGACGGCCTACAAGGAGGAGGTGAGGGCCCTCGGAGTGTGGTGTCAGGAAAATAACCTCACACTCAATGTCAACAAAACAAAGGAGATGATCGTGGACTTCAAGAAACAGCAGAGGGAGCAGCCCCCTATCCACATCGATGGAACAGTAGTGGAGAAGGTGGAAAGTTTCAAGTTCCTGGGCGTACACATCACGGACAAACTGAATTGGTCCACCCACACAGACAGCGTTGTGACTGAAAAAATTAGGCTTGTCACCAAAAACACTCACAAATGTTTACAGATGCACAATCAAGAGCATGCTGTCGGGCTGTATGACCACCTGGTACGGCAACTGCTCTGCCCATTAACCGTAAGGCTCTCAGAGGGTAGTGAGGTCTGCACAACACATCACCAGGAGCAAACTACCTGCCCTCCAGGACACCCTCCAGGTCACGGACACCTCAAGAACAACAACCACCCGAGCCACTGCCTGGACTCCCCGTTATCATCCAGAAGGCGAGGTCAGTACAGGTGCATCAAAGCAGAGACAGAGAGACTGAAAAACAGCTTCTATCTCAAGGCCATCAGACTGTTGAACAGCCACCACTAACATTGAGTGGCTGCTGCCAACATACTTACTCAACTCCAGCCACTTTAATAATTAAAAATTGGACGTAATAAATGTATCACTAGTCACTTTAAACAATGCCACTTTATATCATGTTTACATACCCTACATTACTCATCTCATATGTATATACTGTACTCTATACCATCTACTGCATCTTGCCTATGCCGTTCGGCCATCTCTCATCCATATATGTAAACATTCTTATTAATTCCTTTACACTTGTGTGTGTTAGGAAGTTGTTGTGAAATTGTTAGATTACTTGTTATATATTACTGCACGGTCGGAACTAGAAGCACAAGCATTTCGCAACACACGCATTAACATCTGCTAACCATGTGTATGTGACCAATAATAATAATAATAATAATAATAATGCCATTTGTGCTTTTATGTGACTTACAGTCATGTGTGCATACATTCTACGTATGGGTGGTCCCGGGGATCGAACCCACTACCCATGCTCTACCAACTGAGCTACAGAAGGACCATCAATAACATCTGCTAACCATGTGTATGTGACCATTAACATCTGCTAACCATGTGTATGTGACCATTAACATCTGCTAACCATGTGTATGTGACCAATAACATCTGCTAACCATGTGTATGTGACCATTAACATCTGCTAACCATGTGTATGTGACCATTAACATCTGCTAACCATGTGTATGTGACCAATAACATCTGCTAACCATGTGTATGTGACCATTAACATCTGCTAACCATGTGTATGTGACCATTAACATCTGCTAACCATGTGTATGTGACCATTAACATCTGCTAACCATGTGTATGTGACCAATAACATCTGCTAACCATGTGTATGTGACCAATAACATCTGCTAACCATGTGTATGTGACCATTAACATCTGCTAACCATGTGTATGTGACCAATAACATCTGCTAACCGTGTGTATGTGACCATTAACATCTGCTAACCGTGTGTATGTGACCAATAACATCTGCTAACCGTGTGTATGTGACCATTAACATCTGCTAACCATGTGTCTCTGACCAAAACAATTTTGAAATATTAAGTTAAGTCTTATGACACAGCTATGTGCGGGTTCATTTCCTCTTTAGCAGAATAAGTGACAAATGTCTGTGCCTTCACGGTCACATCTGCTAACCATGTTTATGTGACCATTGCAACATTCCTGATTTCATGTGTATGTGACTTTTAACATCTGCTGAATCAAATGTATTTGACCATTTCTTAACATCTTTTAACCATGTTTTTTTATGCTTGTCTGTTAACATCTCTAACCAGGTGTTCTCAATCAGGTTAGAATAACATTTACATTTAACCATTTATGTGACCTCTTAACATCTGCTAACCATGTGTATTGACCTTATAACATCTGGAACAACCATTGTATGTGACCATCTAAATCTTTTAACCATGTGTATGTGACCTTTAACATCTGCTAACCATGTTTAGGTGTCTCCGGAAGGTGGTGATTGACATCTGCTAACCATGTGTATGTGACCATTAACATCTGCTAACCAGTTTGTATGTGACCAATAACATCTGCTAACCAGTGGTAGGGAGGCGAGCAGGCCAGAGGTGGATGACCAGTGCCCTTATTTAACATCTGCTAACCTGGAGGTATGAGGTGACCCTAACATCTGCAAACCATGGTCTTGTGTATGTGACCAATAACATCTGCTAACGGAGTGTGTATGTGACCATTAACATCTGCTAACATGTGTCTCTGACCAAAACAATTTTGAAATATTAAGGTAAGTCTTATGACACAGCTATGTGCGGGTTCATTTCCTCTTTAGCAGAATAAGTGACAAATGTCTGTGCCTTCACGGTCACTGTCCTCCTCCGAGTTCCTGTTTTATGTTCTCTTTCTCATTGCACCAGTTCCTGATTTCACTTGTTGTGTTCTTCTTTTCCATCCTCTCTGAATCAAATAATACGTTTTGACTCCATTTCTTATTTCATCGAGTCGTTTTCAAGGGTTGTTTTTTTTCTGCTTGTCTGTTAGTCTGAGGTATTTCTCTCGAACGAGGTGTTCTCAATCAGGTTAGAATAAAAGTAGAAGCCCTTTCCCATAAACCTGTGCCACTTCCTCAACAACACTGGTTGGCCAGATTGAGAAGTGGATATTGTGTGTCTTCAGAGGGCAGCCTAGTGGTTAAGAGCGTTGGGCCACTAATCAAAAGGTTGCTGATTCAAATACTCGCGCCCACGAAGTGACAAATCTGAGCAAGGCACTTAATTGCTCCTGTGAATTGCTCTAGATATGACTGACTGAATGTACATCTACGATCTCCGCATTCACTCTTTTCCGCTGCCTCAAGCCGTTTGTGTGTCATTACTGTGTTTGAGTCCACAGCAGCCATGGGTACAGTGCTCCATCCCTGTACAGTATGTTTCCAGTTTTAGTCAACTATGCACTAGTCTAGTCCCTCTGGTTCTGATGGGGCACTAGTAACTACCTGTTCCACTGGTAAATGTGTCACGGTGAAGAGTATCATTGCCCTAACGTCTGTGTCTGTGTGTGTGTGTGCATGTGTGTTTGTTCGCCGTTGTCTGCGTTAGGGTGTGTCTGTGTTTGTTGTACAGTAACGGCTAAAGTCCAGCCACAGACAGGTTTGGCGGCAGTTTTAATGCAGTCATGCAGGCCCTTGAGCAAGAACTTCAACTCAAATTTGCAATATTAGATATGAGTTGTTAAATATTAGTAAATCTTGCAGGTGTAAAAGACTTGTTCAAGTGCAAAAGTAATAATGTGTTAATATTTGAACCCATAAATTAACCTCCCTCTCTCTCCCTGTCTCTCTCGCTCTCTTGCTCTCTCGCACTCTCTCACTCTCTCGCTCTCGCTCTCTCCAGGTAAGTCCCACCTGGCCATCGTTCAGAAGGTGAATAATGAGGGCGAGGGGGATCCGTTCTACGAGGTGCTGGGATTGGTTACCTTGGAAGACGTCATCGAGGAGATCATCAAATCAGAGATCCTGGACGAGTCGGATCTTTACAGTGAGTCTATTGGGTTATAACATGTTTATTACAACATGTGTGTCCCATAGAACAGAAGCCCATAACTCATCAATTAGCTTTTATAGATATTTAGTACATACCCTTAGAATGCAAAGCTGAGGATGTGCCTGCTCATCCCCAGAATCGTCTGTTTTCAAAGGATAAAGCAAAGAACAAACAGCTTCATAGTTAAAAACATGGAAGAAAAAATAAATATGGAAGAAAATGAAACGTATTTTACAAGAACAAGTATCACTACCTAAAAACACAACATTATGGAACAAGCTTTTCAGAATTCACTGATAAATTGGTCCACATGGAAAACTAAAGGCATAAAAACTGTAAATGCCCTGGTAATAGGAAATACATTTATTTCCATGACAGAATTAAAAAGCCATTTTGGACCAATGTAGATATTTTCAAGTACATGCAACTTAAACGTTTAAATCACAAAACTTTTATTTGAAGTCGTTTGGACATGAGAGGGAAACCTATGTCAGAAAAGGATATTCATATGATCGATAAGGAAAAGAAAACCTTTCAGAGAGCCAACTGACAACCTCTTACAGAAAAATATAAACTATTGGAAACAAGACTTAATAACTGATATTGGCACAAGATGGAGTGTTGAAACATAACGAATGAGATTACAGTTAACGAAAATGTAAGTTTAATCCAGTATTTATTACTATACAAAAGACACAGTTCACAAATTGTACAGCACAACGTCAAGAGTCCTGTCTGAAGTGTAAGCCCTACTAATGACTCAATAATTCATGCCTTCTGGGAATGTTACAATTCATGCCTTCTGGGAATGTTACAATTCATGCCTTCTGGGAATGTTACAATTCATGCCTTCTGGGAATGTTACAAAAGTTATGGAAGGAGTTGGTAAGATGGATGAGAAGCGGTATTGAATGTAAATGTGCTTTCCATTCGTCTGGCTGTACATTTCAAGACATGAGGGTGCAGTGAGATACCCGATGGGTTGGACAAAACTCTTCTCGTCAATTATCTTAAAACAACAAAAACCTACACTAAAAAAAACTGAAACTCAAGCCAGTCCTCCCCACGCAATGGTCATGTGCTTTATTATCTAGACATTTTAAAGAGCGTGGACGACAGAGAGAGAGTGGTGCAGTTTGAGGCCATGAGGCAGAAGGTTATTACTGTGGGGAGGCAGAAGGTTATTAGGGTGGGGGCTAGTGGGTCTTTGTATGATGTAGTTGTTTTTGTACTATGTGTATGTTTTTGTATTGTTTATAAAAGAGCAAATAAAATCTTAGAAATCACATTTTTCAAAAGAATGCAAGGCTGACCCGTGGTTCTACAATCTACCGTGTGACACAAATTAACCATATTAATCCACTCGGGATAAACTGTTTTGAGATAAGTGTCCTCGGTCAGATGCTGATCCGATGTCCCTCCCCTCTGACCTTCTCCTCCACTGGGTTTTGAGAAGGAGAGGAGAGGGGATTCGAGGAACCAAGGAAATGCAGTTTAGATTCTGCCTAATCTGTAACCTGTCCTTTTGTGTCATCTCTCACCTAGCTGACAACAGCAGAAACAGGAAGAAGGTGGCACCCAATAAGAACAAACGAGATTTCTCCGCCTTCAAACAGACTGAGAGCGAATCCAAAGTCAAGATCTCCCCTCAGCTGTTATTGGCCGCTCACCGTTTCCTGGCAACAGGTTAGAACGTGTGACCTCCAACCCCCACACACTGTCACACACTACCCAACCACACACTCTCACACACTACCCAACCACACAATGCAACCCCCACACACTGTCACACACTACCCAACCACACAATGCAACCCCCACACACTGTCACACACTACCCAACCACACAATGCAACCCCCACACACTGTCACACACTACCCAACCACAATATGCTTCTACACCTGCATTGTTTGCTGTTTGGGGTTTTAGACTGGGTTTCTGTTCAGCACTTTGAGATATCAGCTGATATACGAAGGGCTATATAAATACATTTGATTTGATATGCCACAATACAGTGCATTTGGAAAATATTCAATCCCCTTGACTTTTTCCACATTTTGTTACATTACAGCCTTACTCTAAAATTATATATTTTTAAATCTTCATCAATCTACACACAACACCCCTAATGAAAAAGAGAAAACGGGTTTTTAGAAATGTTTGCACATTTATTAAAAATAGAAACAGAGAAACCAGAAAAGTAAAAGTATTCAGACCCTTTGCTATGAGACTCGAAATTCAGCTCAGGTGCATCCTGTTTCCATGGATCATCCTTGAGATGTTTCTACAACTTGATTATAGTCCACCTCTGGTAAATGCAATTGATTGGACATGATTTGGAAAGGCACACCCCTGTCTATGTAAAGCCCCACAGTTGACAGTGCATGTCAGAGAAAAAAACCAAGCCATGAGGTCGAAGGAATTGTCCGTAGAGCTCCGAGACAGGATTGTGTCGAAGGCACAGATCTGGGGAAGGGTACCAAAAAATGTCTACAGCGTTGAAGGTCCCCAACAAAACAGTGGCCTCCATCATTGTTAAATAGAAGAAGTTTGGAACCACCAAGACTCTTCCTAGAGCTGGCCGCCCTGCCAAACTGAGCAGTCGATGGAGAAGGGCCATGGTCAGGGAGGTGACCAAGAACCCGATGGTCACTCTGACAGAGCTCCAGAGTTCCTCTGTGGAGATGGGAAAACCTTCCAGAAGGAAAACCATCTCTTCAACAATCTACCAATCAACCCTTTATGGTAGAGTCGGACAGAAGCCACTCCTCAGTAAAAGGCACATGACAGCCCACTTGGAGTTTGCCAAAAGGCACCTACTCTCAGATATTGAGAAACAAGATTCTCTGGTCTGATGAAACCAAGATTGATCTGAATGCCATGTTTCACATCTGGAGGAAACCTGGCACCATCCCTACGGTGAAGCATGTTGGTGGCAGCATCATGCTGTGGGGATGTTTTTCAGCAGCTGGGACTGGGAGACTAGTCAGGATTAAGGGAAAGATGAACAGAGCAAAGTACAGAGAGATCCTTGATGAAAACCTCCTCCAGAGTGCTCAGGATGTCAGACTTGGGAGAAGGTTCACCTTCCAACAGGACAACGACCCTAAGCACACATCCAAAACAATGCAGGAGTGGCTTTGGGACAAGTCTCTGAATGTCCTTAGTGTCCCAGCCAGAGCCCGGACTCGAACCCGATCGAACATCTCTGGAGAGACCTGAAAATAGCTGTGCAGCGACGCTCCCCATCTAACCTGACAGAGGATCTGCAGAGAAGAATAAGAGAAACTCCCCAAATAAAGGTGTGCCAAGCTTGTAGCATCATACCCAAGAAGACTCGAGGCTGTAATCGCTGCCAGAGATGCTTCAACAATGTACTGAGTAAAGGGTCTGAATACTTATGGAAATGTATTTATTTTCCTTTTTTTCCCTCATACGTTTGTAAAAATTCCTAAAAACATGTTTTTGCTTTGTCATTATGGGGTATTGTGTGTAGATTGATGAGAGAGAAAATATTTTATACATTTTAGAATAAGGCTGTAACGTAACAAAATGTTGAAAAATTCAAGGGGTCTGAATACTTTCCGAGTGTACGAAATGTCTAGCTCAGTTGGTAAAAGCGTGTCGCGACTTGTTAAAGAATTCCAATGTTATTCAATTACCTCAGTGATTGCTTATTCATAGTAGAAATTTATGTAAAAAACAATGCAACCATGGTTGAATATTGTGACGTTAATGATTCACTTGTGTTGCCAGCACCACTAGTCTTGTGTCTGTTGTAGCGTGCTCAGACAGAATTACGTTGCTGTTCCCTCTTCTCTCTCTAAAACAACAGAGATTGCAGTATCACAGCATGCCTGTCTGTGTCTGTGTCTGCCTCTACCCTGTCTGTCTGCCTCTACCCTCTGTCTGTCTGCCTCTACCCTCTCTGTCTGTCTGCCTCTACCCTCTCTGTCTGTCTGCCTCTACCCTCTCTGTCTGTCTGCCTCTACCCTCTCTGTCTGTCTGCCTCTACCCTCTCTGTCTGTCTGCCTCTACCCTCTCTGTCTGTCTGCCTCTACCCTCTCTGTCTGTCTGCCTCTACCCGCTCTGCCTCTACCCTCTCTGTCTGTCTGCCTCTACCTTCGGAGTCTGCCTCTACCCTCTCTGCCTCTACCCTCTCTGCCTCTACCCTCTCTGCCTCTACCCTCTCTGCCTCTACCCTCTCTGTCTCTACCCTCTCTGTCTGTCTGCCTCTACCCTCTGTCTGTCTGCCTCTACCCTCTCTGTCTGTCTGCCTCTACCCTCTCTGTCTGTCTGCCTCTACCCTCTCTGTCTGTCTGCCTCTACCCTCTCTGTCTGTCTGCCTCTACCCTCTCTGTCTGCCTCTACCCTCTCTGTCTGTCTGCCTCTACCCTCTGTCTGTCTGCCTCTACCCTCTGTCTGTCTGCCTCTACCCTCTCTGTCTGTCTGCCTCTACCCTCTCTGTCTGTCTGCCTCGACCCTCTTTGTCTGTCTGCCTCTTTCCTCTCTGTCTGTCTGCCTCGACCCTCTTTGTCAGTCTGCCTCTTTCCTCTCTGTCTGTCTGCCTCTACCTTCAGAGTCTGCCTCTACCCTATGTCTGTCTACCTCTACCTTCGGAGTCTGCCTCTACCCTATGTCTGTCTGCCTCTACCTTCGGAGTCTGCCTCTACCCTATGTCTGTCTACCTCTACCTTCGGAGTCTGCCTCTACCCTATGTCTGTCTGCCTCTACCTTCGGAGTCTGCCTCTACCCTATGTCTGTCTGCCTCTACCTTCGGAGTCTGCCTCTACCCTATGTCTGTCTGCCTCTACCCCCTGTCTTTGACATAATTTCAGTTCAGTCAAATGATAATTTGTCTCTCTCCAGAGGTGACGTTATTCAGCCCGTCCCAGATATCGGACAAGGTTCTGTTGAGGATTCTGAGACACCCAGACGTCATCCAGGAAATTAAGTTCAACGACAGTGACAAACGCTGTCCTCAACACTTTGTCTACCAGAGAGGGAAGGCTGTCGACTACTTCATACTCATACTGCAGGTAGGCCACACACCACACACACTCTGTCTTTCTGGCTGACTTTGTGTGAATCAGCCAGTGATTGATTCAATGAGTCACCATTGTGACATGGTTTTAAATTCCCACATGAAAAGTTCCTTCTTAGTTTGTTTTTATATAAGTCCTGACTTCCTCTGTTCATCCTGGCCTGGAATAGACCCCAGAAACACTCTCTAACATCTCCGTGTTTCTCATTGTTGAAATGAGCCATGTCCTGCTACCTGTAACAGATGGCAGCTCCCTGCCCGGCCTCGACAGGGGGTGGCAAAGTATTCACATATTTAACCAGGGTTGACGGAAGGAGGCTTTCTGTGTCACAACACTAACCCAGAGGGAGTTAGCTCTACGTTAATCAACCACACAGCCAGACTAACCATCCTGTTGAAGGTCTGTTGTGAAAGCTGCCACTGGCCTCATTCAAGGCCTTCACACCTACACTCTCTCCAACAAGCAGAGGAGAAGAGACGAGGAGGCCATTTCATACTAGTGTTGCATTGATATGACATTTTTGGCCGATATCGATATTTTCTTTGCCCCAAAAAATATGATAACGATAACCAATATTAAGCATTCTAGTGCAGTTAAATAGTTAACACATGGCCACAGCAGACTTAAGGCACTGCATCTGTGCAAGAGGCGTTACTGCAGACCCTGGTTCGAATCCAGCTGTATCACATCCGGGCCGTGATCGGGAGTCCCATAAGGTGGCGCACAATTGGCCCGGCATCGGCCGGGGTAGGCAGTCATTGTAAATAAGAATTTGTTCTTAACTGACTTGCCTAGGGAAATAAAGGTTACACTCCACACGGACCAAAAAATTATTTTGTTGGCATTTACGTATGTCCCCATTTACCGGTAAAACATCATCAAAACCTATTTCTTTCACTTACTTGCTGTGCTGTTTGGTCGTTCAGACGTTTCATTCTCAACCAGGAGTTCTATGGAACGCCGTTTGGGTCAAAAAAGTTACTTCAAATAAGCTTGTTGACCAATCAGGACCTGAATATGACTTCACGTCACATAATAATTTAACACGCTCATTTACATAGTTATTACACATTGATTACACTATCACTCCTATTTCATATGTCACAACGATTCATCGATACGTGTGCTATGATGCTGGTAAAGTTGTCTCAGGGACCTACAGTGCTTGTCATAATAAAAGCTAGCTAGCTCATTGATGCAAACAATGTTCTTCCTCAAAAACATAGCAAAACGACATCTGTTTCAGTAGCTATAGTTAGTTAGCTAACTATAAAGATGTGTGTCATCTAAAATAACCCTAATTTATAAGACTGTTCTTATTTGATTAATGGTGGTCGGACCCATCTATGTGAAGCTAGCCACTATAAGGATTAGCCACAATAGGGGACTTTGCGTTTAGCCTTCAAAATAAAAGTATGGTATAATTCTACTATTTGTATTCCATTTGCATCACTGTCAATGACACATTTATTTTGAAGGTAAACTGCAAATTCCACTATTGAATATGGAGATGAGACGAGGAGGCCACTATAGAATATTGAGAAGAGACGAGGAGGCCGTTATAGAATATTGAGAAGAGACGAGGAGGCCGCTATAGAATTTTGAGACGAGGAGGCAGCTATAGAATTTTGAGACGAGGAGGCCGCTATAGAATTTTGAGAAGAGACGAGGAGGCCGCTATAGAATTTTGAGACGAGACGAGGAGGCCGCTATAGAATTGAGACGAGACGAGGAGGCCGCTATAGAATTTTGAGACGAGGAGGCCGCTATAGAATTTTGAGACGAGGAGGCCGCTATAGAATTTTGAGACGAGACGAGGAGGCCGCTATAGAATTTTGAGACGAGACGAGGAGGCCGCTATAGAATTTTGAGACGAGACGAGGAGGCCGCTATAGAATTTTGAGACGAGGAGGCCGCTATAGAATTTTGAGACGAGGAGGCCGCTATAGAATTTTGAGACGAGGAGGCCGCTATAGAATTTTGAGACGAGGAGGCCGCTATAGAATTTTGAGACGAGGAGGCCGCTATAGAATTTTGAGACGAGGAGGCCGCTATAGAATTTTGAGACGAGGAGGCCGCTATAGAATTTTGAGACGAGGAGGCCGCTATAGAATTTTGAGACGAGGAGGCCGCAATAGAATTTTGAGACGAGACGAGGAGGCCGCTATAGAATTTTGAGACGAGACGAGGAGGCCGCAATAGAATTTTGAGACGAGACGAGGAGGCCGCTATAGAATTTTGAGACGAGGAGGCCGCTATAGAATTTTGAGACGAGGAGGCCGCTATAGAATTTTGAGACGAGGAGGCCGCTATAGAATTTTGAGACGAGGAGGCCGCAATAGAATTTTGAGACGAGACGAGGAGGCCGCTATAGAATTTTGAGACGAGACGAGGAGGCCGCAATAGAATTTTGAGACGAGACGAGGAGGCCGCTATAGAATTTTGAGACGAGGAGGCCGCTATAGAATTTTGAGACGAGGAGGCCGCTATAGAATTTTGAGACGAGGAGGCCGCTATAGAATTTTGAGACGAGGAGGCCGCTATAGAATTTTGAGAGGAGGCCGCTATAGAATTTTGAGACGGGGAGGCCGCTATAGAATTTTGAGACGAGGGGAGGCCGCTATAGAATTTTGAGACGAGGAGGCCGCTATAGAATTTTGAGACGGGGAGGCCGCTATAGAATTTTGAGACGGGGAGGCCGCTATAGAATTTTGAGACGGGAGGCCGCTATAGAATTTTGAGACGGGGAGGCCGCTATAGAATTTTGAGACGGGAGGCCGCTATAGAATTTTGAGACGGGGAGGCCGCTATAGAATTTTGAGACGGGGAGGCCGCTATAGAATTTTGAGACGGGGAGGCCGCTATAGAATTTTGAGACGGGGAGGCCGCTATAGAATTTTGAGACGGGGAGGCCGCTATAGAATTTTGAGACGGGGAGGCCGCTATAGAATTTTGAGACGGGGAGGCCGCTATAGAATTTTGAGACGGGGAGGCCGCTATAGAATTTTGAGACGGGGAGGCCGCTATAGAATTTTGAGACGGGGAGGCCGCTATAGAATTTTGAGACGGGGAGGCCGCTATAGAATTTTGAGACGGGGAGGCCGCTATAGAATTTTGAGACGGGGAGGCCGCTATAGAATTTTGAGACGGGGAGGCCGCTATAGAATTTTGAGACGGGGAGGCCGCTATAGAATTTTGAGACGGGGAGGCCGCTATAGAATTTTGAGACGGGGAGGCCGCTATAGAATTTTGAGACGGGGAGGCCGCTATAGAATTTTGAGACGGGGAGGCCGCTATAGAATTTTGAGACGGGGAGGCCGCTATAGAATTTTGAGACGGGGAGGCCGCTATAGAATTTTGAGACGGGGAGGCCGCTATAGAATTTTGAGACGGGGAGGCCGCTATAGAATTTTGAGACGGGGAGGCCGCTATAGAATTTTGAGACGGGGAGGCCGCTATAGAATTTTGAGACGGGGAGGCCGCTATAGAATTTTGAGACGGGGAGGCCGCTATAGAATTTTGAGACGGGGAGGCCGCTATAGAATTTTGAGACGGGGAGGCCGCTATAGAATATTGAGACGGGACGAGGAGGCCGCTATAGAATATTGAGACGGGACGAGGAGGCCGCTATAGAATATTGAGACGGGACGAGGAGGCCGCTATAGAATATTGAGACGGGACGAGGAGGCCGCTATAGAATATTGAGACGGGACGAGGAGGCCGCTATAGAATATTGAGAAGGGACGAGGAGGCCGCTATAGAATATTGAGAAGGGACGAGGAGGCCCCTATAGAATATTGAGAAGGGACGAGGAGGCACCTATAGAATATTGAGAAGGGACGAGGAGGCCCCTATAGAATATTGAGAAGGGACGAGGAGGCCCCTATAGAGTATTGAGAAGAGACGAGGAGGCCCCTATAGAGTATTGAGGTGCAGGGTAGGGGGTGTAGATGGGTCTGGGATGGCGATATGGCCTAAAAATCATATCTCGATTTTATTTATATATTGTAAATCATTATTTACAAAACATCAGAAATGTTTTTTTCTAAATAAGCTTTTGTTGTACAAATTTAAAGGTAGAATAAACAGCATTTTCAACAGTTGGCAATAATCTAGTGAATTCAGAGTTTGTGATAATATATCTAGGCTAAATATAAGCCTTCCACAATCATAAGACTCACTAATAATGTCATTATTTTATCAAAATTGTTTAACCTGCTGTTCTGTTGTAATTACTGATTTAGCTTTCAAGTCTGTCTATGAAAATGCAGTTTTTGTTTCAAATGTAAACCAGAACCATGCATAATACACGTTCACTAACAATGAATAACTTGTTGAAGCAAGCGTTATAGACAATTAACACAGGTCTCATAAACAATCCCACTAGCCCACATGCTGGTGAGTATCCAGCTAATCTTTTATATTTCTAGTCCATTTTGGTCCATTTTCGATCTATTTGCTAGCTAACAAGGCAGAACAGTGGAATTATGAACACATAATTGGTGTGTGTCCACGTGTGTGTAAACTGAGATTAAGCGGTGAAGCGAGAGGTTTCACTTTCCCCCAAATTTCTCCTGACTTCCCGCTTTTGGGACAACGACTCCCCATTGTTAGGGCGGAGACATGAGCATCTCATCATTATATACAGATCTCTGGTGTAAATGGGAAGGTGCACAGCACAGAAAGCGTGAAGGAGAGGAAACCAAAAAGACAGTATGCTGACATAAACGCTCATAAAAAATAAAAAGATACAGGCATTTGGAATATTGCGCAAAAACATTCATATGAATTAACTCTATATCACCCAGCCCTAGGCGGGAAGCAGTGTTCCTTCAGCTGGAGGTCAGAGCCTGCAGCTGGAGGTCAGAGCCTGCAGCTGGAGGTCAGAGCCTGCAGCTGGAGGTCAGAGCCTGCAGCTGGAGGTCAGAGCCTGCAGCTGGAGGTCAGAGCCTGCAGCTGGAGGTCAGAGCCTGCAGCTGGAGGTCAGAGCCTGCAGCTGGAGGTCAGAGCCTGCAGCTGGAGGTCAGAGCCTGCAGCTGGATGAGAACAGAGGAGGTAGGAGGAGAACGGGAGAGACTGGGAGACACCGTGCCACACTGTCAGTCAGCTGTGTATCAATAGGCTAATACCAAGTTTAATCTAACCCCCAGCTAGCCACTGCACCACTCTGTGTAGAAAGACACACACACACACACAGAAATACACACAGAAACACACGCAGAAACACACACAGACACACACACACAGACACACACACACACTGTTTTCCCAAAAATCAGTTATGGCATTAGTCCCTAAACAGTCATTAGCCAGCGCCAGTAATCCAGGGATTGTTAGGCTCAGCTTGTTAGCCACCCACCCCACCCTCATCATGATGTTATCTACTCAGTGGGAGGGCCCATAGGTGGAATAATCCATTGAGCTACACTGCATGGCGAAAAGTATGTGGACACCTGCTTGTCGAACATCTCATTCCAAAATCATGGGCATTCATATGGAGCTGGTCCCCCTTTTGCTGCTATAACAGCCTCCACTCTTCTGGGAAGGCTTTCCACTAGATGTTGGAACATTGCTGAGGGGACTTGCTTCCATTCAGCCACAAGAGCATTAGTGAGGTCGGGCACTGATGTTGGGCGATTAGGTCTGGCTTGCAGTCGACGTTCCAATTCAGTTGTTCGATAGAGTTGAGGTCAGGGTTCTGTGCAGGCCAATCAAGTTCTTCCACACCGATCTCAACAAACCATTTCTGTATGGACCTGGCTTTGTGCATGGGGGCATTGTCATGCTGAGACAAGAAAGGGCCTTCCCCAAACTGTTGCCGCAAAGTTGAAAACACAGAATCGTCTAGAAAGCCATTGTATGCTGTAGCATTACGATTTCCCGAACCATGAAAAACAGCCCCAGACCATTATTCTTTCTCCACCAAACTTTCCACTTTCCACTATGCATTGGGGCAGGTAGTGTTCTCCTGGCATCTGCCAAACCCAGATTCGTCTGTCGGACTGCCAGATGGTGAAACGTGATTCATTCCAAAGTCCAATGGCGGCGAGCTTTACACCACTCCAGCTGACGCTTGGCATTGCGCATGGTGATCTTAGTGTGCGGCTGCTCGGCCATGGAAATCCATTTCATGAAGCTCCTGACGAACAGTTATTGTGCTGTCGTTGCTTCCAGGGGCAGTTTGGAACTCAGTAGGGAGTGTTACAACCAAGGACAGACTATTTTTAGACGCTGCGCGCTTCGGCACTCGGCGGTCCCGTTCTGTGAGCTTGTGTGGCCTACCACTTCGCAGCTGAGCCGTTGTTTCTCCTAGACATTTCCACTTCACAATATCAACACTTACAGTTGTACGGGGCAGCTCTAACAGGGCAGAAATGTGATGAATTGACTTGTAGGAACGGTGGCATCCTATGACGGCGCACAATTGTCTGGGTTTAGCCGTCATTGTAAAAAACATATTTGTTCTTAACTGACTTGCCTCGTTAACTGAAGGTTCAATAAATCAATATAGATGAATGACGGTGCCACGTCGAAAGTCACTGAGCTCTTCAGGAAGGCGATTCTACTGCCAATGTTTGTCTATGGCAATTGCTTGGCTGTGTGCTCGATTTTATACACCCGTCAGCCATAGGTGTGGCTGAAAAAGATCAAGGACAACAACCACCTGAGCCACGGCCTGTTCACCCCGCTACCATCCAGAAGGAGAGGTCAGTACAGGTGCATCAAAGCTGGGACCAAGATAGATATTTTTCAATCTTAAGGACATCAGACTGTTAAATAGCCATCATTTGCCGGCTACCACCCGGTTACGCAACCGAACACCAGTCACTTTAATAATGGAACACCAGTCACTTTAATAATGGAACACCGGTCACTTTAATAATGGAAACACTTTAATAATGGAACAGTCACTTTAATAATGTTTCTTAGAGGCTGCTGCCCTATATACATAGACATGCAATCACTGGTCACTTTAATAATGGAACACTGGTCACTTTAATAATGGAACACTGGTCACTTTAATAATGGAACACCAGTCACTTTAATAATGGAACACTAGTCACTTTAATAATGGAACACCAGTCACTTTAATAATGGAACACTGGTCACTTTAATAATGGAACACTGGTCACTTTAATAATGGAACACTGGTCACTTTAATAATGGAACACCGGTCACTTTAATAATGGAACACCAGTCACTTTAATAATGGAACACCAGTCACTTTAATAATGGAACACTGGTCACTTTAATAATGGAACACCGGTCACTTTAATAATGGAACACTGGTCACTTTAATAATGGAACACTGGTCACTTTAATAATGGAACACTGGTCACTTTAATAATGGAACACTGGTCACTTTAATAATGGAACACTGGTCACTTTAATAATGGAACACCGGTCACTTTAATAATGTTTACATACTGCTTTACTCATCTCATATGTATATCATGTATTCTATTCCACTGTATATTAATCAATGCCACTCTGAAATTGCTCAATCTGATATAACAGTTGAAGTCAGAAGTTTACATACACTTAGGTTGGAGTCATTAAAACTAGTTTTTCAACCACTCCACAAATTTCTTGTTAACAAACTATAGTTTTGGCAAGTCGGTTAGGACACAAGTAATTTTCCCAGCAATTGTTTACAGACAGATTATTTCACTTGTAATTCACTGTTTCACAATTCCAGTGTGTCAGACGTTTACATACACTAAGTTGACTGTGCCTTTAAACAGCTTGGGAAATTCCAGAAAACAATGTCATGGCTTTAGAAGCTTCAGATAGGCTAATTGACGTAATTTGAGTCAATTGGAGGTGTACCTGTGGATGTATTTCAAGGCCAACCTTCAAACTCACCTCTGTGCTTGACATTGTGGGAAAATCTAAAGAAATCAGCCAAGACCTCAGAAAGATAATTGTAGACCTCCACAAGTCTGGTTCATCCTTGGGAGCAATTTCCAAGCACCTGATGGTACCACGTTCATCTGTACAAACAATAGTACGCAAGTATAAACACCATGGGACCACGCAGCCGTCATACCACTCAGGAAGGAGACGCATTCTGTCTCCTAAAGATTAATGTACTTTGGTGCAAAAAGTGCAAATCAATCCCAGAACAACAGCAAAGGACCTTGTGAAGATGCTGGAGGAAACGGGTACAAAAGTATCTATACCCACAGTAAAACAAGTCCTATATCGACATAACCTTAAGCTGCTCAGCAACGAAGAAGCCACTGCTCCAAAAGTGCCATTAAAAAGCCAGACTACGGTTTGCAACTGCACATGGGGACAAAGATCTTGCTTTTTGGAGAAATGTCCTCTGGTCTGATGAAACAACAATAGAACTGTTTGGCCATAATGACCATCGTTATGTTTGGAGGAAAAAGGGGGAGGCTTGCAAGCCGAAGAACACCATCCCAACCGTGAAGCATGGGGGTGGCAGCATCATGTTGTGGGGGTGCTTTGCTGCAGGAGGGACTGGTGCACTTCACACAATAGGTGGCATCATGGGGAGGGAAAATTATGGGGAAATATTGAAGCAACATCTCAAGACATCAGTCAGGAAGTTATAGCTTGGTCGCAAATGGGTCTTCCAAATGGACAATGACTCCAAGCATACTTCCAAATTTGTGGCAAAATGGCTTAAGGACAACAAAGTCAAGGTATTGGAGTGGCCATCACAAAGCCCTGACCTCAATCCTATAGAATATCTGCTAAATTGTGTATGTGACCATTAACATTGGTTTGAAGTTGCAGAATCCACTAATTTGAAGGCGTGTACTTTTGGCAATGTAGTGTATGTTTAGGGGGGTGGGAGAGCACTGACATGTGGAGCCTGTCAACAATTTAATGTTATTTGGATAGAGCCTGCCAACAATAGAATACTCTGACATACACTGTCAACTGTGGGACCTTTCCAAATAATGTCCAATCAATTGATTTCACCACAGGTGGACTCCAATCAAGTTGTAGAAACATTTCAAGGGTGATCAATGGAAACAGAATGCACCTGAGCTCCATTTAGAGTCTCATAGCAAAGTGTCGGAATACTTATGTAAATACAGTATTTCTCTGTTTTTTTAATACATTTTCAAAAATGTCCAGAAATATGTTTTCGCTTTGTCATAATGGGGTGTGTCGATTGCTGAGGAAACTGTTTCATTGCATCTGTTTTAGAATAAGGCTGTAACGTAACAAAATGTGAAAAAAGTTGAGGGGTCTGAATAGTTTCCAAAGGCGCTGTGTTCATGAATGAATGAATTGGTTGTTTTTGGAAATGTGTGTCTGTGTGTGGGGGGGCAGCATTTGTTAATAGCATAGGCGTGGGAGCAGAGTCATGAGAAACGGGACCATTCTCTTCCAGATAATCTCCCTCCGCCCCAATCTTCATTCCACCGTTATTACAGCTACGTGTGTGTGTGTGTGTGTGTGTGTGTGTGTGTGTGTGTGTGTGTGTGTGTGTGTGTGTGTGTGTGTGTGTGTGTGTGTGTGTGTGTGTGTGTGTGTGTGTGTGTGTGTGTGTGTGTGTGTGTGTGTGTGTGTGTGTGTGTGTGTGTGTGTGTGTGTGTGTGTGTGTGTGACTGTGTGTGTGTGTGTGACTGTGTGTGTGTGTGTGACTGTGTGTGTGTGTGACTGTGTGTGTCCTTCCTGTTACACACCATTACATAGGCCTATTTTTGGTTGGTTGTTTGTTCGTGTCTGCTCCCAGACGTCAGTCGATTCTGTTTCCAGAATATTGTCATCAGCGATCAAATATTTGCCCCTTGGTGTGAGGGAGGGAGGGAAGAGAGGGAGGCAGAGAAGGAGGGGATTGAGAAAGGAGGGGAGGGAAGGGAGGGAGGGAAGGGTGGGAGGTGGGGAAGGAGAGAGGGAGGCAGAGAAGGAGGGGATTGAGAAAGGAGGGGAGGGAAGGGAGGGAGGGAAGGGTGGGAGGTGGGGAAGGAGAGAGGGAGGCAGAGAAGGAGGGGATTGAGAAAGGAGGGGAGGGAGGGAGGGAGGGAAGGGTGGGAGGCGGGAAGGAGAGAGGGAGGCAGAGAAGGAGGGGATTGAGAAAGGAGGGGAGGGAAGGGAGGGAGGGAAGGGTGGGAGGTGGGGAAGGAGAGAGGGAGGCAGAGAAGGAGGGGATTGAGAAAGGAGGGGAGGGAAGGGAGGGAGGGAAGGGTGGGAGGTGGGGAAGGAGAGAGGGAGGCAGAGGAGGGGATTGAGAAAGGAGGGGAGGGAGGGAGGGAGGGAGGGAAGGGTGGGAGGCGGGGAAGGAGAGAGGGAGGGAGAGAAGGAGGGGATTGAGAAAGGAGGGGAGGGAAGGGAGGGAGGGAAGGGTGGGAGGTGGGGAAGGAGAGAGGGAGGCAGAGAAGGAGGGGATTGAGAAAGGAGGGGAGGGGAGGGAGGGAGGGAAGGGTGGGAGGTGGGGAAGGAGAGGGAGGCAGAGAAGGAGGGGATTGAGAAAGGAGGGGAGGGGAGGGAGGGAGGGAAGGGTGGGAGGTGGGGAAGGAGAGAGGGAGGCAGAGAAGGAGGGGATTGAGAAAGGAGGGGAGGGGAGGGAGGGAGGGAAGGGTGGGAGGTGGGGAAGGAGAGAGGGAGGTGGGGAGGGAGGGAAGGGTGGGAGGCGAGGGAGGCAGAGAAGGAGGGGATTGAGAAAGGAGAGGGGAGGGAGGGAGGGAGGGAGGGAAGGGTGGGAGGTGGGGAAGGAGAGAGGGAGGTGGGGAGGGTGGGAGGCGGAAGGAGAGAGGGAGGCAGAGAAGGAGGGTATTGAGAAAGGTGGGGAGGGGAGGGAGGGAAGAAGGGTGGGAGGCGGGGAAGGAGAGAGGGAAGCAGAGAAGGAGGGGATTGAGAAAGGAGGGGAGGGAGGGAGGGAGGGAGGGAAGGGTGGGAGACGGGGAAGGAGAGAGGGAGGCGGAGAAGGAGGAGGGGATTGAGAAAGGTGGGGAGGGAGGGAGGCATGGAGGGGAGAATGATTTTTGGTGGGAGGATGGGTTGTGTGTACTGGCGTTTTGCTGCTCCACTGTAGCTGGCCACTCATCACATGATGTGCAGCCATTTGCAAACTACTGGCAGCCCTATTCAGTAATATATCAGCCATTATTTCATAAAGCCTTTTTATCACACAACATGCAGGCAGGCAAGGTGAGACCGGTCCGACAGGGACTGACAGTTTCAGTTATGAAGGCAGAACATTTTGACACACATCCAGCTGTATGCAAAGTACAGGCAGCGCCGTTCAGGAATATGTCAGCCATTATTTCAAATAGGCTATGATTTTACACACACACACACACACACACACACACACACACACACACACACACACACACACACACACACACACACACACACACACACACACACACACACACACACACACACACACACACACACACACCTCTCTCTACCTCTCTCTCTCGCTCTCCCTCTCTCTTGGGGTCATGCAAGTTCGTCCTGTCAACAGATACACCAGCTGTAATCTAGATAACCTCTGCTCCTGGAGATAATAGACCGTGCAGCCTTTTGTTCCAGCCCAGCACTGACACAAATAATTAAGTAATCATGGTGCGAGATCCACCCACACTGCAGGGCCTGTTTGGACCAGAGTTGCCAGTCCCTGCTCTAGAGGTTCATCAAGTTTTAGTAGACAGTCAGTGGAACACAGAGAACTCTCTTCTCAGGAGGGGTCAGTGAGGGTTCTCTCACTGTTGATGATTCATTCATAAACACCTGAACTTTGACCCCGACCTACCTAGACCCATGTGGTTACATGAACACACACACACACTACGAGCACTGCCTTCTGTTCAACGGCTAATGTTCAAGTCATATTCTGGTTGAACACACTGTGTAACCCACTCAGCTTGATGTTCCCCGTGTGACCTGATCATAATGTTCAACTAACCATATCAATTGAGGCTAAATGTATTATGGTGTTCCCAGCTATCATTAAATGTCTCATAATGTGTAATGCGCTGCGTGTATTGCACTGTAAACCACACCTGGGTTCAAATCCTGTTTGAAATCTTTTACATACTTTGAGCCAGATGGGCAGAGTTTGCAGTTTTGGGACCATTCTGTTGATTCATTATGCCAGACAAGCTCAATCAAGCACAGATAAAGTATTTAAATGATTTTGAACATATTTGAACCCAGGACGTGTGTGTGGGGGGGGGGTGTATTGTGAATGCTGATGGCTGGACATGTAGAGCAGGTCAGACTAGAATAGTGTCTAGCTTTTCACCCCTCCTGTCTGGTTCTATTCTTTCTCTCTCTGACCTCCCCTACTTTAAACATACCACACATGGTGTGGAGGTGTGTAAACACGTGTCCTTTGTATACTCTGATGGTCTATTCAAGGGCTGTATGTCCTTTACATAGCTGAGCTGGGTCAGAGTGGCTGAGGAGGTTTCTGTTCTGACAGAGATCTGAGCTGGGTCAGAGTGGCTGAGGAGGTTTCTGTTCTGACAGAGATCTGAGCTGGGTCAGAGTGGCTGAGGAGGTTTCTGTTCTGACAGAGATCTGAGCTGGGTCAGAGTGGCTGAGGAGGTTTCTGTTCTGACAGAGATCTGAGCTGGGTCAGAGTGGCTGAGGAGGTTTCTGTTCTGACAGAGATCTGAGCTGGGTCAGAGTGGCTGAGGAGGTTTCTGTTCTGACAGAGATCTGAGCTGGGTCAGAGTGGCTGAGGAGGTTTCTGTTCTGACAGAGATCTGAGCTGGGTCAGAGTGGCTGAGGAGGTTTCTGTTCTGACAGAGATCTGAGCTGGGTCAGAGTGGCTGAGGAGGTTTCTGTTCTGACAGAGAGCTGAGCTGGGTCAGAGTGGCTGAGGAGGTTTCTGTTCTGACAGAGATCTGAGCTGGGTCAGAGTGGCTGAGGAGGTTTCTGTTCTGACAGAGATCTGAGCTGGGTCAGAGTGGCTGAGGAGGTTTCTGTTCTGACAGAGATCTGAGCTGGGTCAGAGTGGCTGAGGAGGTTTCTGTTCTGACAGAGATCTGAGCTGGGTCAGAGTGGCTGAGGAGGTTTCTGTTCTGACAGAGAGCTGAGCTGGGTCAGAGTGGCTGAGGAGGTTTCTGTTCTGACAGAGAGCTGAGCTGGGTCAGAGTGGCTGAGGAGGTTTCTGTTCTGACAGAGAGCTGAGCTGGGTCAGAGTGGCTGAGGAGGTTTCTGTTCTGACAGAGATCTGAGCTGGGTCAGAGTGGCTGAGGAGGTTTCTGTTCTGACAGAGATCTGAGCTGGGTCAGAGTGGCTGAGGAGGTTTCTGTTCTGACAGAGATCTGAGCTGGGTCAGAGTGGCTGAGGAGGTTTCTGTTCTGACAGAGATCTGAGCTGGGTCAGAGTGGCTGAGGAGGTTTCTGTTCTGACAGAGAGCTGAGCTGGGTCAGAGTGGCTGAGGAGGTTTCTGTTCTGACAGAGATCTGAGCTGGGTCAGAGGAAATTAATTGCTGACAGAAGTTAAATCTGTCATTCTAATCCTAATTCTTAATCCCTCTCCTCTCCTGTCTCTTTCCATCCCCTCCTCCACCTTTCCTCTCTTCTTTCTCTCTCCTTCCCTCTCTTCTTCTATCTCCTTCCCTCTCTTCTTCTATCTCCTTCCCTCTCTTCTTCTCTCTCCTTCCCTCTCTTCTTCTCTCCTTTCCTCTCTTCTTCTCTCCTTTCCTCTCTTCTTTCTCTCTCCTTCCCTCTCTTCTTCTATCTCCTTCCCTCTCTTCTTCTCTCTCCTTCCCTCTCTTCTTCTCTCCTTTCCTCTCTTCTTCTCTCCTTCCCTCTTTTCTTCTCTCTCCTTCACTCTCTTCTTCTCTCCTTCCCTCTCTTCTTCTCTCTCCTTCCCTCTCTTCTTCTCTCCTTTCCTCTCTTCTTCTCTCCTTCCCTCTTTTCTTCTCTCTCCTTCACTCTCTTCTTCTCTCCTTTCCTCTCTTCTTCTCTCCTTTCCTCTCTTCTTTCTCTCTCCTTCCCTCTCTTCTTCTCTCTCCTTCCCTCTCTTCTTCTCTCTCCTTCCCTCTCTTCTTCTCTCCTTTCCTCTCTTCTTCTCTCCTTTCCTCTCTTCTTTCTCTCTCCTTCCCTCTCTTCTTCTCTCTCCTTCCCTCTCTTCTTCTCTCTCCTTCCCTCTCTTCTTCTCTCCTTTCCTCTCTTCTTCTCTCCTTTCCTCTCTTCTTCTCTCTCCTTCCTCTCTTCTTTCTCTCTCCTTCCCTCTCTTCTTCTCTCTCCTTCCCTCTCTTCTTCTCTCTCCTTCCCTCTCTTCTTCTCTCTCCTTTCCTCTCTTCTTTCTCTCTCCTTCCCTCTCTTCTTCTCTCTCCTTCCCTCTCTTCTTCTCTCTCCTTCCCTCTCTTCTTCTCTCCTTTCCTCTCTTCTTCTCTCCTTTCCTCTCTTCTTCTCTCCTTTCCTCTCTTCTTCTCTCTCCTTCTCTTTTCTTCTCTCTCCTTCTCTCTCCTTCCCTCTCTTCTTCTCTCTCCTTCCCTCTCTTCTCTCTCCTTCCCTCTCTTCTCTCTCCTTCCCTCTCTTCTCTCTCCTTTCCTCTCTTCTCTCTCCTTCTCTCTCCTTCTCTCTCCTTCTCTCTCCTTCTCTCTCCTTCTCTCTCCTTTCCTCTCTTCTTCTCTCTCCTTCCCTCTCTTCTCTCTCCTTCCCTCTCCTTCTCTCTCCTTCCCTCTCCTCTCTTCACCTCTCTCCTTCTCTCTTCTTCACCTCTCCTCTCTTCTTCTTCTTTCTCCTTCCCTCTCTTCTTCTCTTCTCTCTCCTTCCCTCTCTTCTTCTCTCTCCTTTCCTCTCTTCTTCTCTCTCCTTCCCTCTCTTCTCTTCTCTCTCCTTCCCTCTCTTCTCTCTCCTTTCCTCTCTTCTCTTCTCTCTCCTTTCCTCTCTTCTTCTCTCTCCTTCCCTCTCTCCTTCCCTCTCTTCTCTCTCCTTTCCTCTTTTCTTCTCTCTCCTTTCCTCTCATCTTCTCACCACTTCCCTCTTTTCTTCTCTCTCCTTCCCTCTCGTCTCTCTCCTTCTCTCTCCTTTCCTCTCTTCTTCTCTCTCCTTCCCTCTCTTCTCTCTCCTTCCCTCTCCTGCTCTCCTCCTTCTCCTTTCCTCTCTTCTTCTCTCTTCTCTCTTCTTCACCTCTCTTCTTCTCCTCTCTCCTTCCCTCTCTTCTTCTCTTCTCTCTCCTTCTCTCTTCTTCTCCTCTCTCCTTCCCTCTCTTCTTCTCCTCTCTCCTTCTCTCTTCTTCTCCTCTCTCCTTCCCTCTCTTCTTCTCCTCTCTCCTTCCCTCTCTTCTTCTCCTCTCTCCTTCCCTCTCTTCTTCTCTTCTCTCACCTACCCTCTCTTCTTCACTCTTCTTTTCCCACCTACCCTCTCTTCTTCACTCTTCTTTTCCCACCTACCCTCTCTTCTTCTCTTCTTCCCTCTCCTCCCTCTCTTCTTCTCCTCACTCCTCTCTCTTTCGGTCTCTTCTTCTCTCTCCTTCTCTTCTTCTTTCTCCTGCCCTCTCTTCTTCTTCTCTTCTTTTCTCTCCTTCCCTCTCTTCTCCTCTCCTTCCCTCCCACTGTTTAGAGGGTTCCAGGGTCAATGTTGTATTTGAGTAAGGAATATGAGCGGGGGGAATTAACTGTGCTGTGTTGCTGCAGTTCACACATTCCTCACCTACTCTCCCCCCCCACAGCACCTTACCCTGCCAGCTCTGTGACAACACCATAGAGGCCTCCTCACCCTGTCTGTCTTTGTCCATCTACCTCTCTCTCTCTATTCCGGCCATCTCTCGGTGACGACACATTCAAAGAAGTCTGGGGTTCACGCCCTAAATCTCCTTGTCCCGTCCAGCCAGCTCTGTGACGACACATTCAGAGAGGTCTGGGGTTGTTCTTTGCCCCTAATCCGTTGTCTGTGTTTCCCTGTGTGTCGCTCAGGGTCGGGTGGAGGTGGAAGCCGGGAACGAGAACATGAAGTTTGAGACGGGACCCTTCTCCTACTACGGAGTCATGGCCCTCAGTGCTCCCACGTTAGGTGAGTCCTCTCTCTCTCTTCCATTACTCTGTCTGTTTCTCTTCTATCTCTCTCTCCTCCATTACTCTGTCTGTTTCTCTTCTATCTCTCTCTCCTCCATTACTCTGTCTGTTTCTCTTCTATCTCTCTCTCCTCCATTACTCTGTCTGTTTCTCTTCTATCTCTCTCAAACTCTGTTCTCTCTCTCCTCCATTACTCTGTCTGTTTCTCTTCTATCTATCTCTCCTCCATTACTCTGTCTGTTTCTCTTCTATCTCTCTCAAACTCTGTTCTCTGTCTGTTTCTCTTCTATCTCTCTCTCTTCCATTACTCTGTCTGTTTCTCTTCGATCTCTCTCTCCTCCATTACTCTGTCTGTTTCTCTTCTATCTCTCTCAAACTCTGTTCTCTCTCTCCTCCATTACTCTGTCTGTTTCTCTTCTATCTATCTCTCCTCCATTACTCTGTCTGTTTCTCTTCTATCTATCTCTCCTCCATTACTCTGTCTGTTTCTCTTCTATCTCTCTCAAACTCTGTTCTCTCTCTCCTCCATTACTCTGTCTGTTTCTCTTCTATCTATCTCTCCTCCATTACTCTGTCTGTTTCTCTTCTATCTCTCTCTCCTCCATTACTCTGTCTGTTTCTCTTCTATCTCTCTCTCCTCCATTACTCTGTCTGTTTCTCTTCTATCTCTCTCTCCTCCATTACTCTGTCTGTTTCTCTTCTATCTCACTCTCCTCCATTACTCTGTTTCTCTTCTATCTCTCTCTCCTCTATTACTCTGTCTGTTTCTCTTCTATCTCTCTCCTCTGTTACTCTGTCTGTTTCTCTTCTATCTCTCTCCTGTGTTACTCTGTCTGTTTCTCTTCTATCTCTCTCTCCTCCATTACTCTGTCTGTTTCTCTTCTATCTCTCTCTCCTCCATTACTCTGTCTGTTTCTCTTCTATCTCTCTCAAACTCTGTTCTCTCTCTCCTCCATTACTCTGTCTGTCTCTCTTCTATCTCTCTCTCCTCTATTACTCTGTCTGTTTCTCTTCTATCTCTCTCCTCTGTTACTCTGTCTGTTTCTCTTCTATCTCTCTCCTGTGTTACTCTGTCTGTTTCTCTTCTATCTATCTCTCCTCCATTACTCTGTCTATTTCTCTTCTATCTCTCTCTCCTCCATTACTCTGTCTGTTTCTCTTCTATCTCTCTCAAACTCTGTTCTCTCTCTCCTCCATTACTCTGTCTGTTTCTCTTCTATCTCTCTCAAACTCTGTTCTCTCTCTCCTCCATTACTCTGTCTGTTTCTCTTCTATCTCTCTCTCCATTACTCTCTGTCTCCTATCTCTCTCCTCTGTTACTCTGTCTGTTTCTCTTCTATCTCTCTCTCCTCCATTACTCTGTCTGTTTCTCTTCTATCTCTCTCTCCTCCATTACTCTGTCTGTTTCTATTCTATCTCTCTCCTGTGTTACTCTGTCTGTTTCTCATCTATCTCTCCTCCGTTACTCTGTCTGTTTCTCTTCTATCTCTCCTCCATTACTCTGTCTGTTTCTATTCTATCTCTCTCCTGTGTTACTCTGTCTGTTTCTCTTCTATCTATCTCTCCTCCGTTACTCTGTCTGTTTCTCTTCTATCTCTCCTCCATTACTCTGTCTGTTTCTATTCTATCTCTCTCCTGTGTTACTCTGTCTGTTTCTCTTCTATCTCTCTCTCCTCCATTACTCTGTCTGTTTCTCTTCTATCTCTCTCAAACTCTGTTCTCACTCTCCTCCATTACTCTGTCTGTTTCTCTTCTATCTCTCTCAAACTCTGTTCTCTCTCTCCTCCGTTACTCTCTGTCTCTCTTCTATCTCTCTCTCCTCCATTACTCTGTCTGTTTCTCTTCTATCTCTCTCCTCTGTTACTCTGTCTGTTTCTCTTCTATCTCTCTCCTCTGTTACTCTGTCTGTTTCTCTTCTATCTCTCTCTCCTGTGTTACTCTGTCTGTTTCTCTTCTATCTCTCTCTCCTCTGTTACTCTGTCTGTTTTAGTCTTCTATCTCTCTCAAACTCTGTTCTCTCTCTCCTCCATTACTCTGTCTGTTTCTCTTCTATCTCTCTCTCCTCCATTACTCTGTCTATCTCTCTCCTCTGTTACTCTGTTTCTCTTCTATCTCACTCTCCTCCATTACTCTGTCTGTTTCTCTTCTATCTCTCTCAAACTCTGTTCTCTCTCTCCTCCGTTACTCTGCCTCTCTTCTATCTCTCTCAAACTCTGTTCTCTCTCTCCTCCGTTACCTCTGCCTCTCTTCTATCTCTCTCAAACTCTGTTCTCTCTCTCCTCCGTTACTCTGCCTCTCTTCTATCTCTCTCAAACTCTGTTCTCTCTCTCCTCCGTTACTCTGCCTCTCTTCTATCTCAAACTCTGTTCTCTCTCTCCTCCGTTACTCTGCCTCTCTTCTATCTCAAACTCTGTTCTCTCTCTCCTCCGTTACTCTGCCTCTCTTCTATCTCAAACTCTGTTCTCACTCTCCTCCATTACTCTGTCTGTTTCTCTTCTATCTCACTCTCCTCCATTACTCTGTCTGTTTCTCTTCTATCTCTCTCAAACTCTGTTCTCTCTCTCCTCCGTTACTCTCTGCCTCTCTTCTATCTCTCTCAAACTCTGTTCTCTCTCTCCTCCGTTACTCTCTGCCTCTCTTCTATCTCAAATTCTGTTCTCTCTCTCCTTCACTCCAGTAGCATTTTACTCCCTTGGTTTCAGTGGCTTTCTGTTGTCAGTTGTCATGACTGTTGAGGATTGCCAAACTTCAGTGGGTAATGTGTTGAGATGTCTCACTGCTAACATCTAGTGGCCAGGAGATAGATTGACTATGCATATGTGGCCAGGAGATAGATTGACTATGCAGATGTGGCCAGGAGATAGATTGACTATGCAGATGTGGCCAGGAGATAGATTGACTATGCAGATGTGGCCAGGAGATAGATTGACTATGCAGATGTAGCCAGGAGATATACACTGATTATTCAAAACATTAGGAACACCTGCTTTTTCCATGACATAGACTGAACAGGTGAATCCAGGTGAAAGCTAATGATCCCTTATTCATGTCACGTTGTTAAACCCACTTTGATCAGTGTAGTTGAAGATGAATCGCATGAGTGGAAATGAAAACTGCCCTCAGAACAGTCTGTTGTGTTGCTGCCATGTTGTTGTCATGTTGTGTTGCTAACATGCTGTGTTGTCATGTGTTGCTGCCTTGCTGTTGTTGTCTTAGGTCTCTCTTTATGTAGTGTTGTGGTGTCTCCCTTGTCGAGATGTGTGTTTTGTCCTATATTTATATTTGATTTTTAATCCCAGGCCCCCAGTTCCGGCGGGAGGCCTTTTGCCTTTTTGTAGGCCGTCATTGTAAATAAGAATTTGTTCTTAACTGACGTGACTAGTTAAATAATGACATTTTGAAAGAAAACTTAGTCTCGCTGATTGGTCAGTTCACAGCACTGCTAAACCCTTGTTTCTGATTTCAAGGGGAGGAGGATTTCTAAGCATTGAGGCAATTGAGACATGGATTGTGTGTTTGTGCCATTCAGAGGGTGAATGAGCAAGACAACAGATTTGAAGTGATCAGTGTAGTTGTCAGTAGTTGAAAAGTGGTGTAGTTGAAAAGTGGTGTAGTTGTCGGAAGTTGATAACTGTGGTAGTTGACCCGTGTAGTTGACCCGTGTAGTTGACCCGTGTAGTTGACCAGTGTAGTAGTCAGTAGTTGGTGAGAGTAGTAGTGGTCGGTAGTTGATCGGCGTAGTGGTCTGTAGTTGATCAGCGTAGTGGTCGGTAGTTGATCGGCGTAGTTGACCAGTGTAGTTGACCGGTGTAGTTGACCGGTGTAGTTGATCAGTGTAGTAGTCAGTAGTTGGTGAGAGTAGTAGTGGTCGGTAGTTGATCGGCGTAGTGGCCGGTAGTTGATCGGCGTAGTGGTCGGTAGTTGATCGGCGTGGTCGGTAGTTGGTGATCGGCGTAGTGGTCGGTAGTTGATCGGCGTAGTGGTCGGTAGTTGATCGGGCGTAGTGGTCGGTAGTTGATCGGCGTAGTGGTCGGTAGTTGATCGGCGTAGTGGTCGGTAGTTGATCGGCGTAGTGGTCGGTAGTTGATCGGCGTAGTGGTCGGTAGTTGATCGGCGTAGTGGTCGGTAGTTGATCGGCGTAGTGGTCGGTAGTTGATCGGCGTGGTGGTCGGTAGTTGATCGGCGTAGTTGTCCGTAGTGGTCGGTAGTTGATCGGCGTAGTGGTCGGTAGTTGATCTGCGTAGTGGTCGGTAGTTGATCGGAGTAGTTGTCCGTAGTGGTCGGTAGTTGGCGTAGTTGTCCGTAGTGGTCGGTAGTGATCGGCGATCGTAGTGGCGGTAGTTGATCGGCGTAGTTGTCCGTAGTGGTCGGTAGTTGATCGTAGTGGTCGGTAGTTAATCTGCGTAGTGGTCGGTAGTTGATCGGCGTGGTGGTCGGTAGTTGATCGGCGTAGTGGTCGGTAGTTGATCGGCGTAGTGGTCGGTAGTTGATCGGCGTGGTGGTCGGTAGTTGATTGGTGTAGTTGATCGGCGTAGTGGTCCGTAGTTGATCGGCGTAGTTGTCCGTAGTGATCGGTAGTTGATCGGCGTAGGTGTCCGTAGTGGTCGGTAGTTGATCGGCGTAGTGGTCGTAGTGGTGTAGTTGATCGGCGTAGTGGTCGGTAGTTGATCGGCGTAGTGGTCGGTAGTGGATCGGCGTAGTGGTCGGTTGATCGTAGTTGCGTAGTGGTCGGTAGTTGATCGGCGTAGTGGTCGGTAGTTGATCGGCGTAGTGGTGTAGTTGATCGGCGTAGTGGTGTAGTTGATCGGCGTAGTTGTCCGTAGTGGTCGGTAGTTGATCGCGTAGTTGTCCGTAGTGGTCGGTAGTTGATCGGCGAGTGGTCCGTAGTGGTCGGTAGTTGATCGGCGTAGTGGTCGGTAGTTGATCGGCGTAGTGGTCGGTAGTTGATCGGCGTGGTGGTCGGTAGTTGATCGGCGTAGTGGTCGGTAGTTGATCGGCGTAGTTGTCCGTAGTGGTCGGTAGTTGATTGGCGTAGTTGATCGGCGTAGTGGTCGGTAGTTGATCGGCGTAGTAGTCCGTAGTTGATCGGCGTAGTAGTTGATCCGTAGTGGTCGGTAGTTGATCGGCGTAGTGGTCCGTAGTGGTCGGTAGTTGATCGGCGTAGTGGTCGGTAGTTGATCGGCGTAGTGGTCGGTAGTTGATCGGCGTGGTGGTCGGTAGTTGATCGGCGTAGTGGTCGGTAGTTGATCGGCGTAGTTGTCCGTAGTGGTCGGTAGTTGATCGGCGTAGTGGTCGGTAGTTGATCGGCGTAGTAGTCCGTAGTTGATTAGATCGTAGTTGATCGGCGTAGTTGTCCGTAGTGATCGGTAGTTGATCGGCGTAGGTGTCCGTAGTGGTCGGTAGTTGATCGGCGTAGTGGTCCGTAGTGGTCGGTAGTTGATCGGCGTAGTTGTCCGTAGTGGATCGGCGTAGTGGTCGGTAGTGGATCGGCGTAGTGGTCGGTAGTTGATCGGCGTAGTGGTCGGTAGTGGATCGGCGTAGTGGTCGGTAGTGGATCGGCGTAGTTGTCCGTAGTGGTCGGTAGTTGATCGGCGTAGTGGTCGGTAGTTGATCGGCGTAGTGGTCGGTAGTTGATCGGAGTAGTTGTCCGTAGTGGTCGGTAGTTGATCGGCGTAGTGGTCGGTAGTTGATCGGCGTAGTTGTCCGTAGTGGTCGGTAGTTGATCGGCGTAGTGGTCAGTGGTTGATCGGCGTAGTGGTCGGTAGTTGATCAGCGTAGTTGTCCGTAGTGTTGATCGCGTAGTGGTCGGTAGTTGATCGGCGTAGTGGTCGGTAGTTGATCGGCGTAGTTGTCCGTAGTGGTCGGTAGTTGATCGTAGTTGCGTAGTGGTCGGTAGTTGATCGTAGTGGCGTAGTGGTCAGTGGTTGATCGGCATAGTGGTCGGTAGTTGATCGGCGTAGTTGTCCGTAGTGGTCGGTAGTTGATCGGCGTAGTGGTCCGTAGTGGTCGGTAGTTGATGATCGGTAGTTGATCGGCGTAGTGGTCGTAGTAGTTGATCGGCGTAGTGGTCGGTAGTTGATCGGGTAGTTGTCCGTAGTGGTGGTAGTTGATCAGCGTAGTGGTCGGTAGTTGATCGGCGTAGTGGTCGGTAGTTGATCGGCGTAGTTGTCCGTAGTGGTGGTAGTTGATCGGCGTAGTGGTCAGTGGTTGATCGGCATAGTGGTCGGTAGTTGATTGATCGGTAGTTGATCGGCGTAGTGGTCCGTAGTGGTCGGTAGTTGATCGGCGTAGTGGTCCGTAGTGGTAGTTGATCGGGCGTAGTGGTCGGTAGTTGATCGTTGCGTAGTGGTCGGTAGTTGATCGGCGTAGTTGTCCGTAGTTGATCGGCGTAGTGGTCCGTAGTGGTCGGTAGTTGATCGGCGTAGTGGTCGGTAGTTGATCGGCGTAGTGGTCCGTAGTGGTCGGTAGTTGATCGGCGTAGTGGTCCGTAGTTGATCGGCGTAGTGGTCCGTAGTGGTCGGTAGTTGATCGGCGTAGTTGTCCGTAGTGGTCGGTAGTTGATCGGAGTAGTTGTCCGTAGTGGTCGGTAGTTGATCAGCGTGGTCGGTAGTTGATCGGGCGTAGTGGATCGGGTAGTTGATCGGCGTAGTGGTCGGTAGTTGATCGGCGTAGTGGTCGGTAGTTGATCGGCGTAGTGGTCGGTAGTTGATCGGCGTAGTGGTCGGTAGTTGATCGGCGTAGTGGTCGGTAGTTGATCGGCGTAGTGGTCGGTAGTTGATCGGCGTAGTGGTAGTGTTGATCGGCGTAGTGGGTAGTTGATCGCGTAGTGGTCGGTAGTTGATCGGCGTAGTGGTCGGTAGTTGATCGGCGTAGTGGCGGTAGTTGATCGGCGTAGTGGTCGGTAGTTGATCGGCGTAGTGGTCCGTAGTTGATCGGCGTAGTTGTCCGTAGTTGATCGGCGTAGTGGTCGGTAGTTGATCGCCGTAGTGGTCGGTAGTTGATCGGCGTAGTTGTCCGTAGTGGTCGGTAGTTGATCGGCGTAGTGGTCCGTAGTGGTCGGTAGTTGATCGGCGTAGTGGTCGGTAGTTGATCGGCGTAGTGGTCGGTAGTTGATCGGCGTGGTGGTCGGTAGTTGATCGGCGTAGTGGTCGGTAGTTGATCGGCGTAGTTGTCCGTAGTGGTCGGTAGTTGATTGGCGTAGTTGATCGGCGTAGTGGTCGGTAGTTGATCGGCGTAGTAGTCCGTAGTTGATCGGCGTAGTTGTCCGTAGTGATCGGTAGTTGATCGGCGTAGTTGTCCGTAGTGGTCGGTAGTTGATCGGCGTAGTGGTCCGTAGTGGTCGGTAGTTGATCGGCGTAGTTGTCCGTAGTGGTCGGTAGTTGATCGGCGTAGTGGTCGGTAGTTGATCGGCGTAGTGGTCGGTAGTGGATCGGCGTAGTTGTCCGTAGTGGTCGGTAGTTGATCGGCGTAGTGGTCGGTAGTTGATCGGCGTAGTGGTCGGTAGTTGATCGGAGTAGTTGTCCGTAGTGGTCGGTAGTTGATCGGCGTAGTGGTCGGTAGTTGATCGGCGTAGTTGTCCGTAGTGGTCGGTAGTTGATCGGCGTAGTGGTCGGTGGTTGATCGGCATAGTGGTCGGTAGTTGATCGGCGTAGTTGTCCGTAGTGGTCGGTAGTTGATCGGCGTAGTGGTCCGTAGTGGTCGGTAGTTGATCGGCGTAGTGGTCGGTAGTTGATCGGCGTAGTGGTCGGTAGTTGATCGGCGTAGTGGTCGGTAGTTGATCGGCGTAGTGGTCCGTAGTGGTCGGTAGTTGATCGGCGTAGTGGTCGGTAGTTGATCGGCGTAGTTGTCCGTAGTGGTCGGTAGTTGATCGGCGTAGTTGTCCGTAGTGGTCGGTAGTTGATCGGCGTAGTGGTCAGTGGTTGATCGGCGTAGTGGTCGGTAGTTGATCGGCGTAGTGGTCGGTAGTTGATCGGCGTAGTGGTCCGTAGTGGTCGGTAGTTGATCGGCGTAGTGGTCGGTAGTTGATCGGCGTAGTTGTCCGTAGTGGTCGGTAGTTGATCGGCGTAGTTGTCCGTAGTGGTCGGTAGTTGATCGGCGTAGTTGTCCGTAGTGGTCGGTAGTTGATCGGCGTAGTTGTCCGTAGTGGTCGGTAGTTGATCGGCGTAGTTGTCCGTAGTGGTCGGTAGTTGATCGGCGTAGTGGTCCGTAGTGGTCGGTAGTTGATCGGCGTAGTGGTCGGTAGTTGATCGGCGTAGTGGTCGGTAGTTGATCGGCGTAGTGGTCGGTAGTTGATCGGAGTAGTTGTCCGTAGTGGTCGGTAGTTGATCGGCGTAGTGGTCCGTAGTGGTCGGTAGTTGATCGGCGTAGTGGTCGGTAGTTGATCGGAGTAGTTGTCCGTAGTGGTCGGTAGTTGATCGGCGTAGTGGTCGGTAGTTGATCGGCGTAGTGGTCGGTAGTTGATCGGCGTAGTTGTCCGTAGTTGATCGGTAGTTGATCGGCGTAGTGGTCAGTGGTTGATCGGCATAGTGGTCGGTAGTTGATCGGCGTAGTTGTCCGTAGTGGTCGGTAGTTGATCGGCGTAGTGGTCCGTAGTGGTCGGTAGTTGATCGGCGTAGTTGTCCGTAGTGGTCGGTAGTTGATCGGCGTAGTGGTCAGTGGTTGATCGGCATAGTGGTCGGTAGTTGATCGGCGTAGTTGTCCGTAGTGGTCGGTAGTTGATCGGCGTAGTGGTCCGTAGTGGTCGGTAGTTGATCGGCGTAGTGGTCGGTAGTTGATCGGCGTAGTGGTCGGTAGTTGATCGGCGTAGTGGTCGGTAGTTGATCGGCGTAGTGGTCGGTAGTTGATCGGAGTAGTTGTCCGTAGTGGTCGGTAGTTGATCGGCGTAGTGGTCCGTAGTTGATCGGCGTAGTGGTCCGTAGTGGTCGGTAGTTGATCGGCGTAGTTGTCCGTAGTGGTCGGTAGTTGATCGGAGTAGTTGTCCGTAGTGGTCGGTAGTTGATCGGCGTAGTGGTCGGTAGTTGATCGGCGTAGTTGTCCGTAGTGGTCGGTAGTTGATCGGAGTAGTTGTCCGTAGTGGTCCGTAGTTGATCGGCGTAGTGGTCCGTAGTTGATCGGCGTAGTGGTCCGTAGTTGATCGGCGTAGTGGTCCGTAGTTGATCGGAGTAGTTGTCCGTAGTTGATCGGCGTAGTGGTCCGTAGTTGATCGGCGTAGTGGTCGGTAGTTGATCGTGTAGTAGTTGTCAGTATTTGATCAATCTAGTAGTGAGTAGCTGATCACTGTAGTCGTCAGTAGTTGATCAGTGTGGTAGTCAGTAGTTGATCTCTCTCGCTCTCTCTCTCTCTCTCTCTCTCTCTCTCTCTCTCTCTCTCTCTCTCTCTCTCTCTCTCGCTCTCTCTCTCTCTCTCTCTCTCTCTCTCTCTCTCTCTCTTTACCTCTCTTTACCTCTCTTTACCTCTCTTTACCTCTCTTTACCTCTCTTTACCTCTCTACCTCTCTTTACCTCTCTACCTCTCTTTACCTCTCTTTACTCTCTCTCTCTCTCTCTCTCTCTCTCTCTCTCTCTCTTTACCTCTCTCTCTCTCTTTACCTCTCTACCTCTCTTTACCTCTCTACCTCTCTTTACCTCTCTTTACCTCTCTCTACCTCTCTTTACCTCTCTTTACCTCTCTTTACCTCTCTTTACCTCTCTACCTCTCTTTACCTCTCTACCTCTCTTTACCTCTCTACCTCTCTTTACCTCTCTCTCTCTCTTTACCTCTCTACCTCTCTTTACCTCTCTACCTCTCTTTACCTCTCTACCTCTCTTTACCTCTCTCTCTCTACATCTCTTTACCTCTCTCTCTCTCTTTACCTCTCTACCTCTCTTTACCTCTCTACCTCTCTTTACCTCTCTCTCTCTACCTCTCTTTACCTCTCTCTCTCTACCTCTCTTTACCTCTCTCTCTCTCTTTACCTCTCTCTCTCTTTACCTCTCTCTCTCTCTTTACCTCTCTACCTCTCTTTACCTCTCTACCTCTCTTTACCTCTCTCTCTCTCTTTACCTCTCTCTCTCTCTCTCTCTCTCTCTCTCTCTCTCTCTCTCTCTCTCTCTCTCTCTCTCTCTCTCTCTCTCTCTCTCTCTCTCTGTCTCTGTCTCTCTCTCTCTCTCTCTGTCTCTCTCTGTCTCTCTCTGTCTCTGTCTCTCTCTGTCTCTCTCTGTCTGTCTGTCTCTCTCTGTCTCTCTCTGTCTCTCTCTGTCTCTCTCTGTCTCTCTCTGTCTCTCTCTGTCTCTCTCTCTCTCTCTCTCTCTCTCTCCTCCTTACAGATTATTTTGTCTCTCACTCACGTGTCTCTGTTTTATACTTCTCTCCTTTTTCATTTTCTCTGTTACCTGTTTGTTTTTTATCTGAGAATAATGTATCACTCATCTACAGCTCAAATCGAACAGAGATTCTCTCTTTGACTGTCAAATGTGAACATTGCATGCGACCTGTCAGTGTCTGTCAAACAATGGTTTATCTAAGTACTTTAACGTGTATATTTTCCACCTTGTTTACTCAAAACCACACCAGCCTGTGCTGTCGTTAGTGGGCTTTATGGATCTCTACTATCGTCTGGGCTTGATGTGGCCAGCTGGTAATACACTTGTGTCCCCCGGCGGCCGTTTCGTACATAAACCGTCCTCCATTCAGGCTGCAACAGCTTCGATTTCCTCCTTAACTAGATTTAATGTTGTGAAGGCGAGAAAGAAACAGTGAAAATATGCGTACTTTCCTTATGAAGCACAGTTTTCCACCACAATACTAGAGTGGCTAATGCCTAGGAAGGCCACTTCCTGATTTTTGCACCCCGCGTTCAGCTAGAGGTACAGACTGCTGTATATGTGAGACGTTTGGGACTAGCGTTCCTAGTTCGGGAGGAAATTGAATCCTTTGCAGCCTGAATGGAGGACGTTTTACGTACGAACCAGTCGCTGGGGGACATCAGTATAGTAATCCAGACTATAGTGAAGATCCCAAATCCCGTTTGGAGGTTTCCCGGATTCAGGAGGGAATTAGCAGGAAATACCGAATCCTCCAACCAGGATTTCTGGAAAACCAGGGATTTTATTGACATTTTCTAGAATTTGTAACCTTACTCATGTCCTCTGTCTGTCTCTCTGTGTCTCTCTGTGTCTCTCTCTTTCTCTCTGTTTGTGTCTGTCTGTCTGTCTGTCTGTCTGTCTGTCTGTCTGTCTGTCTGTCTGTCTGTCTGTCTGTCTGTCTGTCTGTCTGTCTGTCTGTCTGTCTGTCTGTCTGTCTGTCTGTCTGTCTGTCTGTCTGTCTGTCTGTCTGTCTGTCTGTCTGTCTGTCTGTCTCTGTCTGTCTCTCTCTGTCTCACCTCTCTCTGTCTCACCTCTCTCTGTCTCACCTCTCTCTGTCTCACCTCTCTCTGTCTCACCTCTCTCTGTCTCACCTCTCTCTGTCTCACCTCTCTCTGTCCCCTTCTGCCTCTCCTTCCTCTATTCTTCTTTACCTTCCTCTGTCTTCTCTATCCTCTTCTCCCTCCATCTTTCACTCCTTTCTGTCTTTCATGTCCTGCCTCCATCTCTCTTCTTTCTCTTTCATCTCCTACCTCCATCTCTCTTCTTTGTCTTTCATCTCCTGCCTCCATCTCTCTTCTTTGTCTTTCATCTCCTACCTCCATCTCTCTTCTTTGTCTTTCATCTCCTGCCTCCATCTCTCTTCTTTGTCTTTCATCTCCTACCTCCATCTCTCTTCTTTGTCTTTCATCTCCTACCTCCATCTCTCTACTTTGTCTTTCATCTCCTGCCTCCATCTCTCTTCTTTGTCTTTCATCTCCTACCTCCATCTCTCTTCTTTGTCTTTCATCTCCTACCTCCATCTCTCTACTTTGTCTTTCATCTCCTGCCTCCATCTCTCTTCTTTGTCTTTCATCTCCTGCCTCCATCTCTCTTCTTTGTCTTTCATCTCCTGCCTCCATCTCTCTTCTTTGTCTTTCATCTCCTACCTCCATCTCTCTTCTTTGTCTTTCATCTCCTACCTCCATCTCTCTTCTTTGTCTTTCATCTCCTACCTCCATCTCTCTTCTTTGTCTTTCATCTCCTGCCTCCATCTCTCTTCTTTGTCTTTCATCTCCTGCCTCCATCTCTCTTCTTTCTCTTTCATCTCCTACCTCCATCTCTCTTCTTTGTCTTTCATCTCCTACCTCCATCTCTCTTCTTTGTCTTTCATCTCCTGCCTCCATCTCTCTTCTTTGTCTTTCATCTCCTACCTCCATCTCTCTTCTTTCTCTTTCATCTCCTACCTCCATCTCTCTTCTTTGTCTTTCATCTCCTGCCTCCATCTCTCTTCTTTGTCTTTCATCTCCTACCTCCATCTCTCTACTTTGTCTTTCATCTCTCTTCTTTGTCTTTCATCTCTCTTCTTTGTCTTTCATCTCCTGCCTCCATCTCTCTTCTTTGTCTTTCATCTCCTCCCTCCATCTGTTTCTCTCATTTCTGTATTTCCTCTCCTTCATCTGTCTCTCTCAGTGGTGTCATCTCGTCCTCGTCACCTCTCTCTAAAGCGGTTCTCTCTGTTCTCCAGGTTGCCAGGTAACCTCCGGCATGTCTGGGCACTGGGGAAACATTTAACTGTAACACCCACTACTTTATTCTACTTTATGTAGTTGTTTAATATAAAATGGTAGTGACTAGTGAGTAGTCTACAGAATCATCAGCATCAGTCACACACAACCCTTCACCAATCAAAAACGCTAACAAACACTAACGATGCGAGGAAATGTCCTAAATGACTTCTGTTTCTAGCCTTCATCTGCAATTTAAATCAACAAATCTCAAGCTACCTGCTGACTCTCACTAGCTTTGGTGGAGTGTGTGTTGTACCAAAGGACAACCGACACCCTCTTGATAATACCAGGTAATGTGTCTTCCTGCCTGCAGAGGGCAGTGGCGGGCAGTTTGATGTTATTAGTGGTTACCTACCTTTTTAAGGCTTTGGGGTTGGCAACTGGGCTAAGACTGGCACTGCCCCTTCTCTACCTGGCATCACAGGCCAGAGTTTATGTCGCAGAAACTGGAAGCTGGGTGTCTTCTCTACCTGGCATCACAGGCCAGGGTTTATGTCGCAGAAACTGGAAGCTGGGTGTCTTCTCTACCTGGCATCACAGGCCAGGGTTTATGTTGCAGAAACTAGAAGCTGGGTGTCTTCTCTACCTGGCATCACAGGCCAGGGTTTATGTCGCAGAAACAGGCCAGGATTTATGTCGCAGAAACTGGAAGCTGGGTGTCTTCTCTACCTGGCATCACAGGCCAGGGTTTATGTCGCAGAAACTGGAAGCTGGGTGTCTTCTCTACCTGGCATCACAGGCCAGGGTTTATGTCGCAGAAACTGGAAGCTGGGTGTCTTCTCTACCTGGCATCACAGGCCAGGGTTTATGTTGCAGAAACTGGAAGCTGGGTGTCTTCTCTACCTGGCATCACAGGCCAGGGTTTATGTTGCAGAAACTGGAAGCTGGGTGTCTTCTCTACCTGGCATCACAGGCCAGGGTTTATGTTGCAGAAACTGGAAGCTGGGTGTCTTCTCTACCTGGCATCACAGGCCAGGGTTTATGTTGCAGAAACTGGAAGCTGGGTGTCTTCTCTACCTTGTTATTGACTGAGTGGTCGACAAGTGGATCTTCAGCTATTGGACACTGCATTACTATGTGTTCACGCCACGCCATGCACCTCATCTTCCACACACACACACACACACACACACACACACACACACACACACACACACACACACACACACACACACACACACACACACACACACACACACACACACACACACACACACACACACACACACACACACACACACACACACACACACACACACACACACACACACACACACACACACACACACACACTTCTTCAGACTGGTTGGTGTGTATTTGCCAGCTCTGAAGGTCAGGTCCAGCTGTGGGACGTCTGTAAGGTTTTTAAGAAATCCACGTGGATACATTTTAGTGAGGCACTGACATGGCATCATGTTATTCAATGTGTGCCAAATATTGTGAGCAGTGTGAAATTAACAGATTTCACATTTTTGAGGTGTGTAGAAACTGGTATTAAATATTCTGTCTCTAACAGGTCTGTCTCTCGCTAACAGGTCTGTCTCTCGCTAACAGGTCTGTCTCTCGCTAACAGGTCTGTCTCTCTGACAGGTCTCTCTCTCTCTGACAGGTCTCTCTCTCTCTAACAGGTCTGTCTCTCGCTAACAGGTCTGTCTCTCGCTAACAGGTCTGTCTCTCGCTAACAGGTCTGTCTCTCGCTAACAGGTCTGTCTCTCGCTAACAGGTCTGTCTCTCGCTAACAGGTCTCTCTCTCGCTAACAGGTCTGTCTCTCGCTAACAGGTCTCTCTCTCGCTAACAGGTCTGTCTCTCGCTAACAGGTCTGTCTCTCGCTAACAGGTCTGTCTCTCGCTAACAGGCCTGTCTCTCGCTAACAGGCCTGTCTCTCGCTAACAGGTCTGTCTCTCGCTAACAGGTCTCTCTCTCTCTGACAGGTCTCTCTCTCTCTGACAGGTCTCTCTCTCTCTGACAGGTCTCTCGCTCTCTCTGACAGGTCTCTCGCTCTCTCTGACAGGTCTCTCTCGCTCTCTCTGACAGGTCTCTCTCGCTCTCTCTGACAGGTCTCTCTCGCTCTCTCTGACAGGTCTCTCTCGCTCTCTCTGACAGGTCTCTCTCGCTCTCTCTGACAGGTCTCTCTCGCTCTCTCTGACAGGTCTCTCTCGCTCTCTCTGACAGGTCTCTCTCTCTGACAGGTCTCTCTCTCTGACAGGTCTCTCTCTCTGACAGGTCTCTCTCTCTGACAGGTCTCTCTCTCTGACAGGTCTCTCTCTCTGACAGGTCTCTCTCTCTGACAGGTCTCTCTCTCTGACAGGTCTCTCTCTCTGACAGGTCTCTCTCTCTGACAGTCTCTCTCTCTCTCTCTGACAGGTCTCTCTCTCTCTCTCTGACAGGTCTCTCTCTCTCTCTCTGACAGGTCTCTCTCTCTCTCTCTGACAGGTCTCTCTCTCTCTCTGACAGGTCTCTCTCTCTCTCTGACAGGTCTCTCTCGCTCTCTCTGACAGGTCTCTCTCGCTCTCTCTGACAGGTCTCTCTCGCTCTCTCTGACAGGTCTCTCTCGCTCTCTCTGACCGGTCTCTCTCTCTCTCTCTGACAGGTCTCTCTCTCTCTCTCTGACAGGTCTCTCTCTCTCTCTGACAGGTCTCTCTCTCTCTCTCTGACAGGTGTCTCTCTCTCTCTCTGACAGGTGTCTCTCTCTCTGACAGGTGTCTCTCTCTCTCTGACAGGTCTCTCTCTCTCTGACAGGTGTCTCTCTCTCTCTCTGACAGGTCTCTCTCTCTCTCTGACAGGTCTCTCTCTCTCTCTGACAGGTCTCTCGCTCTCTCTGACAGGTCTCTCGCTCTCTCTGACAGGTCTCTCGCTCTCTCTGACAGGTCTCTCGCTCTCTCTGACAGGTCTCTCGCTCTCTCTGACAGGTCTCTCGCTCTCTCTGACAGGTCTCTCGCTCTCTCTGACAGGTCTCTCGCTCTCTCTGACAGGTCTCTCGCTCTCTCTGACAGGTCTCTCGCTCTCTCTGACAGGTCTCTCGCTCTCTCTGACAGGTCTCTCGCTCTCTCTGACAGGTCTCTCGCTCTCTCTGACAGGTCTCTCGCTCTCTCTGACAGGTCTCTCTCTCTCTCTGACAGGTCTCTCTCTCTCTGACAGGTCTCTCTCTCTCTGACAGGTCTCTCTCTCTCTCTGACAGGTCTCTCTCTCTCTCTGACAGGTCTCTCTCTCTCTCTGACAGGTCTCTCTCTCTCTCTGACAGGTCTCTCGCTCTCTCTGACAGGTCTCTCGCTCTCTCTGACAGGTCTCTCTCTCTGACAGGTCTCTCTCTCTCTCTGACAGGTCTCTCTCTCTCTCTGACAGGTCTCTCGCTCTCTGACAGGTCTCTCGCTCTCTGACAGGTCTCTCTCTCTCTGACAGGTCTCTCTCTCTCTGACAGGTCTCTCTCTCTCTGACAGGTCTCTCTCTCTCTGACAGGTCTCTCTCTCTCTCTCTCTGACAGGTCTCTCTGTCTCTCTAACAGGTCTGTCTGTCTCTCTAACAGGTCTGTCTGTCTCTCTAACAGGTCTGTCTGTCTCTCTAACAGGTCTGTCTGTCTCTCTAACAGGTCTGTTTCTCTAACAGGTCTGTCTCTCAGGTCTGTACTCTCTCTAACAGGCCTCTCTCTACTAACATCTACTAACAGGCCTCTCTCTACTAACAGGCCTCTCTCTACTAACAGGTCTCTCTCTACTAACAGGCCTCTCTCTACTAACAGGCCTCTCTACTAACAGGCCTCTCTCTACTAACAGGCCTCTCTCTACTAACAGGCCTCTCTCTACTAACAGGCCTCTCTCTACTAACAGGCCTCTCTCTACTAACAGGCCTCTCTCTACTAACAGGCCTCTCTCTACTAACAGGCCTCTCTCTACTAACAGGCCTCTCTCTACTAACAGGCCTCTCTCTACTAACAGGCCTCTCTCTACTAACAGGCCTCTCTCTACTAACAGGCCTCTCTCTACTAACAGGCCTCTCTCTACTAACAGGCCTCTCTCTACTAACAGGCCTCTCTCTACTAACAGGCCTCTCTCTACTAACAGGCCTCTCTCTAACATGGATGGATATGTGTGAGTTTGGTTGTGTGTTAGCTCTGACTAGTTCCTTCTCCAGACCATGTCTCTTGTCTCTCTCTGTCCGTCCCATTGACATGTCCGGTGCTGAATGAACTGGCCTCTAGAAGGCAGCTTTGCCTGGTTCTTCCATTATTCACAGTTAGCCTTCCATTTCATCAACAGTTTTACCTGTGTTAGTGTGTTTACATTTTTTGCCATACCTTTTTGTTTGTGTGCATCTGCACGTGTGATTATTTTCTCACTCTAACGCTACGAGCCTGTGTGTGTTTCAGAGTTCTTCTTGTTGCTCACTCTAACGCTACGAGCCTGTGTGTGTTTCAGAGTTCTTCTTGTTGCTCACTCTAACGCTACGAGCCTGTGTGTGTTTCAGAGTTCTTCTTGTTGCTCACTCTAACGCTACGAGCCTGTGTGTGTTTCAGAGTTCTTCTTGTTGCTCACTCTAACGCTACGAGCCTGTGTGTGTTTCAGAGTTCTTCTTGTTGCTCACTCTAACGCTACGAGCCTGTGTGTGTTTCAGAGTTCTTCTTGTTGCTCACTCTAACGCTACGAGCCTGTGTGTGTTTCAGAGTTCTTCTTGTTGCTCACTCTAACGCTACGAGCCTGTGTGTGTTTCAGAGTTCTTCTTGTTGCTCACTCTAACGCTACGAGCCTGTGTGTGTTTCAGAGTTCTTCTTGTTGCTCACTCTAACGCTACGAGCCTGTGTGTGTTTCAGAGTTCTTCTTGTTGCTCACTCTAACGCTACGAGCCTGTGTGTGTTTCAGAGTTCCGCTCCCCATCACACATCAGTGGTTTGAACAGGACATCGTCTCTCAGCGCTGCAGATCGGACGGAGTCTGTGTCTGTCGGCGGCAGTAACAGCCAGCTCAACACTCAGTTCACTGTCCCCTCACCGTCATACACACCCGACTTTTACGTACGAGCTCTCTCAGACCTGCAGTTCGTCAAGGTGAGGATACCCGACCATACATTGATACCTCCTGCACTGAGCTTTAATGATTTGTTGAGGAGACAGACTGTGTGTGTAGGCTTTTGTCCTATCACTACATTACAACACCTTGATACTCTCCCTCTTCTCTCTCCCCCTCTCTCCCTCGCTCTCCCCTCTCTCCCTCGCTCTCCCCTCTCTCCCTCGCTCTCCCCTCTCTCCTCGCTCTCCCCTCTCTCCTGCTCTCCCCTCCCCTCGCTCTGTGTGTGTAGGCCCTCACTACTCCCTCGCTCTCCCCTCTCTCCCTCTCTCTCCCTCTCTCCCCTCTCCCTCGCTCCTCCCTCTCTCCCTCGCTCTCCCCTCTCTCCCTCGCTCTCCCCTCTCTCCCTCGCTCTCCCCTCTCTCCCTCGCTCTCCCCTCTCTCCCTCGCTCTCCCCTCTCTCCCTCGCTCTCCCCTCTCTCCCTCGCTCTCCCCTCTCTCCTCTCGCTCCCTCCCTCTCTCCTCGCTCTCCCCTCCCTCCTCCCTCGCTCTCCCCTCCCTCCTCTCTCGCTCTCCCTCCTCTCCCCTCGCTCCCCCCTCTCTCCCTCGCTCCCCCCTCTCTCCCTCGCTCTCCCCTCTCTCCCTCGCTCTCCCCTATATTTTTACCTCGCTCTCCTCCTCCCTCCCCCTCTCCCTCTTTCTTTCTCTCCCTCTTTCTTTCTCTCCCTCTCTCTTTCCCTCCCTCTCTTTCTCTCCCTCTCTTCCCTCCCCCTCTCTCCCTCTTTCTCGTTCTCCTTCTCTCTTTTTATCTCTTTCTCTCTATCCCTCACCGTATCCCTCTTCCCTCTCTCTCAGATCACACGTGCCCAGTACCAGAACGGTCTGATGGCGTCTCGTCTGGATTCCTCCCCCCAGTCACCTGATTGCGGCCACCCCCGTCTGGAGGGTACCCCGCCCCCTGTGGGCACCGCCAACGTCTTCTTCCTAGCTGACGACAACCCCACTCCGGAGAAAAGCCCCCTCCTGGCTGACGAGACCACCTCTCTCCTCAACGAGCAGAACTCTCTGCCTCACAACCACCACCACAACCCATCAGAGAACAGCATATGACACACACACTAGTACACACACTTATATATGTGCGTTTACACACACTACCAGGGACTGAGGAGACTGTGTGTGAGCGCGCGCTAACACACACACACACACACACACACACACACACACACACACACACACACACACACACACACACACACACACACACACACACACACACACACACACACACACACACACACACACACACACAGACATTATGCCAAACTGTCTTGAGGAACGACTCTCTCCCCCCATTTTAAAAGTCAACCCTGTGGCTGGTAGTGTGTACAGTGTCAGCTATCCCCACTGTACCCCCTCTTCCAGCATGGTCAGCTATCCCCACTGTACCCCCTCTTCTAGCATGGTCAGCTATCCCCACTGTACCCCCTCTTCCAGCATGGTCATCTATTCCCACTGTACCCCCTCTTCCAGCATGGTCAGCTATTCCCCACTGTACCCCCCTCTTCCTGCATGGTCATCTATTCCCCACTGTACCCCCTCTTCTAGCATGGTCAGCTATCCCCCACTGTACCCCTCTTCCAGCATGGTCATCTATTCCCCACTGTACCCCCTCTTCTAGCATGGTCAGCTATCCCCACTGTACCCCTCTTCTAGCATGGTCAGCTATTCCCCACTGTACCCCCTCTTCCAGCATGGTCATCTATTCCCCACTGTACCCCTCTTCCAGCATGGTCATCTATTCCCCACTGTACCCCCTCTTCTAGCATGGTCAGCTATCCCCACTGTACCCCCTCTTCTAGCAGAGTCAGCTATCCCCACTGTACCCCCCCCTCTTCCAGCAGAGTCAGCTATCCCCACTATATCCCCCCCTCTTCCAGCATCGTCAGCTATCCCCACTGAAACCCCTCTTCTAGCATGATCAGCTATCCCCACCGTACCCCTCTTCTAGCAGAGTCAGCTATCCCCACTGTGTACCCCCTCTTCCAGCATCGTCAGCTATCCCCACTGTACCCCCTCTTCCAGTATGGTCAGCTATCCCCACTGTACCCCCTCTTCCAGTATGGTCAGCTATCCCAACTGTACCCCTCTTCTAGCATGTTCAGCTATCCCCACTGTACCCCCACTGTACCTTCTCTTCTAGCAGAGTCAGCTATCCCCACTGTACCCCCTCTTCCAGCATGGTCAGCTATCCCCACTGTACCCCCTCTTCTAGCAGAGTCAGCTATCCCCACTGTACCCCCTCTTCCAGCATCGTCAGCTATCCCCACTGTACCCCCTCTTCTAGCATGATCAGCTATCCCCACCGTACCCCCTCTTCCAGCAGAGTCAGCTATCCCCACTGTACCCCCTCTTCCAGCAGAGTCAGCTATCCCCACTGTACCCCCTCTTCCAGCATCGTCAGCTATCCCCACCGTACCCCCTCTTCTAGCAGAGTCAGCTATCCCCACTGTACCCCCTCTTCCAGCATCGTCAGCTATCCCCACTGTACCCCCTCTTCCAGCATCGTCAGCTATCACCACTGTACCCCTCTTCTAGCATGGTCAGCTATTTCCCACTGTACCCCCTCTTCCAGCAGGGTCATCTATTCCCCCTGTACCCCCTCTTCTAGCAGAGTCAGCTATCCCCACTGTACCCCCTCTTCTAGCAGAGTCAGCTATCCCCACTGTACCCCCTCTTCCAGCATCGTCAGCTATCCCCACTGTACCCCCTCTTCTAGCAGAGTCAGCTATCCCCACTGTACCCCTCTTCTAGCAGAGTCAGCTATCCCCACTGTACCCCCTCTTCCAGCAGAGTCAGCTATCCCCACTGTACCCCCTCTTCTAGCATGATCAGCTATCCCCACTGTACCCCCTCTTCTAGCAGAGTCAGCTATCCCCACTGTACCCCCTCTTCTAGCATCGTCAGCTATCCCCACTGTACCCCCTCTTCCAGCATCGTCAGCTATCCCCACTGTACCCCCTCTTCTAGCATGATCAGCTATCCCCACCGTACCCCCCTCTTCTAGCAGAGTCATCTATCCGCCACTGTACCCCCTCTTCTAGCAGAGTCATCTATCCGCCACTGTACCCCCTCTTCTAGCAGAGTCAGCTATCCCCACTGTACCCCTCTTCTAGCAGAGTCAGCTATCCCCACTGTACCCCCTCTTCTAGCAGAGTCAGCTATCCCCACTGTACCCCCTCTTCTAGCAGAGTCAGCTATCCCCACTGTATCCCCACCCCTCTTCCAGCATGGTCAGCTATCCCCACTGTACCCCCTCTTCTAGCAGAGTCAGCTATCCCCACTGTACCCCCTCTTCTAGCAGAGTCAGCTATCCCCACTGTACCCCCTCTTCCAGCATCGTCAGCTATCCCCACTGTACCCCCTCTTCTAGCATGATCAGCTATCCCCACCGTACCCCCTCTTCTAGCAGAGTCAGCTATCCGCCACTGTACCCCCTCTTCTAGCATGGTCAGCTATCCCCCACTGTACCCCTCTTCCAGCATGGTCAGCTATCCCCACTGTACCCCCTCTTCTAGCATGGTCAGCTATCCCCACTGTACCCCCTCTTCTAGCAGAGTCATCTATCCGCCACTGTACCCCCTCTTCCAGCAGAGTCAGCTATCCCCACTGTACCCCTCTTCTAGCAGAGTCATCTATCCGCCACTGTACCCCCTCTTCCAGCAGAGTCAGCTATCCCCACTGTACCCCCTCTTCTAGCAGATTCAGCTATCCCCACTGTACCCCCTCTTCTAGCAGAGTCAGCTATCCCCACTGTACCCCTCTTCTAGCAGAGTCATCTATCCGCCACTGTACCCCCTCTTCCAGCAGAGTCAGCTATCCCCACTGTACCCCCTCTTCTAGCAGAGTCAGCTATCCCCACTGTACCCCTCTTCCAGCAGAGTCAGCTATCCCCACTATACCCCCTCTTCCAGCATCGTCAGCTATCCCCACTGAAACCCCCTCTTCTAGCATGATCAGCTATCCCCACCGTACCCCTCTTCTAGCAGAGTCAGCTATCCCCACTGTACCCCCTCTTCCAGCATCGTCAGCTATCCCCACTGTACCCCCTCTTCCAGTATGGTCAGCTATCCCCACTGTACCCCCTCTTCCAGTATGGTCAGCTATCCCAACTGTACCCCCTCTTCTAGCATGTTCAGCTATCCCCACTGTACCCCCACTGTACCTTCTCTTCTAGCAGAGTCAGCTATCCCCACTGTACCCCCTCTTCCAGCATGGTCAGCTATCCCCACTGTACCCCTCTTCTAGCAGAGTCAGCTATCCCCACTGTACCCCCTCTTCCAGCATCGTCAGCTATCCCCACTGTACCCCCTCTTCTAGCATGATCAGCTATCCCCACCGTACTTCCCCTCTTCCAGCAGAGTCAGCTATCCCCACTGTACCCCCTCTTCCAGCAGAGTCAGCTATCCCCACTGTACCCCCTCTTCCAGCAGAGTCAGCTATCCCCACCGTACCCCCTCTTCTAGCAGAGTCAGCTATCCCCACTGTACCCCTCTTCCAGCATCGTCAGCTATCCCCACTGTACCCCCTCTTCCAGCATCGTCAGCTATCACCACTGTACCCCCTCTTCTAGCATGGTCAGCTATTTCCCACTGTACCCCCTCTTCCAGCAGGGTCATCTATTCCCCCTGTACCCCCTCTTCTAGCAGAGTCAGCTATCCCCACTGTACCCCCTCTTCTAGCAGAGTCAGCTATCCCCACTGTACCCCTCTTCCAGCATCGTCAGCTATCCCCACTGTACCCCCTCTTCTAGCAGAGTCAGCTATCCCCACTGTACCCCTCTTCTAGCAGAGTCAGCTATCCCCACTGTACCCCTCTTCCAGCATCGTCAGCTATCCCCACTGTACCCCCTCTTCTAGCATGATCAGCTATCCCCACTGTACCCCCTCTTCTAGCAGAGTCAGCTATCCCCACTGTACCCCCTCTTCTAGCATCGTCAGCTATCCCCACTGTACCCCCTCTTCCAGCATCGTCAGCTATCCCCACTGTACCCCTCTTCTAGCATGATCAGCTATCCCCACCGTACCCCCTCTTCTAGCAGAGTCATCTATCCGCCACTGTACCCCCTCTTCTAGCAGAGTCATCTATCCGCCACTGTACCCCCTCTTCTAGCAGAGTCAGCTATCCCCACTGTACCCCCTCTTCTAGCAGAGTCAGCTATCCCCACTGTACCCCTCTTCTAGCAGAGTCAGCTATCCCCACTGTACCCCCTCTTCTAGCAGAGTCAGCTATCCCCACTGTACCCCTCTTCCAGCATGGTCAGCTATCCCCACTGTACCCCTCTTCTAGCAGAGTCAGCTATCCCCACTGTACCCCCTCTTCTAGCAGAGTCAGCTATCCCCACTGTACCCCCTCTTCCAGCAGTCAGCTATCCCCACTGTACCCCTCTTCTAGCATGATCAGCTATCCCCACCGTACCCCTCTTCTAGCAGAGTCAGCTATCCGCCACCGTACCCCCTCTTCTAGCATGGTCAGCTATCCCCCACTGTACCCCCTCTTCCAGCATGGTCAGCTATCCCCACTGTACCCCCTCTTCTAGCATGGTCAGCTATCCCCACTGTACCCCCTCTTCTAGCAGAGTCATCTATCCGCCACTGTACCCCCTCTTCCAGCAGAGTCAGCTATCCCCACTGTACCCCCTCTTCTAGCAGAGTCATCTATCCGCCACTGTACCCCTCTTCCAGCAGAGTCAGCTATCCCCACTGTACCCCCTCTTCTAGCAGATTCAGCTATCCCCACTGTACCCCTCTTCTAGCAGAGTCAGCTATCCCCACTGTACCCCCTCTTCTAGCAGAGTCATCTATCCGCCACTGTACCCCCTCTTCCAGCAGAGTCAGCTATCCCCACTGTACCCCCTCTTCTAGCAGAGTCATCTATCCGCCACTGTACCCCCTCTTCCAGCAGAGTCAGCTATCCCCACTGTACCCCCTCTTCTAGCAGAGTCATCTATCCGCCACTGTACCCCTCTTCCAGCATGAGTCAGCTATCCCCACTGTACCCCCTCTTCCAGCAGGTCATCTATCCCCCACTGTACCCCCTCTTCTAGCAGAGTCATCTATCCCCACTGTACCCCCTCTTCTAGCAGAGTCAGCTATCCCCACTGTACCCCTCTTCTAGCAGAGTCATCTATCCCCACTGTACCCCTCTTCTAGCAGAGTCATCTATCCCCACTGTACCCCCTCTTCCAGCAGAGTCAGCTATCCCCACTGTACCCCCTCTTCTAGCATGAGTCATCTATCCCCACTGTGCCCCTCTTCCCAGAGTCAGCTATCACCCCTTCTCTTAGCATGGTTAGGTATCCCCACTGTACCCCTCTTCTAGCATGGTCAGGTATCCCCACTGTACCCCTCTTCTAGCATGGTCAGCTATCCCCATTGTACCCCCTCTTCTAGCAGACTCGGCTATCCCCCACTTTACCCCCTCTTCCAGCATGGTCAGCTATCCCCCACTGTACCCCCTCTTCTAGCAGAGTCATCTATCCCCACTGTACCCCTCTTCTAGCAGAGTCATCTATCCCCACTGTACCCCTCTTCTAGCAGAGTCATCTATCCCCACTGTACCCCCTCTTCCAGCAGAGTCATCTATCCCCCACTGTACCCCCTCTTCTAGCAGAGTCATCTATCCCCGTAGCGTAAAATCAACGTCAATTTCTGGTTGATATTTAACTGACGTTTGCTTTTTCGGTCCTGCTTTCTGTTCAGTTGTCTCATCAAAAGCCTTTACTTTTCATTTTAGCATGTTTTTAATGATACACTGTGACTATGAACCCCCCTAATGTTTGAATTACACCCTATGAATAGGAACCTGCTTGACCAATTGATGCGGAATGATGTCATGAGTTGTATCATACATGGTATGTGACATGGGCTAAAGCCATTCAGATTTTAAAATAATATTACACTTACGAACACGCTATGCAGACACATCGATCACTGACTACCACAACTTCTTCAAACATGAATGAGGTGTCATTGTGTGACAATCTGTGGTCTATTTTTGTGTATTCTTTTTTTCTGTTGTCAGAAATGGCGAGGCCTGTAAACCGATACCGTGTGTGTAAAATCAGGAAGTGCAATTCAAAGATTAAGAGCTAAAGCGCGGTAGTGCCTGTCAAATATCATCTTGAGAAATACTTGACATGTTTCCAAAGATGTTGCATCACTGGGAATTCTGTTCCTTGTTCGGTTCTGGGATATCCATAACAACAAAGACCCAAGTCTGAATCCAAAATGGCCCCCTATTTCCTAAATAGTGTTCTACTTTTAAAGGAGGTGGGGAAATAATAGATTAAGTTCATTGTGACTTAACAATATGACGAGCCGAGATGATAAAAGAAACTATCTCACATCTGAAAGTCCTCGAAATGTAAGCAGGCTTTACATCACAGGATATTTTGATTGACGATATTAAGAAATTATAGAATCAAAACTTCTTTCATTTCACCTGAGGAAACAACATGCTCACTCTCCATTTAGCTCTATGATCTCGGACGTCTTCAGAAATGAAGTTTCATTTCCGAGGCCTTTAGGAAGAAAGTTTGTGATTTAAACATTCAGTAGATGCAGTGGTGTAGTGCAATTTGGATTTTTTTAATGATGTCAATTTCTCAATCAAAGTTTGTACCGACAGATGTAGCCTATTGAATATTGTGGAATAGGCCCACATACAGTGGGGCAAAAAAGTACTCAGTCAGCCACCAATTGTGCAAGTTCTCCCACTTAAAAAGATGAGAGAGGCCTGTAATTCATCATAGGTACACTTCAAGTATGACAGACAAAATGAGGAAAAAAATCCAGAAAATCACATTGTAGGATTTTTAATGAATTTATTTGCAAATTATGGTGGAAAATCAGTATTTGGTCACCTACAAACAAGCAAGATTTCAGGCTCTCACAGACCTGTAACGTCTTCTTTAAGAGGCTCCTCTGTCCTCCACTCGTTACCTGTATTAATGGCACCTGTTTGAACTTGTTATCAGTATAAAAGACACCTGTCCACAACCTCAAACAGTCACACTCCAAACTCCACTATGGCCAAGACCAAAGAGCTGTCAAAGGACACCAGAAACCAAATTGTAGACCTGCACCAGGCTGGGAAGACTGAATCTGCAATAGGTAAGCAGCTTGGTTTGAAGAAATCAACTGTGGGAGCAATTATTAGGAAATGAAAGACATACAAGACCACTGATAATCTCCCTCGATCTGGGGCTCCACGCAAGATCTCACCCCGTGGGGTCAAAATGATCACAAGAACGGTGAGCAAAAATCCCAGAACCACCTAGTGAATGACCTGCAGAGAGCTGGGACCAAAGTAACAAAGCCTACCATCAGTAACACACTATGCCGCCAGGGACTCAAATCCTGCAGTGCCAGACGTGTCCCCCTGCTTAAGCCAGTACATGTCCAGGCCCATCTGAAGTTTGCTAGAGAGCATTTGGATGATCCAGAAGAAGATTGGGAGAATGTCATATGGTCAGATGAAACCAAAATATAACTTTTTGGTAAAAACTCAACTCGTCGTGTTTGGAGGACAAAGAATGCTGAGTTGCATCCAAAGGACACCATACCTACTGTGAAGCATGGGGGTGGAAACATCATGCTTTGGGGCTGTTATTCTGCAAAGGGACCAGGACGACTGATCCGTGTAAAGGAAAGAATGAATGGGGCCATGTATCGTGAGAGATTTTGAGTGAAAAACCTCCTTCCATCAGCAAGGGCATTGAAGATGAAACGTGGCTTTCAGCATTACATTTACATTACATTTAAGTGATTTAGCAGACGCTCTTATCCAGAGCGACTTACAAATTGGTGCATTCACCTTATGACATCCAGTGGAACAGCCACTTTACAATAGTGCATCTAAATATTTTAAGGGGGAGGGGGTGAGAAGGATTACTTTATCCTATCCTAGGTATTCCTTAAAGAGGTGGGGTTTCAGGTGTCTCCGGAAGGTGGTGATTGACTCCGATGTCCTGGCGTCGTGAGGGAGTTTGTTCCACCATTGGGGAGCCAGAGCAGCGAACAGTTTTGACTGGGCTGAGCGGGAACTGTACTTCCTCAGTGGTAGGGAGGCGAGCAGGCCAGAGGTGGATGAACGCAGTGCCCTTATTTGGGTGTAGGGCCTGATCAGAGCCTGGAGGTACTGAGGTGCCGTTCCCCTCACAGCTCCGTAGGCAAGCACCATGGTCTTGTAGCGGATGCGAGCTTCAACTGGAAGCCAGTGGAGAGAGCGGAGGAGCGGGGTGACGTGAGAGAACTTGGGAAGGTTGAACACTAGACGGGCTGCGGCGTTCTGGATGAGTTGTAGGGGTTTAATGGCACAGGCAGGGAGCCCAGCCAACAGCGAGTTGCAATAATCCAGACGGGAGATGACAAGTGCCTGGATTAGGACCTGCGCCGCTTCCTGTGTGAGGCAGGGTCGTACTCTGCGGATGTTGTAGAGCATGAACCTACAGGAACGGGCCACCGCCTTGATGACAATGATCCCAAACACACCGCCCGGGCAATGAAGGAGTGGCTTCGTAAGAAGCATTTCAAGGTCCTGGAGTGGACTAGCTAGTAAATACAAAGGGTATATAACAAAATATTGAGAAACTTTTGTTATTGACCAAATACTTAGTTTCCACCATAATTTGCAAATAAATTCATTAAAAATCCTACAATGTGATTTTTCTGGATTTTTTTCTCTCTCATTTTGTTTGTCATAGTTGAAGTGTACCAATGATGACAATTACAGGCCTCTCTCATATTTAAGTGGGAGAACTTGCACAATTGATGGCTGACTAAATACTTTTTGCCCCACTGTATATTGTTAGGACATTTTTCTATTTTTGAATACCCTCAAAAACCAAACTAGGCATACCTAATTTAAAAATAAGCCATCGCTGTCGATCATGAATGATAATATCAGAAAGTGACATTCCAATGTTGAGAGCGAAAGCAGGGTAGTCAAGTATCATCTTGAGAAATCCTTGACGTGTTCCCACACGTTGCAACACTGGGAATTCCGTTGCTGATCCGGTTCTGTAAGATCCATAACAGCGAAAGACCCAGGATGCGTTTGAAATGGAGCCCTATTCCCTACGTAGTGAACAAATGTTTTATTCGACCAGGGTTCATATTCCCCTATACGCCCAGGTCAAAAGTAGCGTGTTGTACAGGGAATAGGATTGGCATTTCAGACACACCCCAGATATACATTGGGATGGTTCTGGGCTGTAGTCAACATTCTAATGCCATGTGTTTCACCCAGTTTACAGGGCTGGTTAGGATTGATTTACTGTTACACCACCTTTTTTTCAGAGTACAGTAGTTATTCTTTCCAGGTTTTATTGAGCCAAACACAATTTACTAGAATAATACTTGTTTTGTGGTATATTATTGAACATACTGACCGGATATTAAGCATAGCTCCATAGGGAGCCTACATATTATAGACATAGTCCTGATATTTTAGTGAATTGGGGAGATTCCCCTGAACGAGTCTTAACAATGTCTAACACCTTATTGGCAAGGGTAAAGGCTAATATAGTAGTAGGAAGTTGGACACAGCCCAAGAGTCTGCTCGTCTGAACTGGAAATCTATCCAGCTGCCAGATTCTAGACTCTCGTGACATCATACAGGAAGTGAGGAAATAATGTAGTCAGTTCCTTGTTATTTCACAATATGGTGAGGAATTTTCTCACATCTGAAAGTCCATGAAATGTAAGCAGGCATCGCAGAATATTTGATTGACAATATTAGGAAATTAAAGAATAGAACCAAAATGTTGATGTCAAAGGGAAACATAGAAACTCAGACATCTTTAGAAATGGTTGAAGTTTAGTTTCCTAGGACTTTAGGAAAAAAGGTAATGATTAAAACACAGCATATTGTATTAGCACTTACATTTGCATTATATGACATTTCAGTCATTTAGCAGAGGCTCTTATCCAGAGCGACTGACAGTCAGTGCATTCATCTAAGTTTAGTAGGAAAAAACAACCACAGATGATATCACAGTCATTTCCAGTGTAGACCCGTCCAGTAGTGGATTTAGGTATAGGTGACATGGGCAGCCGTCCAGGTCGGCATCTTGCCGGGGCGACACGGGCGCCCGCACAAAAACATTTGGAACAGTGACATTCGCGCGATCGGTTTTCTATCGCTCATTTGCAGGTCACGTCAATGATATCATGTCACTGTGTGGGATTGTGGGTCAGTTAACCTTGTCGAAGTGGGTGCCCTGATTCGAGTTTGTGAGCTAGGCAGGTTACTGCCTGGGAAGGTCTCCCACTCAGAAGTACGAGATGGGGAGGGGGCGGGGGTAGATTGACCTCAGGTCTCTCCACTGGTAGTCCGAGGTAGGGGGCGGGGGTAGGTTGACCTCAGGTCTCTCCACTGGAAGCCAGAGGTAGGGGGCGGGGGTAGGTTGACCTCAGTTCTCTCCACTGGTAGTCCGAGGTAGGGGGGCGGGGGTAGGTTGACCTCAGGTCTCCCCACTGGAAGCCCGAGGTAGGGGGGCGGGGGTAGGTTGACCTGAGGTCTCCCCACTGGAAGCCCGAGGTAGGGGGGCGGGGGTAGGTTGACCTGAGGTCTCCCCACTGGAAGCCCGAGGTAGGGGAGCGGGTGAATATATCAAATAGCGAGCCTCTAACTTTGTACAGTACTAATGAAATTAGTAAAATCTGTCACACTATGAAATGCTACCAAATAAACCACAATTCATTCATAATACTGTGAATATATAGTTTCACAGACATATTGTTGCATTTTTTTCTGGTTTGTGTGAAATCGTTAAGAATAATATAAAACCAGTCTGCACACTACCAAGGTGAATTGGCTTAGTCATGACTCAGTGTTGTGGGATGAGTAATGTATTGATGATCGGGAGCCAAATCAACACATATTTGTTTCTATTTGTCTTTGTTACTTCTTTTTTGTTGTCTTATTTTTGTATTTATATAGTTTTATATGTTATGATTTATTTATTTGTGTTGTTCCAAATGTCTGAATAAAATGAAGGTTAGTGGAGAACGGTGCGTTTCTATTTTGGTGGGGGGGGGGGGGGGTTGAAGGAGAGGTTCATCCAGGGAGCCATACAAGATAGAACTGGCACTGAAAACCGTCTTAGAAAATAGCCGTTATCAACACGTTTAACGTTAAAGTGTAGCATAATGTATGAGAAGTCCTGTAGAAAAGGAAGTTATGGAAGGTATATTATAATACAGACATGTACATGTGTCTCGTAACTCATTTTACGTAGCGTTGACATGAACAATATTTAATATTTTGTTCATCCAGTAATATTGAGATCTGACATACAATTTCTCAGGGAATCCTGGCCAAGAACAGCATGAAAACACAACATGAATTCTTTGAATAAAGTATATTGGCAATATTACAAAACAATTAAACCCCATCCCCCCATCCTGTTGGGTGTGAGTCCAGTATTTCATCACCAAAGTCATTAGAAAATACCTTGTCACTCATTGGTCTGGTGAGACTAAACCATCGTCCTTCCTCCTGTGTACGTAGAGGGGAATTTCTGGAGAGTGTGCCCAGGATGTATATAAGACATACAGGTTACCACATGTAGTCAGAAAACATTGTTCAGAGAACAAGTTGGGACTCACAACAAGGACCAAGGACTAGAAACAAGACGTTTGTACCTTCTATCTACAAACTACCAAACAGCCAACTACAAACCTATTCATCCAGGTAAATGAAATGTAGAGTCTGCTTTTATTCACATTGGCAACCATAAACTTACTCTTACTGTACGGCTGACCATGTATTATGTTGTTGATCTGTTGTGGCAGTCTTTATTTCTGTATAGTGTTTAGTAAAAACTTTTATTTAGGACTAACTGTATATATGATTGCCTGTTTACACCAGATCTCTGAATGTGTTTTCAGATCTTGGCCATCTTTAAGCAACTGACTAAGCATGATACAATCTATGATGGACAGGAGTTTTAAAAGATCTGTTTTTATTTTCCAGATCTAACTACAAAGACAATATGGAATTTGAGTCAAACTGCAGTCTAATGAAGGTGAGTCCCAACTTAGACATGATGATAAGACAGACCTACAATATTCAGGCACGACAGACATTCAAATGTTATTATACAGTAAATGTTAAAACAGGAGAAAGGAACAAAAAAGACCAACCACAATTCTCCAGACACTGATGCAACAATGTTAGATGAATGTTAAAAGGACTTTCTCTGTCCTGCTCAGAACACCTCTGCCAGTGTAGCATGGAGCTCCAAACTGCCTCAGGGTCTGGATGTGGAGATATCCCATCACCCCATCACCCTGCGCTGTGTGGCCAACCTCATCATCGCCATGGAGAGGCTAAATGGTGGCAAGGGGTTTACCCTGGGAAGAGATGAGAGCCTGTTAAATTTCTTGCTGGAGAGCGCAGTGGAAGGTAGGTCAAAGATCACTGGACTGGATTAGAGGAGCCCCTTTGGGGCGAGCCTGGCCCCATGTCTGATTGTACTGTCTTGCTTCTGATGACAATGACCATAGGAGTTGACAAGACAGCACAAACAGAACAGGGTATTTTCAATGTGTACCACTATAATACCATTCGCTATCACTACTGGGCTATGTTCCAATGTTCACACTATAGAATAACACTTAGAATGCATGCCCAACACATCGCTTAATTCTAACTGGCATACTGCTAGTGTGGATATCTTAGCACAACTCACGGACTAGTAGTTCTGGAATTCAATCAAGCGTATTTATTCAAGTCATTCACTCATCTCCTACATGCTTTCTCCTCTCTCTCTCTCTCCTCATCAAAACATATAGTGTTGGAGTTGGAGTCGGCGCGCACTGAAGCCAGCAGCAGAGCTGCAGGGTTCAGCAGTAAAGGAGAGTATGAGTGTAGTGTCACTGACTCTGAGAATAAGTGCTGGGTGCTCAACGAAGAGTCTATGGAGCTGCATGCTATGATGCTGCAGGGAGGCAGCAGCTACCATAAAGGTATGTTAACAACCAAGGCTCTGTACCAATTTGCATTTGTCTTAACATAGTGCGTTACATTTTGCCAAAGAATTTTGAGTGTGTTCTTTGGTGACCATAGATCATTAAATTAATGAAATTACAATTTGCCTTGGGGCACTAAGCAGGGGCACTTCCTATGAATCTGAAATAATTGGAAAGGTTAGGTACATATGAGCAATATGAGATTCAGTGGAGAGGTTAAAACCAACCCCACCCTGAGACTGACAGATAGGTAGCGTACTTAGTTCAGAGTTGAGTTCTGATGAATGATGCTGACTGACTCTCTTCTCCTTTCCTCTTTCCTCAGTGCATTTGAACCTGTCTACGTACATCACGCCTGTCCCCAGTGAGACTAAAGCAAGACCTGTAGCCCTGGGCATCAAGGGATCCAACCTCTACCTATCCTGCATCACATCAGAAGGCACGCCCACCCTGCACCTAGAGGTAAATAGCACTACTACTGCTGAATCTATTGTGATTCAGTATTGATAGATAGGATAATTGGCTGTTGAGGCTGGAGTTGTTTGAGTCAGACCTGGACTGTATCATGCACCACGTAGAGATGGCCATGGAGATGGTGTCTGAGCTGAAGAATGGTGACATCATCATCATTGTGTCTGAATCATATGTGGAATGTAAAAGGTTGAGATGCAATGTAATTAAAGGAAACTGCCAGAGAGACCAAGAGAGACCCTGGTGAAATGTGACTGGGAATGGGATGCAGCGAGGATGACTATTAGTCCTGGAGAGTGACAGTGTGTCGGCTTGTTCCAACCAATTATGTGTTGATTATATAAGTCATTGGTTCCAACAGCCACAAACTCAAACCAATAGCCAGAGTAACATTTCTATCCACCCCTGGTGTATGACATTTGACCCCTGGTGTATGACATTTGACCCCTGGTGTATGACATTTGACCTTTAAGTCCGTTTTGAGTCAGACCATTGATTTGAACCCCCTGACCATCTATCTCTCTCTCTCTCCAGGAGGTGGCAGACAAGGAGCAGCTGAAGTCCATCAACCATGAGAGCGACATGGTGCGCTTCCTCTTCTACAAACAGGACACCGGAGTTGACATCAGTACCCTGGAGTCTGCCCATTACAGGAACTGGTTCATCAGCACGGCCATACAGCAGGACAACACCAAGATGGTGAACATGTGCCAGAGGGCAACCCCCAACCGCTTCACCACATTCACTGTCCAGCGCCACAACTAAGGTGGGTGCCGAAACGGACACCACAGATCTCTCATAGAGATCCTATATAATTCAATGTTATTTTTTATTTTTGTTGAACCTTTATTTAACTAGGCAATATAGATTCTATATGTGATTCTATAGGACCTTTGTGGTCAGGGCTGGATTGTCACTTTTATTTGTATGTTTGTAAGACACAATAACTTCTTCAGTGTGTGTGTGTGTGTGTGTGTGTGTGTGTGTGTGTGTGTGTGTGTGTGTGTGTGTGTGTGTGTGTGTGTGTGTGTGTGTGTGTGTGTGTGTGTGTGTGTGTGTGTGTGTGTGTGTGTGTGTGTGTGTGTGTGTGTGTGTGTGTGTGTGTGTGTGTGTGTACTACTAGAGCAATTCACCATTGTGGTGTATTGACTTGGTCAAAGTTTACCACTAGATGGCGCCGTTGAGTCAGATTGTGGCAAGCGCCCATGATATTTATTGTACCGTATTTATTGCTGAATGCCAAAATTAACTGTAATTACATCTACTCTACTAATCATAATATTGTTCTACTATTTATTCATGTATTTATATTTCAGTGATTATACTTATTTATCATTGTATTTATTTGTCAATATGTTGATGTTGCACTGATTCATTGATGCATGCAAACATTTGAATTGTCCTACATATCTGCTCCTTTGAATAAATATTCAAATGAAAATTGATGTTCTCTGTCATCGATTATTATGGTTGGCTACTGTAATAACATGGTTATTGGAAGAACAATGTGAAGAATCAGACAACATCCATCAAATACCAGAACCACACCAAGAACAAATATGAGAGGTATACCTACATTATACCAGTAATAATATCAGTGGTGTAAAGTTAAACTACTTTAAAGTACTACTTAAGGAGTTTTCTGGGGTATCTGTACTTCAGTACTTATATTTTTGACAACTTTTCCTTTGACTTCAATACATTCCTAACGAAAATACTGTACTTTTTTACTCAATACATTTTCCCTGACACCCAAAAGTACTTGTTACATTTTGAAAACTTAGCAGGACTGGAAAATGGTCCAATTCACTCACTTATCAAGAGAACATTCAGGCTCTTAAACATCCTAATGTTGAGATGGAATTGTTCATCAGTAAAGCAGAAGCCAAGGGATTAGTAAGAACAGAGGTTACAAATGAGTGGCAAGAGTTGTGGATCAGGAAGAGTAAGGGAAGACACCTGTATAAGATCCAGGAAAAGGTGGGGACTGGGACACACTGAGACTGGGACACACAAGGCTGAGACTGGGACACACAAGGCTCAATAGTAAGTTGAAAGTGGTGGGGAAACATGATCATCACAGTCACACCTCTCAGATGGAGACAGTTGAACATGTTCTCTTTCAGTGCCAGAAATACATGAGACAAAGGGAGCGATTGCTATTAGATTTGAGGAGTAATGAGGTTGAATAGCCTGGATTAAGTGAACTGCTGGGGAAATCTTCAGGGGATGATTTGAAATCCTACCCAATAATCTCGTCTCCCTAACTAAACTAAAAACATAATTAAAAACTACATCACCTAAAGATTTCCCCCAAAATGCACTTAATCCTGGCTCTTCAACCCCACTACTCCTCAAATCTAATAACAATCGCTCCCTTTGTCTCATATTTCTGGCACATGTTCCACATGTTCCATCATCTCCTCCTGACAATGATCACACCTCCCAGTCAGATGTTCCCCACCACTTTCAATGTTACCATCCATATAAAACCTACAGAATTAAAAGAAGCATTGGAGTAGCTGTCTGATTGGGCGTGGTTTTTCTTTTTCAAATATTTGAACGAGCCAATGGGAGAAGAGTTGCGTTGCCCCGGCAATTTCAAAACAGACCACGAAATAGATGAAGTCGGTTTGTTTATGTTAGCTCGCTAGCAAACCATAACTTGTGTTCCACTAAAATAGCGAAAAATTTAGCTAGCTACACTAAAATAACATGTCTCAAGTGACTAGATTACAAATAGCAATGGACGCGGAAGAAATTGTTGCCCAACTTAACAGAAAAGGTATGGTGTAGCTAACATTAACTAATATTCCGCAAGCTCTATTATTTGCTTGCTAACAATGCCTGCTAGCTTGTTAGCAGTCTTCTTCAGCTTACTAACTATAGTTGTCGTTAGTCATAATACAATGTAAACAATACGTTTTTTATTTATCATTCGGTCAAGTTGCAGTGGAAAAACTAGATATAGGCTTGGGTACACACTAACGTTAGCTTAGTTCAGAGGAAACTTATAGTCTTTTGGGACATTGGGCTGTCTTATTGACTCCCTAAACGAGTAACGTTAGCGTAACTAGCTAGAACCATCACCTGTTAGAACAACAATGTTGCAGCTAGGGCTAGCTGTCTGACTTTGGCCGGCTAATTTAATGGTAATGTTAACTAGCTAGCTATCTTTGCCACCATTGACCAAATAGTGGTAATGTTAATTAGCTAGCTATCTTTACCACCATTGACCAAATAGTGGAGGAGTAAATTTAGGGTTTGTTTTAAAGTTGCTTCTTGTCTTTCACAGAATTGCGCAAGCAGCAGTTGATAGAGTACTTAGCAGCAAAAGGAAGACTGAAGCCACCAAACCCAAAGTAAGATATCATCATGGCTTGACGGCTATCTTCTTGGCCATTATATAGCCTATATAAGATGATTCATTCATTCAAGGTTTATACAAATGTCTATATGTTTATACAAAATCAGTCAAACAAACAATAGTCCAAACCCCATGTCTACCATATATGGTTTAAAAGTTGCCGAAGATTTACTCTGAGAATTTAGCGTTAATGGAATTGTTATGATCCAAATCTGGTCATTGCTCTGCGGCAGCTGCTAACTACGAACTGACAAACTATGCAGACAGAGTTCAGTGTGTCAAATCGGAGGGCATGCTGTCCGGTCCTCTGGCAGTCTCTGGGGGTGCCACAGGGTTCAATTCTCGGGCCGACTCTTTTCTCTGTATATATCAATGATGTTGCTCTTGCTGCGGGCGACTCCCTGATCCACCTCTACGCAGACGACACCATTCTATATACTTCCGGCCCGTCCTTGGACACTGTGCTATCTAACCTCCAAACGAGCTTCAATGCCATACAACACTCCTTCCGTGGCCTCCAACTGCTCTTAAACGCTAGTAAAACCAAATGCATGCTTTTCAACCGATCGCTGCCTGCACCCGCATGCCCGACTTGCATCACCACCCTAGATGGTTCCGACCTTGAATATGTGGACATCTATAAGTACCTAGGTGTCTGGCTAGACTGTAAACTCCTTCCAGACTCATATCAAACATCTCCAATCGAAAATCGAATCAAGAGTCTGCTTTCTATTCTGCAACAATAATAATAATAATATATGCCATTTAGCAGACGCTTTTATCCAAAGCGACTTACAGTCATGTGTGCATACATTCTACGTATGGGTGGTCCCGGGGATCGAACCCACTACCCTGGCATTACAAGCGCCATGCTCTACCAACTGAGCTACAGAAGGACCACAAAGCCTCCTTCACGCCGCCAAACTTACCCTAGTAAAACTGACTATCCAACCGATCCTCGACTTTGGCGATGTCATCTACGAAATTGCTTCCAACATTCTACTCACCAAACTGGATGCAGTTTATCACAGTGCCATCCGTTTTTTCACGAAAGCACCTTATACCACCCACCACTGCGACTTGTATGCTCTAGTCGGCTGGCCCTCGCTACATATTCGTTGCCAGACCCACTGGCTCCAGGTCATCTACAAGTCCATGCTAGGTAAAGCTCCGCCTTATCACAGTTCACTGGTCACGATGGCAACACCCATCCGTAGCACGCGCTCCAGCAGGTGTATCTCACTGATCATCCCTAAAGCCAACACCTCATTTGGCCGCCTTTCGTTCCAGTACTCTGCTGCCTGTGACTGGAACAATTGCAAAAATCGCTGAAGTTGGAGACTTTTATCTCCCTCACCAACTTCAAACATCTGCTATCTGAGCAGCTAACCGATCGCTGCAGCTGTACATAGTCTATTGGTAAATAGCCCATCCATTTTCACCTACCTCATCCTCATACTGTTTTTATTTATTTACCTTTCTGCTCTTTTGCACACCAATATCTCTACCTGTACATGGCCATCTGATCATTTATCATCACTCCAGTGTTAATCTGCAAAATTGTAATTATTCGCCTACCTTTTTTCTACTGTGTTATTGACTTGTTAATTGTTTACTCCATGTGTAACTCTGTGTTGTCTGTTCACACTGCTATGCTTTATCTTGGCCAGGTCGCAGTTGCAAATGAGAACTTGTTCTCAACTAGCCTACCTGGTTAAATAAAGGTGTTCTCAACTAGCCTACCTGGTTAAATAAAGGTGTTCTCAACTAGCCTACCTGGTTAAATAAAGGTGTTCTCAACTAGCCTACTTGGTTAAATAAAGGTGTTCTCAACTAGCCTACCTGGTTAAATAAAGGTGTTCTCAACTAGCCTACCTGGTTAAATAAAGGTGTTCTCAACTAGCCTACCTGGTTAAATAAAGGTGTTCTCAACTAGCCTACCTGGTTAAATAAAGGTGTTCTCAACTAGCCTACCTGGTTAAATAAAGGTGAAAAAGAAAGAAAAAAAACATCTAGTGGCTGCAGGTTCGTGAGTGAAAACATGGCATTTTTCAAAATTAAATCTGCTGAATAGAAAACGGAATAGCTTTGTAAATAAATTATTAACCCTAACGGACTGAATTGCAATATCCATCCTCCGCAAAGACAATCGGTTCTTGTTTGCATTGTATATTATTATTATTATTCTGTGAATTTTACATGGCGGTTGGTAACCAACTTTAAACTGCATTAATGCCACCAACTGGACTGGGGTGTGGATCAGAGACAGTGAAGGTCTAAATCCTACCCAATAATCTTCTCCACCTAAGGAAACAAAATACATAATTAAATACTTCATCCCCTGAAGATTTCACTTAATCCAGGCTATTCAACACTCATTATTCCTCAAATCTAATAACAACCGCTCCCTTTGTCTCATGTATTTCTGGCACTGAAAGAGAACATGTTCAACTGTCTCCATCTGAGAGGTGTGACGATGATCATGTTTCCCCACCACTTTCAACGTACTGTTGAGCCTTGTGTGTCCCAGTCTCAACCTTGTGTGTCCCAGTCTCAGCCTTGTGTGTCCCAGTCTCAGCCTTGTGTGTCCCAGTCCCCACCTTTTCCTGGATCTTATACAGGTGTCTTCCCTTACTCTACCTGATCCACAACTCTTGCCACTCATTTGTAACCTCTGTTTTTACGAATCCCTTGGCTTCTGCTTTACTGAAATGATGAAAGCCAAGGATCTGGAGGTGAATCATCTCCAAATGATACCATCTCACAACCCCTTAAATGAAAGGGATACAACCAAGAGAGGCGCCGTTTAAACTAGTAACGGTCACAGCAAATGAACGTTCTTATTTCATCAACACTGTCAAGTACTAGTATGTTAACGTTGTTCTCTACAATATTATAATCTAATGATTATTGGCACTTTGGGACATCGGCTGATGTAAAAGGAGAAAAAAAGGGCTTGATAAATAAATTCTATGAATTATATGTAATTTATAATGACATCAGGCAACGAGAATGACGTTTTCACATTCATTTTGGTGCTCCCTCTTGAATTGCCCTGTTTTTCTAGACTTGGTATTGTATTGCAGCAAGTGAAAGACCTAGTATTAACTAGTTGCAATATGTTTTATCCATAGTCTTTTGTAAATAATGTCCCATCACACTTGACTGATTTCAGACCTTATCTTCGAGATGCCGTTAAAGCAAAGCAGATCACCATGTCTACCGTGAAGGATGATGTAAGTATTGTAGCCAATCACTTTCCTCTCCTTGACACCATCTCTCGCAAAGCAAACCTGGCAGTTTGCTCACTATCAATTATATAGTGAGGCTTCAATTATAGTAGGTACCGTGTGGCTCATTTGATTGGACACGGCGCTTGCAATGTCAGGTTTGTGGTTTTGATTCCAACGAGGGACCAGTATGGACATTTTTAAATTAAGAAGTGTGTACTCACTACTGCATCTGTTAAGTGACATCTAAAATACTTTTTAACTGACACGTTGAGGTGTCTTTAAGCAGGAAATAGTTACGAACTATATCAACTGATATTGTTTTGTAATTACAGCTGGACCCGGGAAAAGAGAACCGGGGTCCAAATGCTCTCAAGATGAAAAAGAGAGTGGTGAAGGTTCAACCTCTGATGGCCAACGCCGTTTCCCAAACCACAGGCACCTTCTGCAGTACCACCAACAAACAGAGCTCCGCCAACGGTCTCCTCTCTGCAACATCGAGTACCGCACGTCTCAACGTGCTCAAAGGCATTACAAAGCCTTCTGCGGTTGCCCCAAGTCACTCAACCAGCCTGAAGACGGCTCCAGCCAGATCACAATCCACTGTCCCTACCAAAAGATGCCCAGGCACCACCAACCAACCCAGACCCCAGCCTAATCCAACAGTTAAAGTCGGCAACACACGCCCTAGCTCAGCCATACCCCTGGCAAGCGCTGGTAGAACACATTCAGCCAACACAACCAGACCAAAGTCAAATATTACTGGGAAACCCGCTAACACTCTCCACACAGTCGGCACGCGGCCCAACACAGCCGGCACGCGGCCCAACACAGCCGGCACGCGGCCCAACACAGCCGGCACGCGGCCCAACACAGCCGGCACGCGGCCCAACACAGCCGGCACGCGGCCCAACACAGCCGGCACGCGGCCCAACACAGCCGGGACGCGGCCCAACACAGCCGGCACGCGGCCCAACACCGGTAGTGCCAGAATGAGTCCGAGCACATTGGTTAAAACCAAGACAAGTCTTGTGTCTGTCCAGATGCAGCCTAGAAGCACCACCGTCCCTGCTCCAGCATCAGTCTCCTTCACCCCCCTGGTCTTGAACAGAGCATGCCCAAGCACCAGCCCAGTCCCAGCTGTGACCCAAAAGCCACCAGTTACTACTCAGAGGAGAACAAATCCCTTCACTGGCGTGAGTGAGACTAACCAGAGGACAACTGCCTTGGCTGCGGACAATGGGCAAAGGAGGAGCCAAGCTGTGAGCAGGACTGATTCCAAACCACTCCCAGAGAGATCCAGTAAACCAGCAGGGCAGAAACAACCTGTCACTGGACCTAAACCCATCATCCAAGGCCCTGCTGGTCCTGGGCACAAGACTGCAGCTTCGAAGCCAGGTGATATTCAGAGGGCTGGATCACAGCACAGGGCCGAGGCTAGAGGAGCAGGAGCCAGCACTCGGATATGGAAGGCTGCCTCTCGAGCCTCCACCGGGATAACAGGAAGCCAATGGCAGAACACGGCTCTGAGTAGGGCCATGCATGCAGCTGTGGCTGCGATGGGACAGAAAAGCAGCGCCGAGGAAAACCGAGACATGGAGAGCGGGTCGGCAGACACCGACACCAAGAATGAACCCAATGCTCTATCGCCCTCATCAACATCTCCGGCGTGTTGGCCTAGGCCTCACAGCAGCACAGCAAGTGGTGTGTGGATCCCCCAGACGGTGCCTCGCTCTGCCAAAAAGTCCAGCCATGGCCAGGAGGAGGTGGGGTGGGAGGCTGGTGTTGGCCTTAAGACACCCAGAGACCAGGCCAGGGTCGTGCCCAAGACCGAGGGTCGCAGGAAGATGACAGCTGCCCAGGAAGAGAGAATGTCAGTTTTTTAATTTTTTTATTGTCAATTAGATAAGTACTAGGAGGTAGAATAAGGTAAATTTCAATTTTTGTGATTTTAGCAGACAATCTTATACAGAACAACTTGAAGTCTTAAAATATTAAACTCTAGACTGGTTGAATTTTTTATTATTTTTTTATAAGGCCTTGAATTACACAGTGCACATAACTACTGTGATTTTGTTTGTTGAAATAACAAAATAACACCAAGATAACATTGTCATTTCACTTCAGTAAAAGGTATGTGTGTTGGTATCGTAGCATGTGAATGTGCTGGGTCTTTTCCATTATACCACCATATTCTTTCCACCCAGCACCTCATTTAATATTGTGGTTGAATTGGACTACAAACATCTGACTTTACCCCAACATTTTACTGAACAACCTTATATTCCACTCTGTGTGTGTCTTCAGGCAGAAGCTCCAGGAATGGCGTGAGAACAGGGGCATCTCCTACAAGCGTCCCCCCATGCCGGTGAGGCCTCCTCGGGTGCGGCGCACCTTGGCCATTCCTCAGGCTTACTGGGACGGTATGGAGGAGGAAGTTGAGGCCAGGTCTCTGGTTGAAGCTGTGGACCGGTGCCTGGCTGACTGCATCAAACTGCTGAATGAGGTGTGGTAGAGGAATGGGTTGGGTTAGATTACATGAATTGACAGGAGTTGAAAATGTATGACTAATCAACTGTCAATTGTGATCTGCCTGGAGCCGTCTTCAGGCTGGTTGAGTGACTTGGGGTAACCGCAAGTCACTCAAATCCCGAGCTTCAAATCCCGAGCTGACAAGGTACAAATCTGTCCTTCTGCCCCTGAACAGGCAGTTAACCCACTGTTCCTAGGCCGTCATTGAAAAATAAGAATTTGTTCTTAACTGACTTGCCTGGTTAAATAAAGGTAAAATAAATCAATAACAACTGGGGGGGTTGATTGTTGCTCTGTTGGCGTTGTGGCTGTTCACATCGCGTTTTCCCTCACTCAGCCCCCCTCACTCAGCCCCCCTCACTCAGCCCCCCTGACTCAGCCCCCCTCACTCAGCCCCACCTCACTCAGCCCCCCTCACTCAGCCCCACCTCACTCAGCCCCACCTCACTCAGCCCCCTGACTCAGCCCCCTCACTCAGCCCCACCTCACTCAGCCCCACCTCACTCAGCCCCACCTCACTCAGCCCCCCTCACTCAGCCCCCTCACTCAGCCCCCCTCACTCAGCCCCACCTCACTCAGCCCCACCTCACTCAGCCCCCTGACTCAGCCCCACCTCACTCAGCCCCCCTCACTCAGCCCACCCGCACATTCTCCTGACCAGCAACACTAAGCCCACCCTCACATTCACCCGACCGGCAACACTCAGCCCACCTCACTCAGCCCACCCGCACATTCTCCCGACCGGCAACACTCAGCCCACCTCACTCAGCCCACCCGCACATTCTCCCGACCGGCAACACTAAAGCTGCCAGTCGTCAGCAAGACACTTTTTCGTAGCTATTAAGTAGTAGATTACCAAATTCCCATTAAAAATAGTAATTAAATAGAATTGTGTAGTAATGTATAATAATAATATAATATATGCCATTTAGCAGACGCTTTTATCCAAAGCGACTTACAGTCATGTGTGCATACATTCTACGTATGGGTGGTCCCGGGGATCGAACCCACTACCCTGGCGTTACAAGCGCCATGCTCTACCAACTGAGCTACAGAAGAATGTGAATAGGTAATATCCCTAAACTCTCATCATCACTACTCAAATGACAAAATCATCAGTACTGACTTTACCCCTCATGTACATGTTGTTGAGTAGAACTTGTAAGGGAGTGATGAATACTAGGTTCATTTCTTCATGGGGAAATGCCATCTGGTGGCAAGTAGGAACTATTGCATTTTTTGTATAATTTTTGTCCTTGAATTTGACTTGCCACTGTCTATATGAACCCTGTAGAAATTCTGTTAGCTTTCTCATACCAGCAACCAGTGTGTTTCCACTAGAGGTCGACCGATTAATTGGAATGGCCGATTAATTAGGGCCTATTTCAACTTTTCATTACAATCGGAAATCTGTATTTATGGGCGCCGATTTTGCTCATTTGTTTTTTATTTAACTAGGCCAGTCAGTTAAGAACACATTCTTATTTTCAATGACGGCCTAGGAACAGTGGGTTAACTGCCTTGTTCAGGGGCAGAATGACAGATTTTCACCATGTCAGCTCGGGGGATCCAATCTTGCAACCTTAACTAGTCCAACACAATAACGACCTGCCTCTCTCTCATTGCACTCCACAAGGAGGCTGCCTGTTATGCGAATGCAGTAAGCCAAGGTAAGTTGCTAGCTAGCATTAAACTTATCTTATAAAAAACAATCGATCATAATCACTAGTTAACTACACATGGTTGATGATATTACTAGATATTATCTAGCGTGTCCTGCGTTGCATATAATCTGACTGAGGATACAAGCATACAAATTTCTAAGTATCTGACTGAGCGGTGGTAGGCAGAAGCAGGCGCGTAAACATTCATTCAAACAGCACTTTCATGCGTTTTGCCAGCAGCTCTTCGTTGTGCGTCAAGCATTGCGCTGTTTATGACTTCAAGCCTATCAACTCTCAAGATGAGGCTCGTGTAACCGAAGTGAAATGGTTGGCCAGTTAGCACGCCCTAATTGTCGTTGTGTTGCTGGTTCGAGCCCAGGGAGGAGAGGGATGGAAGCTATACTGTTACACTGGCAATACTAAAGTGCCCATAAGAACATCCAATAGTCAAAGGTTAATGAAATACAAATGGTATAGAGGGAAATGGTCCTATAATTCCTATAATAACTACAACCTAAAACTTCTTAACTGGGAATATTGAAGACTCATGTTAAAAGGAACCACCAGCTTTCATATGTTCTCATGTTCTGAGCAAGGAACTGAAACTTTAGCTTTCTTACATGGCACATATTACTTTCTTCTCCAACACTTTTGTTTTTGCATTATTTAAACCAAATTGAACATGTTTCATTATTTACTTGAGGCTAAATTGATTTTATTGATGTATTATATTAAGTTAAAATAAGTGTTAATTCAGTATTGTTGTTATTGTCATTATTACAAATGTAAAAAAAATCTGCCGATTTAATCGGTATCGGCTTTTATGGTACTCCAATAATCGGCATCGGCTTTTAAAAATTATAATTTGTCGACCTCTAGTTTCCACTGCTTTTCCAGTTACTGTTCTGCCTGTCTAACGTCCAGTCTAGACCACGTCCCGTGTGTCTCAGTTGGTAAAACATTGCACTTGCAACGGTTGTTGGTTCAATTCCCACGGGGTACCAGTACAATAATATATGCCCTCACTACTGTAAGTCGCTCTGGATGAGTGACTGTTACTGGATCCCTTCTGTGACATTCCTCTGGGACCGATGGGGTGGTGCATTTCAGTGGAAGAGACCAGCACAGCAGCTGAATGTAGACGCAGCCCTTCTTACACAATGTGGTTCGAGGTTGCTTGGCCAGTTGCTTTGTGTGTTGTGTGCTTTGTGTGTCGCCATTAGTCCAACACATGGTCAGGTCAGATGATGTAGTTTCTATTATTCAGGGAATAATGGCCTAGTAAAACAGACAGGGCTTTGGTCAAAAGTAGTGCACTACTTAGTGCGGTGGTTCTCTACCCTTTCCTTAGGGACCCACAGATGTTTCGCAATTTTGCTGTCGCCAAATGGCTCACCTTGGTGATTCAGTGAGTCGGGTGTGGTTAGTAGAGAACCACTGATGTAGGGCATAGGGTGACATTTGGAACACAGCCTCTGCCTTCACTACGAGAGCAAGACACTTGACGGAACAGGTATATTGTTCCGCAGGTGCTATTCATTTGTGGTGCAACTCTTCCAGGTTGTGTAAGACATGTACGTAAACTCAACAAAAAAAGAAACATCCTCTCATTGTCAACTGCGTTTATTTTCAGGAAACTTAACATGTAAATATTAATAAGTAATGTCGTTATCATTAGTAGGCTTTGTATAGCAGCCTTGTATAACCACCCCTTCGAGCTGTAGGCCTAAGAACGCGTCCTGTTAAGTCTTCAAACAGTAACTTACTTAGGCCTATATTTCTATATAAACTCAGCAAAAGAAGAAACGTCCTCTCACTGTCAACTGCGTTTATTTTCAGGAAACTTGATGTGTGTAAATATTTGTATGAACATAACAAGATTCAACATCTGAGACATAAACTGAACAAGTTCCACAGACATGTGACTAACAAATGGATTAATGTGACCCTGCACAAAGGGGGGGTCAAAATCAAAAGTAACAGTCAGTATCTGGTGTGGCCACCAGCTGCATTAAGTACTGCAGTGCATCTCCTCATGGACTGCACCAGATTTGCCAGTTCTTGCTGTGAGATGTTACCCCACTCTTCCACCAAGGCACCTGCAAGTTCCCGGACATTTCTGGGAGGAATGGCCCTAGCCCTCACCCTCCAATCCAACAGGTCCCAGACATGCTCAATGGGATTGAGATCCTGGCTCTTTGCTGGCCATGGTAGAACAGACATTCCTGTCTTGCAGGAAATCACACACAGAACGAGCAGTATGTCTGGTGGCATTGTCATGCTGGAGGGTCATGTCAGGATGAACCTGCAGGAAGGGTACCACATGAGGGAGGATGATGTCTTCCCTGTAACACACAGCGTTGAGATTGCCTGCAATGACAACAAGCTCAGTCCGATGATGCTGTGACACACCGCCCCAGACCATGACGGACCCTCCACCTCCCAATCGATCCCGCTCCAGAGTACAGGCCTCGGTGTAACGCTCATTCCTTCGACGATAAACGCAAATCCAACCATCAACCCTGGTGAGACAAAACTCGTCAGTGAAGAGCACTTTTTGCCAGTCTGTCCGGTCCAGCGACGTTGTTGCCGATGATGTCTGGTGAGGACCTGTCTTACAACAGGCCTACAAGCCCTCAGTCCAGCCTCTCTCAGCCTATTGCAGACAGTCTGAGCACTGATGGAGGCATTGTGCATTCCTGGTGTAACTAAAGTAGTTGTTGATGCCATTCTGTAGCTGTCCCGCAGGTGTGGTGTTCGGATGTACCAATCCTGTGCAGGTGTTGTTACGTGGTCAGCCACTGTCTCCCTGTAGCGCTGTCTTAGGCGTCACAGTGCGGACATAAAAAAATATATATTATTATTATTTCAGCTTTATTTAACCAGGTAGGCAAGTTGAGAACAAGTTCTCATTTACAATTGCGTCCGGGCCAAGACAAAGCAAAGCAGTTCGACACATACAACAACACAGTGGAGTAAAACAAACATACAGTCAATAATACAGTAGAAAAATATGTCTATATACAATGTGAGATAAGGGAAGTAAGGGGAAAAAAGGCCATGGTGGCAAAGTAAATAAAATATAGCAAGTAAAACACTGGAATGGTAGATTTGCAGTGGAAGAATGTGCAAAGTAGAGAGAGAAATAATGGGGTGCAAAATAAATAAATACAGTAGGGAAAGAGGTAGCTATTGGGGATAAATTATAGATGGGCTATGTACAGGTGCATTAATCTGTGAGCTGGTGAGGGAGAAGTGTTTCCAGTTTCAGAGATTTTTGTACTTCTTTCCAGTCATTGGCAGCAGAGAACTGGAAGGAGAGGCAGCCAGAGGAAGAGTTGGTTCTGGGGGTGACCAGAGAGATATACCTGCTGGAGCGAGCGCGTGCTACAGGTGGGTGCTGCTATGGTGACCAGCAAGCTGAGATAAGGGGGGACTTGACCTAGCAGGGTCTTGTAGATGACCTGGAGCCAGTGGGTTTGGTGACGAGTATGAAGTGAGGGCCAGCCAACGAGAGCTTACAGGTCGCAGTGGTGGGTAGTATATGGGGCTTTGGTGACAAAACGGATGGCACTGTGATAACCTGCATCCAATTTGTTGAATAGAGTGCTGGAGGCTATTTTGTAAATGACATCGCCAAAGTCGAGGATTGGTAGGATGGTTAGTTTTACAAGGGTATATTTGGCAGCATGAGTGAAGGATGCTTTGCTGCGAAATAGGAAGCCAATTCTAGATTTAACTTTGGATTGGAGGTGTTTGATGTGAGTCTGGAAGGAGAGTTTACAGTCTAACCAGACACCTAGGTATTTGTAGTTGTCCACATATTCTAAGTCCGAACCGTCCAGAGTAGTGATGTTGGACGGGCGGGCAGGTGCAGGCAGCGATCGGTTGAAGAGCATGCATTTAGTTTTACTTGTATTTAAGAGCAATTGGAGGCCACGGAAGTCGAGTTGTATGGCATTGAAGCTCGTCTGGAGGGTTGTTAACAGTGTCCAAAGAAGGGCCAGAAGTATACAGAATGGTGTCATCTGCATAGAGGTGGATCAGAGACTCACCAGCAGCAAGAGCGACATCATTGATGAATACAGAGAAGAGTCGGTCCAAGAATTGAACCCTGTGGCACCCCCAGAGAGACTGGACGAAAACAGGCCCTCCGATTTGACACACTGAACTCTATCAGAGAAGTAGTTGATGAACCAGGCAAGGAAATCATTTGAGAAACCAAGGCTATCGAGTCTGCCGATGAGGATGTGGTGATTGACAGAGTCGAAAGCCTTGGCCAGGTCAATGAATACGGCTGCATAGTAATGTTTCTTATCGATGGCGGTTAAGATATCATTTAGGACCTTGAGCGTGGCTGAGGTGCACCCATGACCAGCTCTGAAACCAGATTGCATAGTGGAGAAGGTGCAGTGGTATTCGAAATGTTCGGTAATCTGTTTGTTAAATTGGCTTTCGAAGACCTTAGAAAGGCAGGGTGGGATAGATATAGCTCTGTAGTAGAGGTCGACCGATTTATGTTTTTAAAATTTTTATACCGATTATTGGAGGACCCAAAAAAAAAAGCTGATACCGATTAATCGAACAATTTTTTTATTTTTCAAATGTATTTATCTGTAATAATGACAATTACATCAATACTGAATGAACACTTATTTTAACTTAATATAACACATCAATAAAATAAATTTAGCCACAAATAAATAAACATGTTAAATTTGGTTTAAATAATGCAAAAACAAAGTGTTGGAGAAGTAAAAGTGCAATATGTGCCATGTAAGAAAGCTAACGTTTAAGTTCTTTGCTCAGAACATGAGAACATATGAAAGCTGGTGGTTCCTTTTCACATTGTCACGAACCGGCTCAAAGCCCGTTAACAAAAGGGAGACAACGTGGAGATAAGGCGTAACAAAATATATATTTATTAACGAAAGCAACTAAGAAAAATAAACAATGGTGTGTGTAATCAGTAGTGTAAGTGAGTGTTTTGCTTGCATGAATGTGATAATGCAGGGTGTTGAAAAGATGCTAAAGCAAACAACTCAAAAACCACCAAGAAACACAAAATCTATAAAGGTGTCTGCATGGAGAGCGTCTCCTCCATGAATGGGGAAGTGGTGTATTTATCCTGGGAGACACCGGGCCCAGGTGTTTCCCATGTAGCTGACGACCCTCCCAACTCCGCCCAACGGCATCCTAATAAGGAAACAACAAAGAGAGAATAAGGCAGACAGAGTGGGATGGTCGTCACAACATCCGTCTTCAATATTGGATGTTCTTATAGACACTTTAGTATTGCCAGTGTAATTGTATTTTTATTTTTATTTTTCACCTTTATTTAACCAGGTAGGCTAGTTGAGAACAAGTTCTCATTTGCAACTGCGACCTGGCCAAAATAAAGCATAGCAGTGTGAACAGACAACACAGAGTTACACATGGAGTAAACAATTAACAAGTCAATAACACAGTAGGAAAAAAAAAAGGCAGTCTATATACAATGTGTGCAAAAGGCATGAGGAGGTAGGCGAATAATACAATTTTGCAGATTAACACTGGAGTGATAAATGATCAGATGGTCATGTACAGGTAGAGATATTGGTGTGCAAAAGAGCAGAAAAGTAAAAAAAAAAAAAAAAAAAACAGTATAAAAACAGTATGGGGATGAGGTAGGTGAAAATGGGTGGGCTATTTACCAATAGACTATGTACAGCTGCAGCGGTCGGTTAGCTGATCGGATAGCTGATGTTTGAAGTTGGTGAGGGAGATAAAAGTCTCCAACTTCAGCGATTTTTGCAGTTCGTTCCAGTCACAGGCAGCAGAGTACTGGAACGAAAGGCGGCCAAATGAGGTGTACGCTGGTATAGCTTCCTTCCCTCGCCTCGCACCTCCCTGGGCTCGAACCAGGAACACAAAGACAACAGCCACACTTGAAGCATCGTTACCCATCGCTCCACAAAAGCCGTGGCCCTGCAGCACAAGGGGAATAACTACTCCAAATCTAAAAGCGAGTGACGTTTGAAACGATATTAGCGCGCACCCCGCTAACTAGCTAGCCATTTCACGTCGGTTACACCAGCCATTAGGCTGATAGGCTTGAAGTCATAAACAGCACTGTGCTTGCGAAGAGCTGCTGGCAAAACACACAAAAGTGCTGTTTGAATGAATGCTTACAAGCCTGCTGCTGCCTACCATCGCTCAGTCAGACTGCTCTATCAAATCATGGACTTAATTATAACATAATAACACACAGGAATACGAGCCTTTGGTCATTCATATGGTCCGGAAACTATAATTTCAAAAACAAAACGTTTATTATTTCAGTGAAATACGGAACCGTTCCGTATTTTACCTAACGGGTGGCATCCCTAAGTCTAAATATTCTTGTTACATTGCACAACCTTCAATGTTATGTATGTCATAATTACGTAAAATTCTGGCAAATTAGTTCACAATGAGCCAGGCAGCCCAAACTGTTGCATATACCCTGACTCTGCGTGCAATGAACGCAAGAGAAATGACACAATTTCACCTGGTTAATATTGCCTGCTAAACTGGATAAGTAGTTTTAACTAGTGATTATGATTGATTGTTTTTTATAAGATAAGTTTAATGTTAGCTAGCAATTTACCTTGGCTTCTACTACATTCGCGTAACAGGCAGGCTACTCGTGGAGTGCAATGGTTAGAGCGTTGGACTAGATAACTGCGGTTGCAAGATTGGAACCCCTGAGCTGACATGGTGAAAATCTGTCGTTCTGCCCCTGAACAAGGCAGTGAACCCACAGTTCCTAGGCAGTCATTGAAAATGAGAATCTGTTCTTAACTGACTTGCCTAGTTAAATAAAAGGTATAAAAAAAAATCTTAAAATCGGATATCGGCGCCCAAAAATACAGATTTCCAATTGTTATGAAGACTTGAAATCGGGCCGAATTAATCGGCCATTCCGATTAATCGGTCGACCTCTAATCTGTTCACATATGGTGTCCAAAGCACAGCTGGGGGCAGAGGGTGGTCTATAGCAGGCGGCAACGGTGAGAGACTTGTTTTTAGAGAGGTGGATTTTTAAAAGTAGAAGTTCAATTTATTGCCCTGGCCACATCTGCGGTCCTCATGCCTCCTTGCAGCATGCCTAAGGCACGTTCACGCAGATGAGTAAGGACCCTGGGCATCTTTCTTTAGGTGTTTTTCAGAGTCAGTAGAAAGGCCTCTTTAGTGTCCTACATTTTCATAACTGTGACCTTAATTGACTACCGTCTGTAAGCTATTAGTGCATTAACAAGTAGGCATGGTAGCCTAGTGGTTAGAGCGTTGGACTAGTAACCGGAAGGTTGCAAGTTCAAATCCCTGAGCTGACAAGGTACAAATCTGTCATTCTGCCCCTGAACAGGCAGTTAACCCACTGTTCCTAGGCTGTCATTGAAAATAAGAATTTGTTCTTAACTGACTTGCCTAGTTAAATAAAAAATAAAATAAACAATGAAGATCTGTGAAGCTATTTGGATTTATACTAATTATCTTTGAAAGACAGGGTCCTGAAAAAGGGCTGTTTATTATTTTGCAGATTTTACATAACCTAGGGCTACTAACGTCACCTGATGGACTTCTCCTTGGTTTTTTTGCCATGGAGGAATTTTGTGTGTGAGGTGTGCGATTTTAATTTCTCGTAGCAAGATTAGTGAGGGGGAACATGATCCATAAATGATCAATTTGGTTATATATTTCAATATGTTTTTTGCGCTAGTTGGCTGTACCTTCACCAAAATGTTTCCTTCATAGCTTGTTCTCCATTATCTTTTTAAATAGTGAGCCCATTTTCTTTTCAGCACTTCTTTCCATGACTTATCAAAAGTCGTTTTCTCATGGCTCTCTTGTCCCTTTGCAGCAGACATATGGTGAGCAATATGTTTGGAACATGTAATATAATTGGGATAAGTATAGTATTGTTAGGTACCTGGAAATTCCCAGCCCTGGCATGAATAGAACTTCCTCAAGTTCACATGGAAGCAATAACAAATAGTTTCCCGTAGCAATTTTGAAGCCATTAAGTTGTTTACAGTAATGCGATGGGAAAGTGACTAGCCATTTTGTGTTTTTTTTTTTTGTTGCTTGAAGACCATTCAAAAAGTTCCCATGGTATTGTAAACTGACTATGGTTGTCTCTGCTCTGTTTTCCAGTCTAGTAACATGACCTGTGGTTGTCCTGGAAAGGAGGTGTGCGTCACGATATCTCCTTTCGCCGGAGGTGTGCGGTTATTTCCAAATTTGTGAAGCCATTAATTTCCTTTCAAGTCAGTGAAAGGGAACACTTGCATACTTTGGGAGGAAGCCAAGATAATTTGGACGTAACCTCACTACTTTCTGTTGTTTGATCTTTTCCAACACACACCGTAAACCTCGAGACCAAACAGAAGAGTTGGTTGACCCCTCATCTTTCCAGCCTGGTCTGCCTGACGGCCCCCCTTTACTGAATAGCACATTAGGCCATCATTAGCTGTAGGCTACTGATAATAGCTCACCTAATATTTGTGTAATTTGTTAACAGCCTTAAAGATTTGGGTAAACAGACTTAAATGTGTCTGACTTTTTCTGTGTCTGACTCTGCTTTGTCTATACTGATGTTTAGCCTGTTTTATCACAGTGGGAATAATTCCACTGTTTGTATTCGGCCATATTCCCAGTCACCTTGCCATGGTTAAATGCGGTGGCTCGCGCGACTGCTCCCATCTATCCACGGTATGATGCAATCCCTGATGTCTCTCTGGAAGGAAATCCTCACCCTGAGCTCGTCAACTTTATTATCCAGACACTGAACATTTCGTAATATACTCTGAAGTTGTGGGTGGTATGCACGCCCCCTGAGTGGGACTAGAAGTTTACTTAGAGTACGTCTTCTCCACTGGTAATGTTTTGAATCAGCCTTTGGAATCAGTTCAATTGCCTGGGGGGGTTTTGAACAAAGGATAAGATTTGGGAAGTTGTACTCCTCAAATTTGATTAGTCACATACACATGGTTAGCAGATGTTGATGCGAGGGTAGCGCAATGCTTGTGCTTCTAGTTCCGACAATGCAGTAATAACCAACAAGTAATCTAACTAACAATTCTAAAACTGTCTTATACACACAAGTGTAAGGGGATAAAGAATATGGACATAAGATATATGGTGAGTTACCGCCGCTCTGATATCCAAACGTTCTTCCCGGGCTGTATGTAATAACACAACATTTGCGGTATTTACTTTGTATTATTTCCTACATTATTAGGCAAGTAGAGTGGCCAAGGGGCTAGAAGCACGGCTGCCCTCTATCGACGCCATCTATGTTTCTGACTGCTCCTGTGTCTGACTGACTGCTCCTGTGTCTGACTGACTGCTCCGGTGTCTGACTTTCTGTGTTTCTGACTGTTTCCCCCACCCCCTATAGGGCTGCCAGTCCTCCCAGGTGCAGGAGATGCTGTCCACTGTGCCCATGGCCGAGAAGTTTTCCAAGTACTGGATCTGCCAGGCCCGTCTGATGGAGCGCCAGGGCAACCTGGAGGTGCTGCCGCTGTTTGAAGAGGCTGTACGAGTGGTGTTAGAGGTATAGCATACTCCCTTTACCTCACCCCTCGCTCTCTCTATACCTCTCCATCTCTATACCCCATGCCTCTCTATCTGCTGCCCCTGTTAGAGGAGGCAGGCCTAGTCTTCCTACAGGTGAAAATTACTCTCTCATCCCTCTGCTCTGTTTTTCTTTTATCATTCTCTCTCCTTCCCCACCATGGGGAATCTTAGTCTAGCAACATCAATCCTCTCTCTCTAGCTCTGTGTGTGTGTGTGTTTGATTAGACCTTTGAAGAATTCTCTAAACTAAATTTAGAGCTGCCTACTTTGGTATCTATTTAATTTAAACTAGCAATATGATGGTTTGGCATCTATTTCCTCTCTTTCAGCCAGTAGACGAGCTGCGGACTGTTGTGTTTGAGATGCTGAAAAAGAAGGAAGAGACAAAAGGTAATGAGGAAACTAGAAAGGCAGCAACATCCCCAATAAGTGTCTCTGTCTCGATTAATCTCGATTCCTCACATCCTATCTCCTTGCCACTTTCTCAAAAGGTATTGGAGAAGGTCAGAGGGGAGGGACCTTGGACCTTCTCCAATATGGTTGAGAAGGAAGTGAGGAAAGACAAATTGAGATAGAAATTTGAACCAGTCTGCATTTGATTCCCCATCTAAACTTCATGCCCCTACAAGGTCTGTCTCACTAATGTGGCAGTGTTTACACTTGTTTAGGATACTTTGTTCCTGCCAAAACCAGCACGTACCTCTAGGAAGACACACTGCTCTGTCCATGGCTTTCTCTTTCTGTTGGCCGTACCAGGGTCACACATCTTGAAAATGTTCAAATCAGGTTGCTGCTGTATTTGCTGTTATAGAAAATATGAACTAAATATTCTTTCCACTGTCAAGATTTGTGGAAGGAATCCAACCGAGGCTCAAATCCTAAAAGAATGTATTATAGCTATTGCCTTGCTGTTCCATGTGTTGAGTCAGTTCCAGTAGTCTTATCGTATGTTAATCATGTTGTCGTCATGGATTTATGGGGGAAAAGTAATAATGGGGGGGAAAGTGTCCAGACATGCAGTAAATAGCTGCGGTTCATAATTACTGAACATCTGCTGAAAGCACCGAGACGTTTGATTTCACAAGAGAGCAGGTTTCTGACTCGTGTTACTAGTGAATAATATCATTGAGAGGGGTTAAGTATGGATGTCGTCGTTGTTATTATTCGTGTCAGGAGTAGAGGTCGACCAAGAGGACAAAGAATGTTGCATCCAAAGAACACCATACCTACTGTGAAGCATGGGGGTGGAAACATCATGCTTTGGGGCTGTTTTTTTCTTTTTTTCCCTTTTTTTCTTTTTTAAATTTCTTGCTCATAACATATGAAAGCTGGTGGTTCAATATTCCCAATTCTTCAATATTCCCAGTTAAGTAGTTTTAGTTTGTAGTTATTATAGGAATTATGACGCGTTGACTATTTCTCTCTACAATTTGTATTTCATATTGGATGTTCTTATAGGCACTATAGTATTGCCAGCCTAATCTCGGGAGTTGATAGGCTTGAAGTCATAAACAGCGCTGTGCCTCAAGCATTGCTAAGAGCTGCTTGCAAACGCAGTAAAGTGTTGTTTGAATGAATGCTTATGAGCATGCTGCTGTCTACCACCGCTCAGCCTGACTGCTCTATCAAATCTAGACTTAATTATAATATAATAAACACAGAAATACGAGCCTTTGGTCATTAATATGGTAAAATCTGGAAACTATCATTTCGAAAACAAAACGTTTATTCTTCATTTTATCGAACGGGTGGCAACCCTACGTCTAAATATTGCTGTTACATTGCACAACCTTCGATGTTATGTCCTAATTATGTACAATTCTGGGAAATGAAATTCGGTCACACAGTTCGCAACGAGCCAGGCGAAGTCATCTATCCCCCACTGTACCTCCTCTTCTAGCAGAGTCAGCTATCCCCACTGTACCCCCTCTTCCAGCATGGCACGATGTCATTATTGGTCTGTCTGACTGCAATGTCTGTGTGTTTCTGCAAAGTGTGTGTGTGTGTGTGTGTGTGTGTGTGTGTGTGTGTGTGTGTGTGTGTGTGTGTGTGTGTGTGTGTGTGTGTGTGTGTGTGTGTGTGTGTGTGTGTGTGTGTGTGTGTGTGTGTGTGTGTGTGTGTGTGTGTGTGTGTGTGTACGTACACACTGTAACAGAGTTAGGGACAGAGATCAAAGAAGACGACAGAGATGTCAGAAGCTGTGCTGTTTGAGAGAAGGACTAGGACCATGTGGAGGAAGGGGCAGAGGTATGAGGGAGCAGAGCGAGATGGAGCATAGAGAGGATGTGACTTGGTCGTGGCGTTGGGCTCAATAGGACTGAGAGAGGTCCCTGATGACCCTTTTATATCGATTAACTGTTGTTTTTCTTCTCACTTTTATATAAAAAGATCATCACCGTTTCAGATATAGACAGGTCGTAGCTAGGTACAGATGCCTACAGGGAGAGGTGTGTGTGTGTGTGTGTGTGTGTGTGTGTGTGTGTGTGTGTGTGTGTGTGTGTGTGTGTGTGTGTGTGTGTGTGTGTGTGTGTGTGTGTGTGTGTGTGTGTGTGTGTGTCCTCCGCCTTGCTGTTTCCTGGTCTGCTCTGTCTCCACTGTAAAGCCACACCACTCAGGGAGACTCAAACAAACAGATAGAAGCACCAACAACAACCGCATGTGTCGTAACCCCCCAACCATTAACTAACGGCAACTATACAGCTAAAGACCAATCAGAACAAAGCATGTCAAAGAGGAAACTAATATATGTTATAAATATGTAATATTACTATATTGAAAAAGAAAATGCTATTTATTTAATTCCATTTGTGGTGAGAGAGGGGGGAAAGTGTCTTGGTTTGTATTTTTGGATATTCATGTCAAGGTGTATAGTAGATTAGTGGTCTTTATGAGTTTCCTCAGGCTTTTATGGGGAAGGTGTAAGACAGATAGTGTTTTAGCTCGGGCCTTCTCCTTTTCCCCCAAAGATGCCAATGGATTCATCAGGGATGGACCACCAGTGTGTGTTGTAAGACAATCAATGTGATGATGATGATGATGATGATGGTGAATGTGACATGTGTAGGGTACATTACTATAACGGGGACTGAGCCCTTTCTTGCTTTCAGATGGACTGGGGACTGGGGAATGGGGACTGGGGTGAGAGGTCCCGGTCTAAGATTTTGTGGTGGAAAAACTGAAAGGTTTGTTTCTGTCTGTGTGACCAAGTGACAATCGGAACAGTAACCTAATTAGAAAAATGCCTCCTGTCCTGACAGATATATATATATATATATGTGTGTTTATAATTGACTATTTATTTTGCATAAAATTCAAGTTGTATATTTTTGAGATTTTTTTTCCGGTTTTTTTTCGCATTGTAAATTTTGTCTGTGTTTTATAATCTAGCATTTTCATTGAGAATATTGTCATTATCACGATGAGATTCTTTTTAAATGTAGCAGTTGAACGCGGTGGTTGACAGCCAGTCCAGTGCACAGTGAATCCGTTTTACGCTTTGGGTCTTCTAGACCCATCTCATCAGTCCTAAATCATATCTTATATTTCCCAGACCTGTCCTGCACATTTGCCCATGTATCAATCTATTAAATAACACTGTGACATTATCATTTTACCAAGTCTATAGTAGTTGTCCAAATTAACAGCATTGTTATACCAAATAATCAATTAATCTTTCCTCTCAATTTGATATTAAATGTTTTACATACAAAACAAAGCACAGTACCACTGCAGGTTCCACAAAAAGGACACAGTCACCAAAGGGATATATTCTGTGAAGTAATATCTTTGTGCTGGACTGGTATGGGCCAACCCTCAACTCCTTTAAAACAAGTGTTCACATTGATCATGGAACCAGAACTGGCCTGGACTCTCCTGAAGGGGAATGATCAAGCACTTTTTTTCTACAACATTATTTTTCATTTTTAATAGTTGGGATGTGGTGTAGTTATGAATCCAAATGATGTGGATGAATTCTGTGGAGAAAAAAATAAATAAAAATCTCTTTTTTTTCTTTTTTAAAAATAAATTGGAATGATTCAGGGTTCAAAAGTTATGTTGAACTGTACGCCTTGTTCAGAGCAAATGTGACTCTGATTGGTCTAGACAGACACAGGGAATATTAAAAATGACTTCAAATATATGTTTCCCTGTGACATCAATGCATGATTTAAGATAATTCTTATTTTGTTTTGCACACTCGTGGATGTAAAAGCATAGGATTGATGTAAACATTGGCAAAAGGGAGTTTCCACCATGTGCTAAATCCATGCAAGAGAATACGCAAGTGCACACTTGTGGAGAATTGTAGAAGGATAGGATTTGGTCTGACAGTAGCTCTCCAGGAACAGGGTTGGAGTGGAAAGCTACAGGAGGGTAGCTCTCTAGGAACAGGGTTGGAGTGAACCTACAGGACAGTAGCTCTCCAGTAACAGGGTTGGAGTGGAAACCTACAGGACAGTAGCTCTCTAGGAACAGGGTTGGAGTGGAAACCTACAGGAACAGGGTTGGAGTGGAAACCTACAGGACAGTAGCTCCCCAGTAACAGGGTTGGAGTGAACCTACAGGACAGTACCTCTCCAGGAACAGGGTTGGAGTGGAAACCTACAGGACAGTACCTCTCCAGTAACAGGGTTGGAGTGGACCTACAGGACAGTACCTCTCCAGGAACAGGGTTGGAGTGGAAACCTACAGGACAGGGTTGAGTGGAAACCTACAGGACAGTAGCTCTCCAGTAACAGGGTTGGAGTGGAAACCTACAGGACAGTACCTCTCCAGTAACAGGGTTGGAGTGGACCTACAGGACAGTACCTCTCCAGAGGCTTTACAGATTGCACCATAGAAATGTAAAGGTCATTTTAAATTCAGCCGCCATACAGTGCATTCGTAAAGTATTGATTGATTAAATTGTATTTTTTCCTCGTCAATCTACTCACAATACCCCATAATGAAATCAGACCCTTTACTCTGTATTTTGTCGAAGCACCTTTGGCAGTGATTACAGGCTTGAGTCTTCTTGGGTATGACGCTACAAGCTCGGCACACCTTTATTTGGGGAGTTTCTCCTGTTCTTCTCTGCAGATCCTCTCAAGCTCTGTCAGGTTTGATGGGGAGCGTCGCTGCACAGCTATTTTCAGGTTTCTCCAGATATGTTTGTTTGGGTTCAAGTTTGGACTCTGGCTGGGCCACTCAAGGACATTCAAAGACTTGTCCCGAAGCAACTCCTGCGTTTTCTTGGCTGTGAGCTTGGGTTGTTGTCCTGGTGGAAGGTGAACCTTCGCCCCAGTCTGAGGTCCTGAGCGCTCTAGAGCAGGTTTTCATCAAGGATCTCTCTGTACTTTGCTCCATTTTAGCTTTGCCTTGATCCTGACTAGTCTCCCAGTCCCTGGTGCTGAAAAACATCCCCACAGCATAATGCTGCCACCACCATGCTTCACCGTAGAGATGGTGCCAGGTTTCATCCAGATGTGAAACTTGGCATTCAGTTCAATCTTGGTTTCATCAGACCAGAAAATCTTGTCTTTTGTCAAACTCCAAGCGAGCTGTCATGTGCCTTTTTACTGAAGAGTGGTTTCTGTCTGGCCACTCTACCATAAAGGCCTGATTGGTAGAGTACTGCAGAGATGGTTGTCCTTCTGTAATGTTTTCCCATCTCCACAGAGGAACTCTGGAGCTCTGTCAGAGTGACCATCGGGTACTTGGTCATCTTCTTAACCAAGACCCTTCTCCCCTGATTGGTCAGTTTGGCCGGACGGCCAGCTCTATGAAGAGTCTTGGTGGTTCCAAAAAAAATTCATTTAAGAATGATGGAGGCCACTGTGTTCTTGGGGACCTTCAATGTTGCAGACATTTTTTGTTACCCTTCCCCAGATCTGTGCCTCGACACAATCCTGTCTCTGAGCTCTTCGGACAATTCCTTTGACCTCATGGCTTGGTTTTTGCTCTGACATACACTGTCAACTGTGGGACCTTATATAGACAGGTGTATGCATTTCCAAATCATGCCCAATCAATTGAATTTCCCACAGGTGGACTCCCAAGGCGTAGAATCATCTCAATGATGATCAGTGGAAACAGTATGCAAATGAGCTCAATTTCAATTATCATAGCAAAGTGTCTGAATACTTATTTCTGTTTTTAATTTTTAATACATTTGCAAACATTTTGAAAAACCTGTTTTTGCTTTGTCATTGTGGGGTATTGGGTGTAGATTGAGGAGAAAAAAATATTTGATCAATTTTAGAATAAAGCTGTAACCTAATGAAGAAAGTAAGGGTCTGAATACTTTCTGAATTTAAAGTCAAACTATATGTAGCAACTAAAAATTATAGTTTTAAGTTAGGATTCACCCCTTAGAAAAAAAGGGACAAACCTTTTACCCTCTGTAGTATAACTAGTTATTGTTCTGGGTAGAACCCTTCCACGGGGTGGCAGGGTAGCCTAGTGGTTAGAGCGTTGGACTAGTAACCCCCCGAGCTGACAAAGTACAAATCTGTCGTTCTGCACCTGAACAAGGCAGTTAACCCACAGGCCGTCATTGAAAATAAGAATTTGTTCTTAACTGACTTGCCTGGTTAAATAAAGGTCAAATAAAAATCAAACCTACAGAACCCTTTTAGAGTTTAGCCAGCCAGTACTCTCATCTGTTGTGGACTTTAAATCAAACCGTATAGTCAGTCACTCTCAAGAAGACTTACCTTCACACACTCCACCAGAAAATACTCTATTCTTTTCATTTCAGGTCTTTACAGATCCTCCTGTCTCCCTTCAGAAAGCAGATCAACCGTGGATTGTTTTAGTTTTCTATCTATCTGGGTCTGTAGAGATTGCTATTATGTGTCCTAAATGGTACCCTCTTCCCTATATAGTGTGCTACTTTTGACAAGTGCCCTCTGGGAATGGGGTGCCATTGGGGACACAACACGTGTCCAGTCCAGTCCAGTCCAGTCCACCCCCAACCTGACCCCACACCAAAGTGTACATGGTTTGGGTTCAGTATGCGCATTGAGTCTCTGGTCGCTTATTTTTGTACCTCAGAACACCGTCAGTAATCGCGGTAAAGCAATCGTGATCATTATTGTCTTTATGGGGTGAGCCGATGGAGTGACTTGTTTATGAATTGGCTGAAACATGTAGTCTGGTCCCCGGTCTGTTTGTGCTTTTATGTAAACCCCTTGTCCTGCTAATGTTTGATATGACAAGTAATTAACCTGTTAGCACAAATCAATCTGGGGCCAGGTTATAAAAACGTAAGTCCTCTGTTTTCTCTGGTACGCTTTAATGTAAATAATAATGTGTACATATTGTTTTATAATTACTGTCTTAGCGTGTTTTGAAGATGAAGAATGTTAATAAACCTGATTATTTTTCTGGTTTTACGTTTGATTTAGTCCTGATTTCTTCTCAAATGACTACGATCGAAAGTGTGTATTCTTTACTTTTAAAGTTACGTAGCGTAAAATCAACGTCAATTTCTGGTTGATATTTAACTGACGTTTGCTTTTTCGGTCCTGCTTTCTGTTCAGTTGTCTCATCAAAAGCCTTTACTTTTCATTTTAGCATGTTTTAATGATACACTGTGACTATGAACCCCCCTAATGTTTGAATTACACCCTATGAATAGGAACCTGCTTGACCAATTGATGCGGAATGATGTCATGAGTTGTATCATACATGGTATGTGACATGGGCTAAAGCCATTCAGATTTTAAAATAATATTACACTTACGAACACGCTATGCAGACACATCGATCACTGACTACCACAACTTCTTCAAACATGAATGAGGTGTCATTGTGTGACAATCTGTGGTCTATTTTTGTGTATTCTTTTTTTCTGTTGTCAGAAATGGCGAGGCCTGTAAACCGATACCGTGTGTGTAAAATCAGGAAGTGCAATTCAAAGATTAAGAGCTAAAGCGCGGTAGTGCCTGTCAAATATCATCTTGAGAAATACTTGACATGTTTCCAAAGATGTTGCATCACTGGGAATTCTGTTCCTTGTTCGGTTCTGGGATATCCATAACAACAAAGACCCAAGTCTGAATCCAAAATGGCCCCCTATTTCCTAAATAGTGTTCTACTTTTAAAGGAGGTGGGGAAATAATAGATTAAGTTCATTGTGACTTAACAATATGACGAGCCGAGATGATAAAAGAAACTATCTCACATCTGAAAGTCCTCGAAATGTAAGCAGGCTTTACATCACAGGATATTTTGATTGACGATATTAAGAAATTATAGAATCAAAACTTCTTTCATTTCACCTGAGGAAACAACATGCTCACTCTCCATTTAGCTCTATGATCTCGGACGTCTTCAGAAATGAAGTTTCATTTCCGAGGCCTTTAGGAAGAAAGTTTGTGATTTAAACATTCAGTAGATGCAGTGGTGTAGTGCAATTTGGATTTTTTTAATGATGTCAATTTCTCAATCAAAGTTTGTACCGACAGATGTAGCCTATTGAATATTGTGGAATAGGCCCACATACAGTGGGGCAAAAAAGTACTCAGTCAGCCACCAATTGTGCAAGTTCTCCCACTTAAAAAGATGAGAGAGGCCTGTAATTCATCATAGGTACACTTCAAGTATGACAGACAAAATGAGGAAAAAAATCCAGAAAATCACATTGTAGGATTTTTAATGAATTTATTTGCAAATTATGGTGGAAAATCAGTATTTGGTCACCTACAAACAAGCAAGATTTCAGGCTCTCACAGACCTGTAACGTCTTCTTTAAGAGGCTCCTCTGTCCTCCACTCGTTACCTGTATTAATGGCACCTGTTTGAACTTGTTATCAGTATAAAAGACACCTGTCCACAACCTCAAACAGTCACACTCCAAACTCCACTATGGCCAAGACCAAAGAGCTGTCAAAGGACACCAGAAACCAAATTGTAGACCTGCACCAGGCTGGGAAGACTGAATCTGCAATAGGTAAGCAGCTTGGTTTGAAGAAATCAACTGTGGGAGCAATTATTAGGAAATGAAAGACATACAAGACCACTGATAATCTCCCTCGATCTGGGGCTCCACGCAAGATCTCACCCCGTGGGGTCAAAATGATCACAAGAACGGTGAGCAAAAATCCCAGAACCACCTAGTGAATGACCTGCAGAGAGCTGGGACCAAAGTAACAAAGCCTACCATCAGTAACACACTATGCCGCCAGGGACTCAAATCCTGCAGTGCCAGACGTGTCCCCCTGCTTAAGCCAGTACATGTCCAGGCCCATCTGAAGTTTGCTAGAGAGCATTTGGATGATCCAGAAGAAGATTGGGAGAATGTCATATGGTCAGATGAAACCAAAATATAACTTTTTGGTAAAAACTCAACTCGTCGTGTTTGGAGGACAAAGAATGCTGAGTTGCATCCAAAGGACACCATACCTACTGTGAAGCATGGGGGTGGAAACATCATGCTTTGGGGCTGTTATTCTGCAAAGGGACCAGGACGACTGATCCGTGTAAAGGAAAGAATGAATGGGGCCATGTATCGTGAGAGATTTTGAGTGAAAACCTCCTTCCATCAGCAAGGGCATTGAAGATGAAACGTGGCTTTCAGCATTACATTTACATTACATTTAAGTGATTTAGCAGACGCTCTTATCCAGAGCGACTTACAAATTGGTGCATTCACCTTATGACATCCAGTGGAACAGCCACTTTACAATAGTGCATCTAAATATTTTAAGGGGGGGGGGGGTGAGAAGGATTACTTTATCCTATCCTAGGTATTCCTTAAAGAGGTGGGGTTTCAGGTGTCTCCGGAAGGTGGTGATTGACTCCGATGTCCTGGCGTCGTGAGGGAGTTTGTTCCACCATTGGGGAGCCAGAGCAGCGAACAGTTTTGACTGGGCTGAGCGGGAACTGTACTTCCTCAGTGGTAGGGAGGCGAGCAGGCCAGAGGTGGATGAACGCAGTGCCCTTATTTGGGTGTAGGGCCTGATCAGAGCCTGGAGGTACTGAGGTGCCGTTCCCCTCACAGCTCCGTAGGCAAGCACCATGGTCTTGTAGCGGATGCGAGCTTCAACTGGAAGCCAGTGGAGAGAGCGGAGGAGCGGGGTGACGTGAGAGAACTTGGGAAGGTTGAACACTAGACGGGCTGCGGCGTTCTGGATGAGTTGTAGGGGTTTAATGGCACAGGCAGGGAGCCCAGCCAACAGCGAGTTGCAATAATCCAGACGGGAGATGACAAGTGCCTGGATTAGGACCTGCGCCGCTTCCTGTGTGAGGCAGGGTCGTACTCTGCGGATGTTGTAGAGCATGAACCTACAGGAACGGGCCACCGCCTTGATGACAATGATCCCAAACACACCGCCCGGGCAATGAAGGAGTGGCTTCGTAAGAAGCATTTCAAGGTCCTGGAGTGGACTAGCTAGTAAATACAAAGGGTATATAACAAAATATTGAGAAACTTTTGTTATTGACCAAATACTTAGTTTCCACCATAATTTGCAAATAAATTCATTAAAAATCCTACAATGTGATTTTTCTGGATTTTTTTCTCTCTCATTTTGTTTGTCATAGTTGAAGTGTACCAATGATGACAATTACAGGCCTCTCTCATATTTAAGTGGGAGAACTTGCACAATTGATGGCTGACTAAATACTTTTTTGCCCCACTGTATATTGTTAGGACATTTTTCTATTTTTGAATACCCTCAAAAACCAAACTAGGCATACCTAATTTAAAAATAAGCCATCGCTGTCGATCATGAATGATAATATCAGAAAGTGACATTCCAATGTTGAGAGCGAAAGCAGGGTAGTCAAGTATCATCTTGAGAAATCCTTGACGTGTTCCCACACGTTGCAACACTGGGAATTCCGTTGCTGATCCGGTTCTGTAAGATCCATAACAGCGAAAGACCCAGGATGCGTTTGAAATGGAGCCCTATTCCCTACGTAGTGAACAAATGTTTTATTCGACCAGGGTTCATATTCCCCTATACGCCCAGGTCAAAAGTAGCGTGTTGTACAGGGAATAGGATTGGCATTTCAGACACACCCCAGATATACATTGGGATGGTTCTGGGCTGTAGTCAACATTCTAATGCCATGTGTTTCACCCAGTTTACAGGGCTGGTTAGGATTGATTTACTGTTACACCACCTTTTTTTCAGAGTACAGTAGTTATTCTTTCCAGGTTTTATTGAGCCAAACACAATTTACTAGAATAATACTTGTTTTGTGGTATATTATTGAACATACTGACCGGATATTAAGCATAGCTCCATAGGGAGCCTACATATTATAGACATAGTCCTGATATTTTAGTGAATTGGGGAGATTCCCCTGAACGAGTCTTAACAATGTCTAACACCTTATTGGCAAGGGTAAAGGCTAATATAGTAGTAGGAAGTTGGACACAGCCCAAGAGTCTGCTCGTCTGAACTGGAAATCTATCCAGCTGCCAGATTCTAGACTCTCGTGACATCATACAGGAAGTGAGGAAATAATGTAGTCAGTTCCTTGTTATTTCACAATATGGTGAGGAATTTTCTCACATCTGAAAGTCCATGAAATGTAAGCAGGCATCGCAGAATATTTGATTGACAATATTAGGAAATTAAAGAATAGAACCAAAATGTTGATGTCAAAGGGAAACATAGAAACTCAGACATCTTTAGAAATGGTTGAAGTTTAGTTTCCTAGGACTTTAGGAAAAAAGGTAATGATTAAAACACAGCATATTGTATTAGCACTTACATTTGCATTATATGACATTTCAGTCATTTAGCAGAGGCTCTTATCCAGAGCGACTGACAGTCAGTGCATTCATCTAAGTTTAGTAGGAAAAAACAACCACAGATGATATCACAGTCATTTCCAGTGTAGACCCGTCCAGTAGTGGATTTAGGTATAGGTGACATGGGCAGCCGTCCAGGTCGGCATCTTGCCGGGGGCGACACGGGGCGCCCGCACAAAAACATTTGGAACAGTGACATTCGCGCGATCGGTTTTCTATCGCTCATTTGCAGGTCACGTCAATGATATCATGTCACTGTGTGGGATTGTGGGTCAGTTAACCTTGTCGAAGTGGGTGCCCTGATTCGAGTTTGTGAGCTAGGCAGGTTACTGCCTGGGAAGGTCTCCCACTCAGAAGTACGAGATGGGGAGGGGGCGGGGGTAGATTGACCTCAGGTCTCTCCACTGGTAGTCCGAGGTAGGGGGCGGGGGTAGGTTGACCTCAGGTCTCTCCACTGGAAGCCAGAGGTAGGGGGGCGGGGGTAGGTTGACCTCAGTTCTCTCCACTGGTAGTCCGAGGTAGGGGGGCGGGGGTAGGTTGACCTCAGGTCTCCCCACTGGAAGCCCGAGGTAGGGGGGCGGGGGTAGGTTGACCTGAGGTCTCCCCACTGGAAGCCCGAGGTAGGGGGGCGGGGGTAGGTTGACCTGAGGTCTCCCCACTGGAAGCCCGAGGTAGGGGAGCGGGTGAATATATCAAATAGCGAGCCTCTAACTTTGTACAGTACTAATGAAATTAGTAAAATCTGTCACACTATGAAATGCTACCAAATAAACCACAATTCATTCATAATACTGTGAATATATAGTTTCACAGACATATTGTTGCATTTTTTTCTGGTTTGTGTGAAATCGTTAAGAATAATATAAAACCAGTCTGCACACTACCAAGGTGAATTGGCTTAGTCATGACTCAGTGTTGTGGGATGAGTAATGTATTGATGATCGGGAGCCAAATCAACACATATTTGTTTCTATTTGTCTTTGTTACTTCTTTTTTTGTTGTCTTATTTTTGTATTTATATAGTTTTATATGTTATGATTTATTTATTTGTGTTGTTCCAAATGTCTGAATAAAATGAAGGTTAGTGGAGAACGGTGCGTTTCTATTTTGGTGGGGGTTGAAGGAGAGGTTCATCCAGGGAGCCATACAAGATAGAACTGGCACTGAAAACCGTCTTAGAAAATAGCCGTTATCAACACGTTTAACGTTAAAGTGTAGCATAATGTATGAGAAGTCCTGTAGAAAAGGAAGTTATGGAAGGTATATTATAATACAGACATGTACATGTGTCTCGTAACTCATTTTACGTAGCGTTGACATGAACAATATTTAATATTTTGTTCATCCAGTAATATTGAGATCTGACATACAATTTCTCAGGGAATCCTGGCCAAGAACAGCATGAAAACACAACATGAATTCTTTGAATAAAGTATATTGGCAATATTACAAAACAATTAAACCCCATCCCCCCATCCTGTTGGGTGTGAGTCCAGTATTTCATCACCAAAGTCATTAGAAAATACCTTGTCACTCATTGGTCTGGTGAGACTAAACCATCGTCCTTCCTCCTGTGTACGTAGAGGGGAATTTCTGGAGAGTGTGCCCAGGATGTATATAAGACATACAGGTTACCACATGTAGTCAGAAAACATTGTTCAGAGAACAAGTTGGGACTCACAACAAGGACCAAGGACTAGAAACAAGACGTTTGTACCTTCTATCTACAAACTACCAAACAGCCAACTACAAACCTATTCATCCAGGTAAATGAAATGTAGAGTCTGCTTTTATTCACATTGGCAACCATAAACTTACTCTTACTGTACGGCTGACCATGTATTATGTTGTTGATCTGTTGTGGCAGTCTTTATTTCTGTATAGTGTTTAGTAAAAACTTTTATTTAGGACTAACTGTATATATGATTGCCTGTTTACACCAGATCTCTGAATGTGTTTTCAGATCTTGGCCATCTTTAAGCAACTGACTAAGCATGATACAATCTATGATGGACAGGAGTTTTAAAAGATCTGTTTTTATTTTCCAGATCTAACTACAAAGACAATATGGAATTTGAGTCAAACTGCAGTCTAATGAAGGTGAGTCCCAACTTAGACATGATGATAAGACAGACCTACAATATTCAGGCACGACAGACATTCAAATGTTATTATACAGTAAATGTTAAAACAGGAGAAAGGAACAAAAAAGACCAACCACAATTCTCCAGACACTGATGCAACAATGTTAGATGAATGTTAAAAGGACTTTCTCTGTCCTGCTCAGAACACCTCTGCCAGTGTAGCATGGAGCTCCAAACTGCCTCAGGGTCTGGATGTGGAGATATCCCATCACCCCATCACCCTGCGCTGTGTGGCCAACCTCATCATCGCCATGGAGAGGCTAAATGGTGGCAAGGGGTTTACCCTGGGAAGAGATGAGAGCCTGTTAAATTTCTTGCTGGAGAGCGCAGTGGAAGGTAGGTCAAAGATCACTGGACTGGATTAGAGGAGCCCCTTTGGGGCGAGCCTGGCCCCATGTCTGATTGTACTGTCTTGCTTCTGATGACAATGACCATAGGAGTTGACAAGACAGCACAAACAGAACAGGGTATTTTCAATGTGTACCACTATAATACCATTCGCTATCACTACTGGGCTATGTTCCAATGTTCACACTATAGAATAACACTTAGAATGCATGCCCAACACATCGCTTAATTCTAACTGGCATACTGCTAGTGTGGATATCTTAGCACAACTCACGGACTAGTAGTTCTGGAATTCAATCAAGCGTATTTATTCAAGTCATTCACTCATCTCCTACATGCTTTCTCCTCTCTCTCTCTCTCCTCATCAAAACATATAGTGTTGGAGTTGGAGTCGGCGCGCACTGAAGCCAGCAGCAGAGCTGCAGGGTTCAGCAGTAAAGGAGAGTATGAGTGTAGTGTCACTGACTCTGAGAATAAGTGCTGGGTGCTCAACGAAGAGTCTATGGAGCTGCATGCTATGATGCTGCAGGGAGGCAGCAGCTACCATAAAGGTATGTTAACAACCAAGGCTCTGTACCAATTTGCATTTGTCTTAACATAGTGCGTTACATTTTGCCAAAGAATTTTGAGTGTGTTCTTTGGTGACCATAGATCATTAAATTAATGAAATTACAATTTGCCTTGGGGCACTAAGCAGGGGCACTTCCTATGAATCTGAAATAATTGGAAAGGTTAGGTACATATGAGCAATATGAGATTCAGTGGAGAGGTTAAAACCAACCCCACCCTGAGACTGACAGATAGGTAGCGTACTTAGTTCAGAGTTGAGTTCTGATGAATGATGCTGACTGACTCTCTTCTCCTTTCCTCTTTCCTCAGTGCATTTGAACCTGTCTACGTACATCACGCCTGTCCCCAGTGAGACTAAAGCAAGACCTGTAGCCCTGGGCATCAAGGGATCCAACCTCTACCTATCCTGCATCACATCAGAAGGCACGCCCACCCTGCACCTAGAGGTAAATAGCACTACTACTGCTGAATCTATTGTGATTCAGTATTGATAGATAGGATAATTGGCTGTTGAGGCTGGAGTTGTTTGAGTCAGACCTGGACTGTATCATGCACCACGTAGAGATGGCCATGGAGATGGTGTCTGAGCTGAAGAATGGTGACATCATCATCATTGTGTCTGAATCATATGTGGAATGTAAAAGGTTGAGATGCAATGTAATTAAAGGAAACTGCCAGAGAGACCAAGAGAGACCCTGGTGAAATGTGACTGGGAATGGGATGCAGCGAGGATGACTATTAGTCCTGGAGAGTGACAGTGTGTCGGCTTGTTCCAACCAATTATGTGTTGATTATATAAGTCATTGGTTCCAACAGCCACAAACTCAAACCAATAGCCAGAGTAACATTTCTATCCACCCCTGGTGTATGACATTTGACCCCTGGTGTATGACATTTGACCCCTGGTGTATGACATTTGACCTTTAAGTCCGTTTTGAGTCAGACCATTGATTTGAACCCCTGACCATCTATCTCTCTCTCTCTCCAGGAGGTGGCAGACAAGGAGCAGCTGAAGTCCATCAACCATGAGAGCGACATGGTGCGCTTCCTCTTCTACAAACAGGACACCGGAGTTGACATCAGTACCCTGGAGTCTGCCCATTACAGGAACTGGTTCATCAGCACGGCCATACAGCAGGACAACACCAAGATGGTGAACATGTGCCAGAGGGCAACCCCCAACCGCTTCACCACATTCACTGTCCAGCGCCACAACTAAGGTGGGTGCCGAAACGGACACCACAGATCTCTCATAGAGATCCTATATAATTCAATGTTATTTTTTATTTTTGTTGAACCTTTATTTAACTAGGCAATATAGATTCTATATGTGATTCTATAGGACCTTTGTGGTCAGGGCTGGATTGTCACTTTTATTTGTATGTTTGTAAGACACAATAACTTCTTCAGGTTGTGTGTGTGTGTGTGTGTGTGTGTGTGTGTGTGTGTGTGTGTGTGTGTGTGTGTGTGTGTGTGTGTGTGTGTGTGTGTGTGTGTGTGTGTGTGTGTGTGTGTGTGTGTGTGTGTGTGTGTGTGTGTGTGTGTGTGTGTGTGTGTGTGTGTGTGTGTGTGTGTGTGTGTACTACTAGAGCAATTCACCATTGTGGTGTATTGACTTGGTCAAAGTTTACCACTAGATGGCGCCGTTGAGTCAGATTGTGGCAAGCGCCCATGATATTTATTGTACCGTATTTATTGCTGAATGCCAAAATTAACTGTAATTACATCTACTCTACTAATCATAATATTGTTCTACTATTTATTCATGTATTTATATTTCAGTGATTATACTTATTTATCATTGTATTTATTTGTCAATATGTTGATGTTGCACTGATTCATTGATGCATGCAAACATTTGAATTGTCCTACATATCTGCTCCTTTGAATAAATATTCAAATGAAAATTGATGTTCTCTGTCATCGATTATTATGGTTGGCTACTGTAATAACATGGTTATTGGAAGAACAATGTGAAGAATCAGACAACATCCATCAAATACCAGAACCACACCAAGAACAAATATGAGAGGTATACCTACATTATACCAGTAATAATATCAGTGGTGTAAAGTTAAACTACTTTAAAGTACTACTTAAGGAGTTTTCTGGGGTATCTGTACTTCAGTACTTATATTTTTGACAACTTTTCCTTTGACTTCAATACATTCCTAACGAAAATACTGTACTTTTTTACTCAATACATTTTCCCTGACACCCAAAAGTACTTGTTACATTTTGAAAACTTAGCAGGACTGGAAAATGGTCCAATTCACTCACTTATCAAGAGAACATTCAGGCTCTTAAACATCCTAATGTTGAGATGGAATTGTTCATCAGTAAAGCAGAAGCCAAGGGATTAGTAAGAACAGAGGTTACAAATGAGTGGCAAGAGTTGTGGATCAGGAAGAGTAAGGGAAGACACCTGTATAAGATCCAGGAAAAGGTGGGGACTGGGACACACTGAGACTGGGACACACAAGGCTGAGACTGGGACACACAAGGCTCAATAGTAAGTTGAAAGTGGTGGGGAAACATGATCATCACAGTCACACCTCTCAGATGGAGACAGTTGAACATGTTCTCTTTCAGTGCCAGAAATACATGAGACAAAGGGAGCGATTGCTATTAGATTTGAGGAGTAATGAGGTTGAATAGCCTGGATTAAGTGAACTGCTGGGGAAATCTTCAGGGGATGATTTGAAATCCTACCCAATAATCTCGTCTCCCTAACTAAACTAAAAACATAATTAAAAACTACATCACCTAAAGATTTCCCCCAAAATGCACTTAATCCTGGCTCTTCAACCCCACTACTCCTCAAATCTAATAACAATCGCTCCCTTTGTCTCATATTTCTGGCACATGTTCCACATGTTCCATCATCTCCTCCTGACAATGATCACACCTCCCAGTCAGATGTTCCCCACCACTTTCAATGTTACCATCCATATAAAACCTACAGAATTAAAAGAAGCATTGGAGTAGCTGTCTGATTGGGCGTGGTTTTTCTTTTTCAAATATTTGAACGAGCCAATGGGAGAAGAGTTGCGTTGCCCCGGCAATTTCAAAACAGACCACGAAATAGATGAAGTCGGTTTGTTTATGTTAGCTCGCTAGCAAACCATAACTTGTGTTCCACTAAAATAGCGAAAAATTTAGCTAGCTACACTAAAATAACATGTCTCAAGTGACTAGATTACAAATAGCAATGGACGCGGAAGAAATTGTTGCCCAACTTAACAGAAAAGGTATGGTGTAGCTAACATTAACTAATATTCCGCAAGCTCTATTATTTGCTTGCTAACAATGCCTGCTAGCTTGTTAGCAGTCTTCTTCAGCTTACTAACTATAGTTGTCGTTAGTCATAATACAATGTAAACAATACGTTTTTTATTTATCATTCGGTCAAGTTGCAGTGGAAAAACTAGATATAGGCTTGGGTACACACTAACGTTAGCTTAGTTCAGAGGAAACTTATAGTCTTTTGGGACATTGGGCTGTCTTATTGACTCCCTAAACGAGTAACGTTAGCGTAACTAGCTAGAACCATCACCTGTTAGAACAACAATGTTGCAGCTAGGGCTAGCTGTCTGACTTTGGCCGGCTAATTTAATGGTAATGTTAACTAGCTAGCTATCTTTGCCACCATTGACCAAATAGTGGTAATGTTAATTAGCTAGCTATCTTTACCACCATTGACCAAATAGTGGAGGAGTAAATTTAGGGTTTGTTTTAAAGTTGCTTCTTGTCTTTCACAGAATTGCGCAAGCAGCAGTTGATAGAGTACTTAGCAGCAAAAGGAAGACTGAAGCCACCAAACCCAAAGTAAGATATCATCATGGCTTGACGGCTATCTTCTTGGCCATTATATAGCCTATATAAGATGATTCATTCATTCAAGGTTTATACAAATGTCTATATGTTTATACAAAATCAGTCAAACAAACAATAGTCCAAACCCCATGTCTACCATATATGGTTTAAAAGTTGCCGAAGATTTACTCTGAGAATTTAGCGTTAATGGAATTGTTATGATCCAAATCTGGTCATTGCTCTGCGGCAGCTGCTAACTACGAACTGACAAACTATGCAGACAGAGTTCAGTGTGTCAAATCGGAGGGCATGCTGTCCGGTCCTCTGGCAGTCTCTGGGGGTGCCACAGGGTTCAATTCTCGGGCCGACTCTTTTCTCTGTATATATCAATGATGTTGCTCTTGCTGCGGGCGACTCCCTGATCCACCTCTACGCAGACGACACCATTCTATATACTTCCGGCCCGTCCTTGGACACTGTGCTATCTAACCTCCAAACGAGCTTCAATGCCATACAACACTCCTTCCGTGGCCTCCAACTGCTCTTAAACGCTAGTAAAACCAAATGCATGCTTTTCAACCGATCGCTGCCTGCACCCGCATGCCCAACTTGCATCACCACCCTAGATGGTTCCGACCTTGAATATGTGGACATCTATAAGTACCTAGGTGTCTGGCTAGACTGTAAACTCCTTCCAGACTCATATCAAACATCTCCAATCGAAAATCGAATCAAGAGTCTGCTTTCTATTCTGCAACAATAATAATAATAATATATGCCATTTAGCAGACGCTTTTATCCAAAGCGACTTACAGTCATGTGTGCATACATTCTACGTATGGGTGGTCCCGGGGGATCGAACCCACTACCCTGGCATTACAAGCGCCATGCTCTACCAACTGAGCTACAGAAGGACCACAAAGCCTCCTTCACGCCGCCAAACTTACCCTAGTAAAACTGACTATCCAACCGATCCTCGACTTTGGCGATGTCATCTACGAAATTGCTTCCAACATTCTACTCACCAAACTGGATGCAGTTTATCACAGTGCCATCCGTTTTTTCACGAAAGCACCTTATACCACCCACCACTGCGACTTGTATGCTCTAGTCGGCTGGCCCTCGCTACATATTCGTTGCCAGACCCACTGGCTCCAGGTCATCTACAAGTCCATGCTAGGTAAAGCTCCGCCTTATCACAGTTCACTGGTCACGATGGCAACACCCATCCGTAGCACGCGCTCCAGCAGGTGTATCTCACTGATCATCCCTAAAGCCAACACCTCATTTGGCCGCCTTTCGTTCCAGTACTCTGCTGCCTGTGACTGGAACGAATTGCAAAAATCGCTGAAGTTGGAGACTTTTATCTCCCTCACCAACTTCAAACATCTGCTATCTGAGCAGCTAACCGATCGCTGCAGCTGTACATAGTCTATTGGTAAATAGCCCATCCATTTTCACCTACCTCATCCTCATACTGTTTTTATTTATTTACCTTTCTGCTCTTTTGCACACCAATATCTCTACCTGTACATGGCCATCTGATCATTTATCATCACTCCAGTGTTAATCTGCAAAATTGTAATTATTCGCCTACCTTTTTTCTACTGTGTTATTGACTTGTTAATTGTTTACTCCATGTGTAACTCTGTGTTGTCTGTTCACACTGCTATGCTTTATCTTGGCCAGGTCGCAGTTGCAAATGAGAACTTGTTCTCAACTAGCCTACCTGGTTAAATAAAGGTGTTCTCAACTAGCCTACCTGGTTAAATAAAGGTGTTCTCAACTAGCCTACCTGGTTAAATAAAGGTGTTCTCAACTAGCCTACTTGGTTAAATAAAGGTGTTCTCAACTAGCCTACCTGGTTAAATAAAGGTGTTCTCAACTAGCCTACCTGGTTAAATAAAGGTGTTCTCAACTAGCCTACCTGGTTAAATAAAGGTGTTCTCAACTAGCCTACCTGGTTAAATAAAGGTGTTCTCAACTAGCCTACCTGGTTAAATAAAGGTGAAAAAGAAAAAAAAAAAAACATCTAGTGGCTGCAGGTTCGTGAGTGAAAACATGGCATTTTTCAAAATTAAATCTGCTGAATAGAAAACGGAATAGCTTTGTAAATAAATTATTAACCCTAACGGACTGAATTGCAATATCCATCCTCCGCAAAGACAATCGGTTCTTGTTTGCATTGTATATTATTATTATTATTCTGTGAATTTTACATGGCGGTTGGTAACCAACTTTAAACTGCATTAATGCCACCAACTGGACTGGGGTGTGGATCAGAGACAGTGAAGGTCTAAATCCTACCCAATAATCTTCTCCACCTAAGGAAACAAAATACATAATTAAATACTTCATCCCCTGAAGATTTCACTTAATCCAGGCTATTCAACACTCATTATTCCTCAAATCTAATAACAACCGCTCCCTTTGTCTCATGTATTTCTGGCACTGAAAGAGAACATGTTCAACTGTCTCCATCTGAGAGGTGTGACGATGATCATGTTTCCCCACCACTTTCAACGTACTGTTGAGCCTTGTGTGTCCCAGTCTCAACCTTGTGTGTCCCAGTCTCAGCCTTGTGTGTCCCAGTCTCAGCCTTGTGTGTCCCAGTCCCCACCTTTTCCTGGATCTTATACAGGTGTCTTCCCTTACTCTACCTGATCCACAACTCTTGCCACTCATTTGTAACCTCTGTTTTTACGAATCCCTTGGCTTCTGCTTTACTGAAATGATGAAAGCCAAGGATCTGGAGGTGAATCATCTCCAAATGATACCATCTCACAACCCCTTAAATGAAAGGGATACAACCAAGAGAGGCGCCGTTTAAACTAGTAACGGTCACAGCAAATGAACGTTCTTATTTCATCAACACTGTCAAGTACTAGTATGTTAACGTTGTTCTCTACAATATTATAATCTAATGATTATTGGCACTTTGGGACATCGGCTGATGTAAAAGGAGAAAAAAAGGGCTTGATAAATAAATTCTATGAATTATATGTAATTTATAATGACATCAGGCAACGAGAATGACGTTTTCACATTCATTTTGGTGCTCCCTCTTGAATTGCCCTGTTTTTCTAGACTTGGTATTGTATTGCAGCAAGTGAAAGACCTAGTATTAACTAGTTGCAATATGTTTTATCCATAGTCTTTTGTAAATAATGTCCCATCACACTTGACTGATTTCAGACCTTATCTTCGAGATGCCGTTAAAGCAAAGCAGATCACCATGTCTACCGTGAAGGATGATGTAAGTATTGTAGCCAATCACTTTCCTCTCCTTGACACCATCTCTCGCAAAGCAAACCTGGCAGTTTGCTCACTATCAATTATATAGTGAGGCTTCAATTATAGTAGGTACCGTGTGGCTCATTTGATTGGACACGGCGCTTGCAATGTCAGGTTTGTGGTTTTGATTCCAACGAGGGACCAGTATGGACATTTTTTAAATTAAGAAGTGTGTACTCACTACTGCATCTGTTAAGTGACATCTAAAATACTTTTTAACTGACACGTTGAGGTGTCTTTAAGCAGGAAATAGTTACGAACTATATCAACTGATATTGTTTTGTAATTACAGCTGGACCCGGGAAAAGAGAACCGGGGTCCAAATGCTCTCAAGATGAAAAAGAGAGTGGTGAAGGTTCAACCTCTGATGGCCAACGCCGTTTCCCAAACCACAGGCACCTTCTGCAGTACCACCAACAAACAGAGCTCCGCCAACGGTCTCCTCTCTGCAACATCGAGTACCGCACGTCTCAACGTGCTCAAAGGCATTACAAAGCCTTCTGCGGTTGCCCCAAGTCACTCAACCAGCCTGAAGACGGCTCCAGCCAGATCACAATCCACTGTCCCTACCAAAAGATGCCCAGGCACCACCAACCAACCCAGACCCCAGCCTAATCCAACAGTTAAAGTCGGCAACACACGCCCTAGCTCAGCCATACCCCTGGCAAGCGCTGGTAGAACACATTCAGCCAACACAACCAGACCAAAGTCAAATATTACTGGGAAACCCGCTAACACTCTCCACACAGTCGGCACGCGGCCCAACACAGCCGGCACGCGGCCCAACACAGCCGGCACGCGGCCCAACACAGCCGGCACGCGGCCCAACACAGCCGGCACGCGGCCCAACACAGCCGGCACGCGGCCCAACACAGCCGGCACGCGGCCCAACACAGCCGGGACGCGGCCCAACACAGCCGGCACGCGGCCCAACACCGGTAGTGCCAGAATGAGTCCGAGCACATTGGTTAAAACCAAGACAAGTCTTGTGTCTGTCCAGATGCAGCCTAGAAGCACCACCGTCCCTGCTCCAGCATCAGTCTCCTTCACCCCCCTGGTCTTGAACAGAGCATGCCCAAGCACCAGCCCAGTCCCAGCTGTGACCCAAAAGCCACCAGTTACTACTCAGAGGAGAACAAATCCCTTCACTGGCGTGAGTGAGACTAACCAGAGGACAACTGCCTTGGCTGCGGACAATGGGCAAAGGAGGAGCCAAGCTGTGAGCAGGACTGATTCCAAACCACTCCCAGAGAGATCCAGTAAACCAGCAGGGCAGAAACAACCTGTCACTGGACCTAAACCCATCATCCAAGGCCCTGCTGGTCCTGGGCACAAGACTGCAGCTTCGAAGCCAGGTGATATTCAGAGGGCTGGATCACAGCACAGGGCCGAGGCTAGAGGAGCAGGAGCCAGCACTCGGATATGGAAGGCTGCCTCTCGAGCCTCCACCGGGATAACAGGAAGCCAATGGCAGAACACGGCTCTGAGTAGGGCCATGCATGCAGCTGTGGCTGCGATGGGACAGAAAAGCAGCGCCGAGGAAAACCGAGACATGGAGAGCGGGTCGGCAGACACCGACACCAAGAATGAACCCAATGCTCTATCGCCCTCATCAACATCTCCGGCGTGTTGGCCTAGGCCTCACAGCAGCACAGCAAGTGGTGTGTGGATCCCCCAGACGGTGCCTCGCTCTGCCAAAAAGTCCAGCCATGGCCAGGAGGAGGTGGGGTGGGAGGCTGGTGTTGGCCTTAAGACACCCAGAGACCAGGCCAGGGTCGTGCCCAAGACCGAGGGTCGCAGGAAGATGACAGCTGCCCAGGAAGAGAGAATGTCAGTTTTTTAATTTTTTTATTGTCAATTAGATAAGTACTAGGAGGTAGAATAAGGTAAATTTCAATTTTTGTGATTTTAGCAGACAATCTTATACAGAACAACTTGAAGTCTTAAAATATTAAACTCTAGACTGGTTGAATTTTTTATTATTTTTTTATAAGGCCTTGAATTACACAGTGCACATAACTACTGTGATTTTGTTTGTTGAAATAACAAAATAACACCAAGATAACATTGTCATTTCACTTCAGTAAAAGGTATGTGTGTTGGTATCGTAGCATGTGAATGTGCTGGGTCTTTTCCATTATACCACCATATTCTTTCCACCCAGCACCTCATTTAATATTGTGGTTGAATTGGACTACAAACATCTGACTTTACCCCAACATTTTACTGAACAACCTTATATTCCACTCTGTGTGTGTCTTCAGGCAGAAGCTCCAGGAATGGCGTGAGAACAGGGGCATCTCCTACAAGCGTCCCCCCATGCCGGTGAGGCCTCCTCGGGTGCGGCGCACCTTGGCCATTCCTCAGGCTTACTGGGACGGTATGGAGGAGGAAGTTGAGGCCAGGTCTCTGGTTGAAGCTGTGGACCGGTGCCTGGCTGACTGCATCAAACTGCTGAATGAGGTGTGGTAGAGGAATGGGTTGGGTTAGATTACATGAATTGACAGGAGTTGAAAATGTATGACTAATCAACTGTCAATTGTGATCTGCCTGGAGCCGTCTTCAGGCTGGTTGAGTGACTTGGGGTAACCGCAAGTCACTCAAATCCCCGAGCTTCAAATCCCCGAGCTGACAAGGTACAAATCTGTCCTTCTGCCCCTGAACAGGCAGTTAACCCACTGTTCCTAGGCCGTCATTGAAAAATAAGAATTTGTTCTTAACTGACTTGCCTGGTTAAATAAAGGTAAAATAAATCAATAACAACTGGGGGGGTTGATTGTTGCTCTGTTGGCGTTGTGGCTGTTCACATCGCGTTTTCCCTCACTCAGCCCCCCTCACTCAGCCCCCCTCACTCAGCCCCCCTCACTCAGCCCCCTCACTCAGCCCCCTCACTCAGCCCCACCTCACTCAGCCCCCCTCACTCAGCCCCACCTCACTCAGCCCCACCTCACTCAGCCCCCTGACTCAGCCCCCTCACTCAGCCCCACCTCACTCAGCCCCACCTCACTCAGCCCCACCTCACTCAGCCCCCCTCACTCAGCCCCCTCACTCAGCCCCCTCACTCAGCCCCACCTCACTCAGCCCCACCTCACTCAGCCCCCTGACTCAGCCCCACCTCACTCAGCCCCCCTCACTCAGCCCACCCGCACATTCTCCTGACCGGCAACACTAAGCCCACCCTCACATTCACCCGACCGGCAACACTCAGCCCACCTCACTCAGCCCACCCGCACATTCTCCCGACCGGCAACACTCAGCCCACCTCACTCAGCCCACCCGCACATTCTCCCGACCGGCAACACTAAAGCTGCCAGTCGTCAGCAAGACACTTTTTCGTAGCTATTAAGTAGTAGATTACCAAATTCCCATTAAAAATAGTAATTAAATAGAATTGTGTAGTAATGTATAATAATAATATAATATATGCCATTTAGCAGACGCTTTTATCCAAAGCGACTTACAGTCATGTGTGCATACATTCTACGTATGGGTGGTCCCGGGGATCGAACCCACTACCCTGGCGTTACAAGCGCCATGCTCTACCAACTGAGCTACAGAAGAATGTGAATAGGTAATATCCCTAAACTCTCATCATCACTACTCAAATGACAAAATCATCAGTACTGACTTTACCCCTCATGTACATGTTGTTGAGTAGAACTTGTAAGGGAGTGATGAATACTAGGTTCATTTCTTCATGGGGAAATGCCATCTGGTGGCAAGTAGGAACTATTGCATTTTTTGTATAATTTTTGTCCTTGAATTTGACTTGCCACTGTCTATATGAACCCTGTAGAAATTCTGTTAGCTTTCTCATACCAGCAACCAGTGTGTTTCCACTAGAGGTCGACCGATTAATTGGAATGGCCGATTAATTAGGGCCTATTTCAACTTTTCATTACAATCGGAAATCTGTATTTATGGGCGCCGATTTTGCTCATTTGTTTTTTATTTAACTAGGCCAGTCAGTTAAGAACACATTCTTATTTTCAATGACGGCCTAGGAACAGTGGGTTAACTGCCTTGTTCAGGGGCAGAATGACAGATTTTCACCATGTCAGCTCGGGGGATCCAATCTTGCAACCTTAACTAGTCCAACACAATAACGACCTGCCTCTCTCTCATTGCACTCCACAAGGAGGCTGCCTGTTATGCGAATGCAGTAAGCCAAGGTAAGTTGCTAGCTAGCATTAAACTTATCTTATAAAAAACAATCGATCATAATCACTAGTTAACTACACATGGTTGATGATATTACTAGATATTATCTAGCGTGTCCTGCGTTGCATATAATCTGACTGAGGATACAAGCATACAAATTTCTAAGTATCTGACTGAGCGGTGGTAGGCAGAAGCAGGCGCGTAAACATTCATTCAAACAGCACTTTCATGCGTTTTGCCAGCAGCTCTTCGTTGTGCGTCAAGCATTGCGCTGTTTATGACTTCAAGCCTATCAACTCTCAAGATGAGGCTCGTGTAACCGAAGTGAAATGGTTGGCCAGTTAGCACGCCCTAATTGTCGTTGTGTTGCTGGTTCGAGCCCAGGGAGGAGAGGGATGGAAGCTATACTGTTACACTGGCAATACTAAAGTGCCCATAAGAACATCCAATAGTCAAAGGTTAATGAAATACAAATGGTATAGAGGGAAATGGTCCTATAATTCCTATAATAACTACAACCTAAAACTTCTTAACTGGGAATATTGAAGACTCATGTTAAAAGGAACCACCAGCTTTCATATGTTCTCATGTTCTGAGCAAGGAACTGAAACTTTAGCTTTCTTACATGGCACATATTACTTTCTTCTCCAACACTTTTGTTTTTGCATTATTTAAACCAAATTGAACATGTTTCATTATTTACTTGAGGCTAAATTGATTTTATTGATGTATTATATTAAGTTAAAATAAGTGTTAATTCAGTATTGTTGTTATTGTCATTATTACAAATGTAAAAAAAATCTGCCGATTTAATCGGTATCGGCTTTTATGGTACTCCAATAATCGGCATCGGCTTTTAAAAATTATAATTTGTCGACCTCTAGTTTCCACTGCTTTTCCAGTTACTGTTCTGCCTGTCTAACGTCCAGTCTAGACCACGTCCCGTGTGTCTCAGTTGGTAAAACATTGCACTTGCAACGGTTGTTGGTTCAATTCCCACGGGGTACCAGTACAATAATATATGCCCTCACTACTGTAAGTCGCTCTGGATGAGTGACTGTTACTGGATCCCTTCTGTGACATTCCTCTGGGACCGATGGGGTGGTGCATTTCAGTGGAAGAGACCAGCACAGCAGCTGAATGTAGACGCAGCCCTTCTTACACAATGTGGTTCGAGGTTGCTTGGCCAGTTGCTTTGTGTGTTGTGTGCTTTGTGTGTCGCCATTAGTCCAACACATGGTCAGGTCAGATGATGTAGTTTCTATTATTCAGGGAATAATGGCCTAGTAAAACAGACAGGGCTTTGGTCAAAAGTAGTGCACTACTTAGTGCGGTGGTTCTCTACCCTTTCCTTAGGGACCCACAGATGTTTCGCAATTTTGCTGTCGCCAAATGGCTCACCTTGGTGATTCAGTGAGTCGGGTGTGGTTAGTAGAGAACCACTGATGTAGGGCATAGGGTGACATTTGGAACACAGCCTCTGCCTTCACTACGAGAGCAAGACACTTGACGGAACAGGTATATTGTTCCGCAGGTGCTATTCATTTGTGGTGCAACTCTTCCAGGTTGTGTAAGACATGTACGTAAACTCAACAAAAAAAGAAACATCCTCTCATTGTCAACTGCGTTTATTTTCAGGAAACTTAACATGTAAATATTAATAAGTAATGTCGTTATCATTAGTAGGCTTTGTATAGCAGCCTTGTATAACCACCCCTTCGAGCTGTAGGCCTAAGAACGCGTCCTGTTAAGTCTTCAAACAGTAACTTACTTAGGCCTATATTTCTATATAAACTCAGCAAAAGAAGAAACGTCCTCTCACTGTCAACTGCGTTTATTTTCAGGAAACTTGATGTGTGTAAATATTTGTATGAACATAACAAGATTCAACATCTGAGACATAAACTGAACAAGTTCCACAGACATGTGACTAACAAATGGATTAATGTGACCCTGCACAAAGGGGGTCAAAATCAAAAGTAACAGTCAGTATCTGGTGTGGCCACCAGCTGCATTAAGTACTGCAGTGCATCTCCTCATGGACTGCACCAGATTTGCCAGTTCTTGCTGTGAGATGTTACCCCACTCTTCCACCAAGGCACCTGCAAGTTCCCGGACATTTCTGGGAGGAATGGCCCTAGCCCTCACCCTCCAATCCAACAGGTCCCAGACATGCTCAATGGGATTGAGATCCTGGCTCTTTGCTGGCCATGGTAGAACAGACATTCCTGTCTTGCAGGAAATCACACACAGAACGAGCAGTATGTCTGGTGGCATTGTCATGCTGGAGGGTCATGTCAGGATGAACCTGCAGGAAGGGTACCACATGAGGGAGGATGATGTCTTCCCTGTAACACACAGCGTTGAGATTGCCTGCAATGACAACAAGCTCAGTCCGATGATGCTGTGACACACCGCCCCAGACCATGACGGACCCTCCACCTCCCAATCGATCCCGCTCCAGAGTACAGGCCTCGGTGTAACGCTCATTCCTTCGACGATAAACGCAAATCCAACCATCAACCCTGGTGAGACAAAACTCGTCAGTGAAGAGCACTTTTTGCCAGTCTGTCCGGTCCAGCGACGTTGTTGCCGATGATGTCTGGTGAGGACCTGTCTTACAACAGGCCTACAAGCCCTCAGTCCAGCCTCTCTCAGCCTATTGCAGACAGTCTGAGCACTGATGGAGGCATTGTGCATTCCTGGTGTAACTAAAGTAGTTGTTGATGCCATTCTGTAGCTGTCCCGCAGGTGTGGTGTTCGGATGTACCAATCCTGTGCAGGTGTTGTTACGTGGTCAGCCACTGTCTCCCTGTAGCGCTGTCTTAGGCGTCACAGTGCGGACATAAAAAAATATATATTATTATTATTTCAGCTTTATTTAACCAGGTAGGCAAGTTGAGAACAAGTTCTCATTTACAATTGCGTCCGGGCCAAGACAAAGCAAAGCAGTTCGACACATACAACAACACAGTGGAGTAAAACAAACATACAGTCAATAATACAGTAGAAAAATATGTCTATATACAATGTGAGATAAGGGAAGTAAGGGGAAAAAAGGCCATGGTGGCAAAGTAAATAAAATATAGCAAGTAAAACACTGGAATGGTAGATTTGCAGTGGAAGAATGTGCAAAGTAGAGAGAGAAATAATGGGGTGCAAAATAAATAAATACAGTAGGGAAAGAGGTAGCTATTGGGGATAAATTATAGATGGGCTATGTACAGGTGCATTAATCTGTGAGCTGGTGAGGGAGAAGTGTTTCCAGTTTCAGAGATTTTTGTACTTCTTTCCAGTCATTGGCAGCAGAGAACTGGAAGGAGAGGCAGCCAGAGGAAGAGTTGGTTCTGGGGGTGACCAGAGAGATATACCTGCTGGAGCGAGCGCGTGCTACAGGTGGGTGCTGCTATGGTGACCAGCAAGCTGAGATAAGGGGGGACTTGACCTAGCAGGGTCTTGTAGATGACCTGGAGCCAGTGGGTTTGGTGACGAGTATGAAGTGAGGGCCAGCCAACGAGAGCTTACAGGTCGCAGTGGTGGGTAGTATATGGGGCTTTGGTGACAAAACGGATGGCACTGTGATAACCTGCATCCAATTTGTTGAATAGAGTGCTGGAGGCTATTTTGTAAATGACATCGCCAAAGTCGAGGATTGGTAGGATGGTTAGTTTTACAAGGGTATATTTGGCAGCATGAGTGAAGGATGCTTTGCTGCGAAATAGGAAGCCAATTCTAGATTTAACTTTGGATTGGAGGTGTTTGATGTGAGTCTGGAAGGAGAGTTTACAGTCTAACCAGACACCTAGGTATTTGTAGTTGTCCACATATTCTAAGTCCGAACCGTCCAGAGTAGTGATGTTGGACGGGCGGGCAGGTGCAGGCAGCGATCGGTTGAAGAGCATGCATTTAGTTTTACTTGTATTTAAGAGCAATTGGAGGCCACGGAAGTCGAGTTGTATGGCATTGAAGCTCGTCTGGAGGGTTGTTAACAGTGTCCAAAGAAGGGCCAGAAGTATACAGAATGGTGTCATCTGCATAGAGGTGGATCAGAGACTCACCAGCAGCAAGAGCGACATCATTGATGAATACAGAGAAGAGTCGGTCCAAGAATTGAACCCTGTGGCACCCCCAGAGAGACTGGACGAAAACAGGCCCTCCGATTTGACACACTGAACTCTATCAGAGAAGTAGTTGATGAACCAGGCAAGGAAATCATTTGAGAAACCAAGGCTATCGAGTCTGCCGATGAGGATGTGGTGATTGACAGAGTCGAAAGCCTTGGCCAGGTCAATGAATACGGCTGCATAGTAATGTTTCTTATCGATGGCGGTTAAGATATCATTTAGGACCTTGAGCGTGGCTGAGGTGCACCCATGACCAGCTCTGAAACCAGATTGCATAGTGGAGAAGGTGCAGTGGTATTCGAAATGTTCGGTAATCTGTTTGTTAAATTGGCTTTCGAAGACCTTAGAAAGGCAGGGTGGGATAGATATAGCTCTGTAGTAGAGGTCGACCGATTTATGTTTTTAAAATTTTTATACCGATTATTGGAGGACCCAAAAAAAAAAGCTGATACCGATTAATCGAACAATTTTTTTATTTTTCAAATGTATTTATCTGTAATAATGACAATTACATCAATACTGAATGAACACTTATTTTAACTTAATATAACACATCAATAAAATAAATTTAGCCACAAATAAATAAACATGTTAAATTTGGTTTAAATAATGCAAAAACAAAGTGTTGGAGAAGTAAAAGTGCAATATGTGCCATGTAAGAAAGCTAACGTTTAAGTACTTTGCTCAGAACATGAGAACATATGAAAGCTGGTGGTTCCTTTTCACATTGTCACGAACCGGCTCAAAGCCCGTTAACAAAAGGGAGACAACGTGGAGATAAGGCGTAACAAAATATATATTTATTAACTAAAGCAACTAAGAAAAATAAACAATGGTGTGTGTAATCAGTAGTGTAAGTGAGTGTTTTGCTTGCATGAATGTGATAATGCAGGGTGTTGAAAAGATGCTAAAGCAAACAACTCAAAAACCACCAAGAAACACAAAATCTATAAAGGTGTCTGCATGGAGAGCGTCTCCTCCATGAATGGGGAAGTGGTGTATTTATCCTGGGAGACACCGGGCCCAGGTGTTTCCCATGTAGCTGACGACCCTCCCAACTCCGCCCAACGGCATCCTAATAAGGAAACAACAAAGAGAGAATAAGGCAGACAGAGTGGGATGGTCGTCACAACATCCGTCTTCAATATTGGATGTTCTTATAGACACTTTAGTATTGCCAGTGTAATTGTATTTTTATTTTTATTTTTCACCTTTATTTAACCAGGTAGGCTAGTTGAGAACAAGTTCTCATTTGCAACTGCGACCTGGCCAAAATAAAGCATAGCAGTGTGAACAGACAACACAGAGTTACACATGGAGTAAACAATTAACAAGTCAATAACACAGTAGGAAAAAAAAAAAAGGCAGTCTATATACAATGTGTGCAAAAGGCATGAGGAGGTAGGCGAATAATACAATTTTGCAGATTAACACTGGAGTGATAAATGATCAGATGGTCATGTACAGGTAGAGATATTGGTGTGCAAAAGAGCAGAAAAGTAAAAAAAAAAAAAAAAAACAGTATAAAAACAGTATGGGGATGAGGTAGGTGAAAATGGGTGGGCTATTTACCAATAGACTATGTACAGCTGCAGCGGTCGGTTAGCTGATCGGATAGCTGATGTTTGAAGTTGGTGAGGGAGATAAAAGTCTCCAACTTCAGCGATTTTTGCAGTTCGTTCCAGTCACAGGCAGCAGAGTACTGGAACGAAAGGCGGCCAAATGAGGTGTACGCTGGTATAGCTTCCTTCCCTCGCCTCGCACCTCCCTGGGCTCGAACCAGGAACACAAAGACAACAGCCACACTTGAAGCATCGTTACCCATCGCTCCACAAAAGCCGTGGCCCTGCAGCACAAGGGGAATAACTACTCCAAATCTAAAAGCGAGTGACGTTTGAAACGATATTAGCGCGCACCCCGCTAACTAGCTAGCCATTTCACGTCGGTTACACCAGCCATTAGGCTGATAGGCTTGAAGTCATAAACAGCACTGTGCTTGCGAAGAGCTGCTGGCAAAACACACAAAAGTGCTGTTTGAATGAATGCTTACAAGCCTGCTGCTGCCTACCATCGCTCAGTCAGACTGCTCTATCAAATCATGGACTTAATTATAACATAATAACACACAGGAATACGAGCCTTTGGTCATTCATATGGTCCGGAAACTATAATTTCAAAAACAAAACGTTTATTATTTCAGTGAAATACGGAACCGTTCCGTATTTTACCTAACGGGTGGCATCCCTAAGTCTAAATATTCTTGTTACATTGCACAACCTTCAATGTTATGTCATAATTACGTAAAATTCTGGCAAATTAGTTCACAATGAGCCAGGCAGCCCAAACTGTTGCATATACCCTGACTCTGCGTGCAATGAACGCAAGAGAAATGACACAATTTCACCTGGTTAATATTGCCTGCTAAACTGGATAAGTAGTTTTAACTAGTGATTATGATTGATTGTTTTTTATAAGATAAGTTTAATGTTAGCTAGCAATTTACCTTGGCTTCTACTACATTCGCGTAACAGGCAGGCTACTCGTGGAGTGCAATGGTTAGAGCGTTGGACTAGATAACTGCGGTTGCAAGATTGGAACCCCTGAGCTGACATGGTGAAAATCTGTCGTTCTGCCCCTGAACAAGGCAGTGAACCCACAGTTCCTAGGCAGTCATTGAAAATGAGAATCTGTTCTTAACTGACTTGCCTAGTTAAATAAAAGGTATAAAAAAAAATCTTAAAATCGGATATCGGCGCCCAAAAATACAGATTTCCAATTGTTATGAAGACTTGAAATCGGGCCGAATTAATCGGCCATTCCGATTAATCGGTCGACCTCTAATCTGTTCACATATGGTGTCCAAAGCACAGCTGGGGGCAGAGGGTGGTCTATAGCAGGCGGCAACGGTGAGAGACTTGTTTTTAGAGAGGTGGATTTTTAAAAGTAGAAGTTCAATTTATTGCCCTGGCCACATCTGCGGTCCTCATGCCTCCTTGCAGCATGCCTAAGGCACGTTCACGCAGATGAGTAAGGACCCTGGGCATCTTTCTTTAGGTGTTTTTCAGAGTCAGTAGAAAGGCCTCTTTAGTGTCCTACATTTTCATAACTGTGACCTTAATTGACTACCGTCTGTAAGCTATTAGTGCATTAACAAGTAGGCATGGTAGCCTAGTGGTTAGAGCGTTGGACTAGTAACCGGAAGGTTGCAAGTTCAAATCCCTGAGCTGACAAGGTACAAATCTGTCATTCTGCCCCTGAACAGGCAGTTAACCCACTGTTCCTAGGCTGTCATTGAAAATAAGAATTTGTTCTTAACTGACTTGCCTAGTTAAATAAAAAATAAAATAAACAATGAAGATCTGTGAAGCTATTTGGATTTATACTAATTATCTTTGAAAGACAGGGTCCTGAAAAAGGGCTGTTTATTATTTTGCAGATTTTACATAACCTAGGGCTACTAACGTCACCTGATGGACTTCTCCTTGGTTTTTTTGCCATGGAGGAATTTTGTGTGTGAGGTGTGCGATTTTAATTTCTCGTAGCAAGATTAGTGAGGGGGAACATGATCCATAAATGATCAATTTGGTTATATATTTCAATATGTTTTTTGCGCTAGTTGGCTGTACCTTCACCAAAATGTTTCCTTCATAGCTTGTTCTCCATTATCTTTTTAAATAGTGAGCCCATTTTCTTTTCAGCACTTCTTTCCATGACTTATCAAAAGTCGTTTTCTCATGGCTCTCTTGTCCCTTTGCAGCAGACATATGGTGAGCAATATGTTTGGAACATGTAATATAATTGGGATAAGTATAGTATTGTTAGGTACCTGGAAATTCCCAGCCCTGGCATGAATAGAACTTCCTCAAGTTCACATGGAAGCAATAACAAATAGTTTCCCGTAGCAATTTTGAAGCCATTAAGTTGTTTACAGTAATGCGATGGGAAAGTGACTAGCCATTTTGTGTTTTTTTTTTGTTGCTTGAAGACCATTCAAAAAAGTTCCCATGGTATTGTAAACTGACTATGGTTGTCTCTGCTCTGTTTTCCAGTCTAGTAACATGACCTGTGGTTGTCCTGGAAAGGAGGTGTGCGTCACGATATCTCCTTTCGCCGGAGGTGTGCGGTTATTTCCAAATTTGTGAAGCCATTAATTTCCTTTCAAGTCAGTGAAAGGGAACACTTGCATACTTTGGGAGGAAGCCAAGATAATTTGGACGTAACCTCACTACTTTCTGTTGTTTGATCTTTTCCAACACACACCGTAAACCTCGAGACCAAACAGAAGAGTTGGTTGACCCCTCATCTTTCCAGCCTGGTCTGCCTGACGGCCCCCCTTTACTGAATAGCACATTAGGCCATCATTAGCTGTAGGCTACTGATAATAGCTCACCTAATATTTGTGTAATTTGTTAACAGCCTTAAAGATTTGGGTAAACAGACTTAAATGTGTCTGACTTTTTCTGTGTCTGACTCTGCTTTGTCTATACTGATGTTTAGCCTGTTTTATCACAGTGGGAATAATTCCACTGTTTGTATTCGGCCATATTCCCAGTCACCTTGCCATGGTTAAATGCGGTGGCTCGCGCGACTGCTCCCATCTATCCACGGTATGATGCAATCCCTGATGTCTCTCTGGAAGGAAATCCTCACCCTGAGCTCGTCAACTTTATTATCCAGACACTGAACATTTCGTAATATACTCTGAAGTTGTGGGTGGTATGCACGCCCCCTGAGTGGGACTAGAAGTTTACTTAGAGTACGTCTTCTCCACTGGTAATGTTTTGAATCAGCCTTTGGAATCAGTTCAATTGCCTGGGGGGGTTTTGAACAAAGGATAAGATTTGGGAAGTTGTACTCCTCAAATTTGATTAGTCACATACACATGGTTAGCAGATGTTGATGCGAGGGTAGCGCAATGCTTGTGCTTCTAGTTCCGACAATGCAGTAATAACCAACAAGTAATCTAACTAACAATTCTAAAACTGTCTTATACACACAAGTGTAAGGGGATAAAGAATATGGACATAAGATATATGGTGAGTTAGCTCTGATATCCAAACGTTCTTCCCGGGCTGTATGTAATAACACAACATTTGCGGTATTTACTTTGTATTATTTCCTACATTATTAGGCAAGTAGAGTGGCCAAGGGGCTAGAAGCACGGCTGCCCTCTATCGACGCCATCTATGTTTCTGACTGCTCCTGTGTCTGACTGACTGCTCCTGTGTCTGACTGACTGCTCCGGTGTCTGACTTTCTGTGTTTCTGACTGTTTCCCCCACCCCCTATAGGGCTGCCAGTCCTCCCAGGTGCAGGAGATGCTGTCCACTGTGCCCATGGCCGAGAAGTTTTCCAAGTACTGGATCTGCCAGGCCCGTCTGATGGAGCGCCAGGGCAACCTGGAGGTGCTGCCGCTGTTTGAAGAGGCTGTACGAGTGGTGTTAGAGGTATAGCATACTCCCTTTACCTCACCCCTCGCTCTCTCTATACCTCTCCATCTCTATACCCCATGCCTCTCTATCTGCTGCCCCTGTTAGAGGAGGCAGGCCTAGTCTTCCTACAGGTGAAAATTACTCTCTCATCCCTCTGCTCTGTTTTTCTTTTATCATTCTCTCTCCTTCCCCACCATGGGGAATCTTAGTCTAGCAACATCAATCCTCTCTCTCTAGCTCTGTGTGTGTGTGTGTTTGATTAGACCTTTGAAGAATTCTCTAAACTAAATTTAGAGCTGCCTACTTTGGTATCTATTTAATTTAAACTAGCAATATGATGGTTTGGCATCTATTTCCTCTCTTTCAGCCAGTAGACGAGCTGCGGACTGTTGTGTTTGAGATGCTGAAAAAGAAGGAAGAGACAAAAGGTAATGAGGAAACTAGAAAGGCAGCAACATCCCCAATAAGTGTCTCTGTCTCGATTAATCTCGATTCCTCACATCCTATCTCCTTGCCACTTTCTCAAAAGGTATTGGAGAAGGTCAGAGGGGAGGGACCTTGGACCTTCTCCAATATGGTTGAGAAGGAAGTGAGGAAAGACAAATTGAGATAGAAATTTGAACCAGTCTGCATTTGATTCCCCATCTAAACTTCATGCCCCTACAAGGTCTGTCTCACTAATGTGGCAGTTTTTACACTTGTTTGATACTTTGTTCCTGCCAAAACCAGCACGTAGATCTAGGAAGACACACTGCTCTGTCCATGGCTTTCTCTTTCTGTTGGCCGTACCAGGGTCACACATCTTGAAAATGTTCAAATCAAGTTGCTGCTGTATTTTCTGTTATAGAAAATATGAAGTAAATATTCTTTCCACTGTCAAGATTTGTGGAAGGAATCCAACTGAGGCTCAAATCCTAAAAGAATGTATTATAGCTATTGCCTTGCTGTTCCATGTGTTGAGTCAGTTCCAGTAGTCTTATCGTATGTTAATCATGTTGTCGTCATGGATTTATGGGGGAAAAGTAATAATGGGGGGGAAAGTGTCCAGACATGCAGTAAATAGCTGTGGTTCATAATTACTGAACATCTGCTGAAAGCACCGAGACGTTTGATTTCACAAGAGAGCAGGTTTCTGACTCGTGTTACTAGTGAATAATATCATTGAGAGGGGTTAAGTATGGATGTCGTCGTTGTTATTATTCGTGTCAGGAGTAGAGGTCGACCAAGAGGACAAAGAATGTTGCATCCAAAGAACACCATACCTACTGTGAAGCATGGGGGTGGAAACATCATGCTTTGGGGCTGTTTTTTTCTTTTTTTCCCTTTTTTTTCTTTTTTAAGTTTCTTGCTCATAACATATGAAAGCTGGTGGTTCAATATTCCCAATTCTTCAATATTCCCAGTTAAGTAGTTTTAGTTTGTAGTTATTATAGGAATTATGACGCGTTGACTATTTCTCTCTACAATTTGTATTTCATATTGGATGTTCTTATAGGCACTATAGTATTGCCAGCCTAATCTCGGGAGTTGATAGGCTTGAAGTCATAAACAGCGCTGTGCCTCAAGCATTGCTAAGAGCTGCTTGCAAACGCAGTAAAGTGTTGTTTGAATGAATGCTTATGAGCATGCTGCTGTCTACCACCGCTCAGCCTGACTGCTCTATCAAATCTAGACTTAATTATAATATAATAAACACAGAAATACGAGCCTTTGGTCATTAATATGGTAAAATCTGGAAACTATCATTTCGAAAACAAAACGTTTATTCTTCATTTTATCGAACGGGTGGCAACCCTACGTCTAAATATTGCTGTTACATTGCACAACCTTCAATGTTATGTCCTAATTATGTACAATTCTGGGAAATGAAATTCGGTCACACAGTTCGCAACGAGCCAGGCGACCCAAACTGTTGCATATTCCCTGACTCTGCTTGCACTGAATGCAAGAGAAGTGACCCAATTTCTCTAGTTAATATTTCCTGCTAACATTAATTTATTTTAACTAAATATGCAGGTTTAAAAAAATATAGTTCTGTGTATTGATTTTATGATAGGCGTTGATGTTTGTCAGGTACATTTTTTACCACTTTGGCGAAGTTGAAGTAGGCTGTGATTCGATGATAAAATTAACAGGCACCGCATTGACTTATATTTGTAAGTCGCTCTGGATAAGAGCGTCTGCTAAATGACTTAAATGTAATGTAAATGCAATGCAGGACTAGCTAGTTAACCTAGTAATATCATTAACCATGTGTAGTTTACTAGTGATAATGTTAATATTGATTGTTTTTTATAAGATAAGTTTAATGCTAGCTAGCAACTTACCTTGGCTCCTTGTCGCCACAAGGTCCTTTTTACCCTGCACTCGCGTAACATGTGGTCAGCCTGCCACGCAGTTTCCTCGTGGATTGCAATGTAATCTCCGTCCAAAAAGGCCTGTTACCGATTGTTATGAGAACTTGAAATTGTCGCTATTCTAAACCAACGTTTGAAGGAAACATTTTTGTGAAAGTAGATGATGCAAACTAGCCACTTGTGAAATGCACTCAAAAAAAATAATAACTCCATCTCGCTCGCTAGCTTGCTACTACGTTGTCTGATCTTCACTGGTTACCACAGCCACAAAGTCATTAACTCTGCCTATTTCTAAAAATGTATCTTCTTAAAATCTGATGTTAAAAACCTAACCTTAACCTAAAATGATGAACAAAAATTACATTTTTGTTTTCCATATTTTCTTCCCCCGATATAACCAATTTACAATTTTATGGCTGTTGTAACTAGTGTAAACCTATCCGGCTTGGATGTTTGCACTAGGGCAACAACTGGATAAGGTAGATTGCCTGTTCTGAAGACTCCTCTCTGTCCCAATTAGTGGCCCAACGTTCCTAACCGCTAGGGTACCTGCCCCAACCGACGGTTGTGACTCGAGGGATTACAGCTACGACCAGAAGTGACATTTCGTAGCAGGTTAGGAGAATGTTTTAGCTAACCCTAATCCTTTTCCTATTATTAACCTTAGTCACCTAACCTGCCACATTAATTATCCTAACCTGCTATGAAAAAGTCACTTCCAGTTGAAGCTGTGTTCCCTCTTGTCACAACCGTTGGTGGGTATGGAAACCAATTCACATTTTGCACATAGTTTTGGGCTCCCAAGTGGCACAGCAGTCTAAGGCATTGCATCTCAGTGTAAGAGGTGTCACTACAGACACCCTGAATCGATTCCAGGCTGTTTCACAACCGGCCCCGATTGGGAGTCCCATAGGGTGGCGCACAATTGGCCCTGGGTCGTTTATCAGTGATAGAGGTACATATGGTCATACAGATTTATATCCGTTTAGAATCTAAACGTTGTCAATAAAGCAGTGAATTTGGAGCATAAAAACAGTGTGCAGCCCTTCATACCTCCCACAGTGTACCAATGTTCCATCTTAAATGTCTTAACCTGTGTCAGTTGGGACAGGTTCTGACTAGAAAGGGAAAGGGGTTACAAAGAGTTATCAGTTGCACAACTGAATGCATTCTACCAGAACGCAGGTGAAATACATACTTTCACAATTTCCTGTGATTTAGCCACCACAAATATCTTTGCTAGCAGGTGTGACAGTGTCTTGCCAAAATGCAAGGTGTGTCCAGCGATTTTATACATTTTGACGTTCTATGATATCTCCACTTTCCAAGCGTATAGTATGTTAGGTTCTAAATGAACCGTGTAAAAACTCACAGATGATTATTAAAGCCCAAACCAAGTTTATTCACCCAACAGGTCAGACAGCTGGTCAGAGCAAGGCATGTTCCCACCAGCACAAGTGTGTGTATATATACTAGAGGTTGACCGATTAAATCGGAATGGCCGATTTTCACGTTTTCATAACAATCGGAAATTGGTCATTTTGGACGCCGATTTAAATAGATGTTTTTTTTTTTAACGAGGCAAGTCAGTTAAGAACACATTCTTATTTTCAATGACGGCCTAGGAACGGTGGGTTAACTGTCTGTTCAGGGGCAGAACGACTGATTTTTACCTTGGAACCCCTGAGCTGACAATCTTGCAACCTTACGGTTAACTAGTCCAACGCTCTAACCACCTGATTACATTGCACTCCACGAGGAGACTGCCTGTTACGCGAATGCAGTAGGACGCCACGGTAAGTTGCAAGCTAGCATTAAACTTAATCATAATCACTAGTTATAACTACACATGGTTGATGATATTACTAGTTTATCTAGTGTGTCCTGCGTTGCATATAATCGATGCAGTGCTCATTCGTGAAAAAGGACTGTCGTTGCTCCAACAAGTACCTAACCATAAACACTAATGCCTTTCTTAAAATCAATACACAGAAATATATATTTTTAAACCTGAATATTTAGCTAAAAGAAATCCAGGTTAGCAGGCAATATTAACCAGGTGAAATTGTGTCACTTCTCTTGCGTTCATTGCACGCAGAGTCAGGGTATATGCAACAGTTTGAGCAGCCTGGCTCATTGCAAACTAATTTGCCAGAATTTTACATAATTATGACATAACATTGAAGGTTGTGCAATGTAACAGGAATATTTAGACTTATTGATGCCACCTGTTAGATAAAATACAGAACGGTTCTGTATTTCACTGAAATAATAAACGTTTTGTTTTTGAGATGATAGTTTCCGGATTCGACCATATTAATGACCAAAGGCTTGTATTTCTGTGGGTTATGTTATAATTAAGTCTATGATTTGATAGAGCAGTCTGACTGAGCGATGGTAGGCACCAGCAGGCTCATAAGCATTCGTTCAAACAGCACTTTTGTGCGTTTTGCCAGCAGCTCTGCTCTTTATGACTTCAAGCCTATCAACTCCCGAGATTAGGTTGGTGTAACAATATGATGTGAAATGGCTAGCTAGTTAGCGGTGTGCGCGCTAATAGCGTTTCAAACATCACTCACTCTGAGACTTGGAGTGGTTGTTCCCCTTGCTCTGCATGTAACGCTGCTGCGAGGGTGGCTGTTGTTGTGTTCCTGGTTCGAGCGAGGAGAGGTACGGAAGCTATACTGTTACACTGGCAATACTAAAGTGCCTATAAGAACATCCAATAGTCAAAGGAATATGAAATACAAATGGTATAGAGAGAAATAGACTTATAGTTCCTATAATAACTACAACCTAAAACTTCTTACCTGGGAATATTGAAGACTGATGTTAAAAGGAACCATCTGCTTTCATATGTTCTCATGTTCTGAGCAAGGAACTTAAACGTCAGCTTTCTGACATGGCACATATTGCACTTTTACTTCTCCAACACTTTGTTTTTGCATTATTTAAACCAAATGGAATATGTTTCATTATTTATTTGAGGCTAAATTAATTTTATAATGTATTATATTAAGTTAAAATTTGTGTTCATTCAGTATTGTTGTAATTGTCATTATTACAAATACATTTTTTTTTAAATCGGCCAATTAATCGGTATCTGTATCTGCGTTGAAAAATCATAATCGGTCGACCTCTAATATACCCCTAATTTAGATGAAGTCTTCTTCCCTCTAAACATCTTCCTGTCTAGCAATAAAGCTGTAAAGTGATGTGGGTAATAAACTGTTCCTTCTCTTAATGTGACCTGAGCTCAGCCCACATTCCTCACTAATCTACAGCTCTCCACCCTTATCAGTGATCGCAGCCATGTTATTGCCTTTCCCTTACCCAGTAACATTCTAAGCCCTGGCTCATATCCAACCTTAATTGACTCCACCTTATACATTCCTCCTACAGATAACCATTCACTTCTTTTGTAGCAAGTATTTCAAATTACAACCCGACAACTAATTGGAGTACTGATTGGGGTGGCAGGTAGGCTAGTGGTTAGAGTGTTGGGCCAGTAACCGGAAGGTTGCTAGATCGAATCCCCGAGCTGACAAGGTAAAAATCTGTCGTTCTGCCCCACTGTTCCTAGGCCGTCGTTGAAAATAAGAATTTGTTCTTAACTGACCTGCCTAGGTTAAATAAAAAAAAAAAATCCTCTCCAGTATATTTCATATTTCCAGTTAAGAAGTCAGAATCCATCAAATAGAATATAGTTTCGGTGGTGGTGTCATGAATGAGTTTACGACGCCAGGACATTGTGATATCCTGAAGAGGTGGGTGGATATATTTGAAAGGGGACTTGTGTGTGCACACATCTCAGTAGGTGACTATAACATTCTTCTTCTTATTGCTACTACTTCCAGGTCAGTCTCCCGTAACATCGGCGCAGCAGGATGACTTTATGGAGCCTCACTCTACACCAGAACCCATGGCCACACCCACAGCCGTCAAAGCCCTGATCCGTGGTGACCGAGGAGGCTCGTCTGTGGTCAAGTACAAGATCACCGCCACTCCAGGGTACTCTATGACCTCTGACCTGACTGCCTATGGCCTCTTCCTCCTGTTTTGATCTTTCTCTGATCCGGGTTACCATCAACCATTTTAAAGCTACAACCTGATATTTGAAAAACAAAAAGGCAGCCCCATTACTTGTTTATATATACAGTCATTTTACCTTAAGCAGAGACTTGTATCTCTAGTCTGGCAGGTGCTTGCCTGTGTTAAAACCTTACAAAAAGTAGAAATTTACCTACAGTGCATTCAGAAGGTATTCAGACCCCTTCTTCTCTGCAGATCCGCTCAAACTGTCAGGTTGGATGGGGAGCATCACTGCACAGCTATTTTCAGGAATCTCCAGAGATGTTTAATCATTTTCAAGTCCGGGCTCTGGCTGGGCCACTCAAGGACATTCAAAGACTTGTCCTGAAGCAGGTTTTCATCAAGGATCTCTCTGTACTTTCCTCTGTTCATCTTTCCCTCAAGTCTAAATAGTCTCCATGTCCTTGCTGCTGAAAAAGAGCCCCACAGCATGATGCTGCCGCCACCACCATGCTTCACCGTAGGGATGTGCCAGGTTTCCTCCAGACATGACGCTTGGCATTCCGGCCAAAGAGTTCAATCTTGGTTTCATCATGGTCAGAGAGTCCTTTAGCTGCCTTTTGGCAAACTCCAAGCGGGCTGTCGTGCCTTTTTACTGAGGAGTGGCTTTTGTCTGGCCACTTTACCATAAAGGCCTGATTGGTGGATTGCTGAAGAGATGGTTGTCCTTCTGGAAGGTTCTCCCATCTCCACAGAGGAACTCTGGAGCTCTGTCAGAGTGACCATCGGGTTCTTGGTCACCTCACTGACCAAGGCCCTTCTTCCCCAATTGCTCGGTTTGGCCGGAAAGCCAGCTCTAGTCTTGGTGGTTCCAAACTTCTTCCATTTAAGAATGATCAAGGCCACTGTGTTCTTGGGGACCGTCAATGCTGCAGAACATACTTTTTTTAGTTCCTATCCCCAGATCTGTGCCTCGACACAATCCTGTCTCGGAGCTCTATGGACAATTCCTTCGACCTCATGGCTTGTTTTTTTTCTGACATGCACTGTCAACTGTGGGATCTTATATAGACAGATGTGTAGCTTTCCAAATCATGTCCAATCAATTGAATATACTACAGGTGGACTCCAAGTCGTGGAAACATCTCAAGGGTGATCAATGGAAACAGGATGAACCTGAGCTCAGTTTTGAGTTTCATATCAAGGGTTCTGAATACTTATGTAAATAAAGGTGTTTTATACAGTATTTAATTAGTTGTTTAAATTTAGTAAATTATGAAAAAATGACAACCTTTTTTTGCTTGGTCATTGTGGGGTGTTGTGTGTCGATTGAGGAACATATATTTCATAGAATAAGGCTGTAAAGTAACAAAATGCGGAAAAAGGAAGGGACCTGAATACTTTCCGAATGCACCGTGAGTATTCCTCTTATCTAGTTGTGTGAGGGCAGTGTGGAGTGAAATTCAGATTATGCCATCAATGGATCTGTGGGGGTAAGTATACATATCGGAGTAGGTAAGGCATGATGGGGTTGTTTGCCATAACCAGCCTCTCAAAGCACTTCATGATTACCGATGTGAGTGATAGGTCTAACTGGTTTCTCCAAGGCGGCAGACCCCATTTAGTCAACTGGTTTGATTGTTTGGTCGATAGGCTCTTGGTCGACCAAGATTTCTTTAGTCGAGCAGTCGCTATTTTTATTTTTTTCCCCATTGTGCACAAGACACCTGTCTGAGTCGCGCCTGTCTCTGGACTAATCCATTGGAGGCCACGGGGGTGGCACAGTCATCACTCTTACAGCGTGATACTGAAATTGTGTTTGGTTATGTAAAAATAATGGTGCAACACTAAAATCTAATATTATTTTATAATACGCTTTCTCCCACTTTGTATTGGTCGCTGTCCACGGTTCAGAAACATAATATTCAGTGTGCCGTTACTATGTGCATAATAGCAGAATTAACCAGCATATTGGGATTGAGAACAATGTGGCGGAGGAAACTGCCTTTCCTTTTAAATACCTATTCGGACTGGATTAGTTTTCCTGGGGGTGGTCTGGGGATTTTAATTATGTGCACAAACACCACATCTGTCATTTTAGTCCCGTCCGAATCTGCCATGTCAGTCATTTGTACAGGGCAGGAGTAACAATTCCAGCCAAAATAACCTGCATTTCTTTGGGTGAACTCTAAAGGTTCTCTCGACATCCTTGTGTTTTTGACAGAAATGTCTGAGTTTGACAGGTGTTACTCACGGTTTGAGCAAGAAAACTATAATTGATTTGATAAATTGAACGAACTGTTACCCATAGCCTATTCTGTAGAACGAACTGTTACCCATAGCCTATTCTGTAACCCTTGCTGTTAATAGATTGCGAAGCAGCATACAACCTACCTAAATGTTTGGAAATTATGTATTCACTTTCTCATCCATAGCCTTAAAATGCACGCAAAGTGTACGTTTAGCTCACATCTGAAGGCTATGGGACAACTTTTTACTGCAGAGCACAAAAATATCCTAATGATTATGATCACACTTCCACAATTGAAAGGAAACTAGGGAACTCGAGTTATCAGTGTAGCCCTGTTATTGTCTGGACTTGTTGAAATCTCTTCATGCCCAGAAAGATCAAATCCAGGCTTCTGGCATAACTGTCAATTGTCTTGGAGAAAATGATTATAAATACAGGGTGCGGTTTCGGAAAAAAAGAATCCTGTCTGTATTGTCCTCTGGAATAACAGACATTCTGGAGTAATAATTGCATGACCAACATTCTCCTGTAATACTTTTTTTTAAAAAGTTTTTAGTTTACCTTTATTTAACTAGGCAAGTCTGTTAAGAACAAATTCTTATTTTCAATGACTGCTGAGGAACAGTGGGTTAACTGCCTGTTCAGGGGCTGAACGACAGATTTGTACCTTGCCAGCTCAGGGATTTGAACTTGCAACCTTCCGGTCACTAGTCCAACGCTCTAACCACTAGGCTACCCTGCCGCGCCACTACTAGTCCTGTGCACATATGACTTAGCCTTAATGTCTAAGAAAATTGTGGAGTGGGCAAACCCCAAATTAATTAGGTCTATAATAAATAACCTAACTGTTAAATGTGCCTGGCTTTTACAAATTACCCATATACAATACCAGTCAAAAGTTAGGACACATCTACTCATTACAGGAGTTTGAATTTTTTACATATTTTTACATCGTAGAATAATAAGACATCAAAACCATGAAATAACATGTGGAATCATGTAACCACAAGTGTTAAACAAATCTAAATATATTTGAGATTCTTCAAAGTAGCCACACTTTGCCTTTGACAGCTTTGCACATGAACAGGTGTGCCTTGTTAATTTGTGGAATTTCTTTCCTTCTTAATGCATTCAAGCCAATCAGTTGTGTTGTGACAGGGTAGGGGTGGTATACAGAAGATAGCCCTATTTGGTAAAAGACCAAGTCCAAATTATAGCAAGAACAGCTCAAATAGGCAACGAGAAACAACAGTCAATCATTACTTTGACTGACCTCCATGTCTTTTTTAATCTGGAACATTTCAAAAACGTTTAAAACTTAGAGTGCTGTTGCAAAAACCATCAAGCGCTATAATGAAACTGGTTCTCATGAGGACCGCCACAGGAAAGGAAGCTGCAGAGGATAAGTTAGAGTTAACAGCCTGAAGAAATTGCAGCCCAAGTAAATGCTTCAGAGTTCAAGTAAAGGACACATCTCAACATCAACTGTTCAGAGGAGACTGCCTGAATCAAGTCTTTGTGGTCAAATTGCTGCAAAGAGAAACCACTACTAAAGGACAGCAATAAGAAAAGATTTGCATGGGCCAAGAAACACGAGCAATGGACATTAGACCGGTGGAAATCTGTCCTTTGGTCTGATGAGTGCAAATTGTATATTTTTGGTTCTAACTGCCATGTCTTTGTGAGACGCAGAGTCAGTGAACGGATGATCTCTCCTCGTGTGTTCCCACCGTGAAGCATGGAGGAGGTGGTGTGATGGCGCTTTGCTGGTGACACTGCCAGGGATTTATTTAAAATTCAAGGCACACTTAACCAGCATGGCTACCACAGCATTCTGCAGCGATACGCCATCCCACCTTAGTGGGACGATCATTTGTTTTTCAGCAGGACAATGACCCAAAACACACCTCCAGGCTGTGTAATGGCTATTTGACCAAGAATGATGGAGTGCTGCATCAGATGACCTGGCCCCACAAATCACCCAACATCAACCCAATTGAGATGATTTGGGATGAGTTGAACCACAGAGGGAAGGAAAAGCAGCAAACAAATGTTCAGCATATGTGGGAACTCCTTCAAGACTGTTGGGAAATCATTCCAGGTGACGCTGGTTGAGGGAATGCCAAGAGTTTGCAAAGCTGTCATGGCAAAGGGTGGCTACCTTGAAGAATCTCAAATATATAATATTTTGATTTGTTTAACATTTCTTTGGTTATTACATGATTCCATATGTGTTATTTCATAGTTTGGATGTCTTCACTATTATTCTTGAATGAGTAGGATTGTGTCCCAACTTTCGATTGTCTTATTTTTGTAGATATACAGTACCAATCTTGCTTCTGTTGCCTGTTTGAGTGTTTTGCAACGGCAAAATGTCGGATAAAGATATTTTCACAGATTTGGCTGTTTTTAATCATGGTTGAGCTTGACCATTTTTTCTCCCCACTAACACAGCCTGGTATTTGTTATTTATTTAGTGTTTACACTGTTCCAAACAGGAAGAAAAATATGATTGTAATCTAACTGCACCTGTTTATCACATGTACACAGCTCTAGCTCCTATACCCTCCTTTTTCTTGTTCTCGTTCTTATTATTATCATCATTATGATTATTAATAAGTAATGTCGTTATCATTAGTAGGCCTTGTATAACCGCCATGGAGCTGTAGACCTAAGAATGCGTCCTGTTAAGTCTTCAAACAGTAACTTACTTAGGCCTATATTTCTATATAAACTCAGCAAAAGAAGAAACATCCTCTCACTGTCAACTGCTTTTATTTTCAGGAAACTTGACATGTGTAAATATTTGTATGAACATAAGATTCAACAACAGACATAAACTGAACAAGTTCCACAGACATGTGACAAACAGAAATAGAATGTGTCCCTGAACACAGGGAGGGTCAAAATCAAAAGTAACAGTCAGTATCTGGTGTGGCCACCAAGCTGCATTAAGTACTACAGTGCATCTCCTCCTCATGGACTGCACCACATTTTCCAGTTCTTGCTGTGAGATGTTACCCCACTCTTCCACCAAGGCACCTGCAAGTTTCTGGACATTTCTGGGGGGAATGGCCCCAGCCCTCACCCTCCTATCCAACAGGTCCCAGAGGTCTTTGCTGGCTATGGCAGAACACTGACATTCCTGTCTTGCAGGAAATCACTCACAGAACGAGCAGTATGGCTGGTGGCATTGTCATGCTGGAGGGTCAGGATGAGCCTGCAGGAAGGGTACCACATGAGAGAGGAGGATGTCTTCCCTGTAATGCACAGCGTTGAGATTGCAAGTAATGACAACAAGCTCAATCCGATGACACTGCCTCAGACCACGATGGACCCTCCACCTCCAAATCGATCCCACTCCAGAGTACAGGCCTTGGTGTAATGCTAATTCCTTCGACGATAAACGTGAATCCGACCATCACCCCTGGTGAGACAAAACCGCGACTTGTCAGTGAAGAGCACTTTTTGCCAGTCCTGTCTGGTCCAGCGACGGTGGGTTTGTGCCCATAGGCGACTTTATTGCCGGTGATGTCTGGTGAGGACCTGCCTTACAACAGGCCTACAAGCCCTCAATCCAGCCTCTCAGCCTATTGCAGACAGTCTGAGCACTGATGGAGGGATTGTGCGTTCATGGTGTAACTCAGGCAGTTGTTGTTGCCATCCTGTACCTGCCCCGTGGGTGTGGTGTTCGGATGTACCAATCCTGTGCAGGTGTTGTTACACGTGCTCTGCCACTGTGAGGACAATCAGCTGTCCGTCCTGTCTCCCTGTAGCACTGTCTTAGGTGTCTCTCAGTACGGATATTGCAATTTATTACCCTGCTAACATGTGCATTCCTCCTTACAGCATGCCAAGGCACATGTGCATTCCTCCTTACAGCATGCCAAGGCACGTTCACACAGATGAGCAGGGACACTGGGAATCGTTATTTTGGTGTTTTTCAGAGTCACTAGAACGGCCTCTTTACTGTCCTAAGTTTTCATAACTGTGACCTTAATTTCCTACCGTCTGTAAGCTGTTTGTTTCATTGAACAAGCATGAGAAACCATGTTTAAATCCTTTACAATGAAGATCTGTGAAGCTATTTGGATGTTTGATTATCTTTGAAAGACGGTCCTGAAAAAGGGTGTGTGTGTGTACATTTACATTTAAGTCATTTAGCAGACGCTCTTATGCACAAATTGGTGCATTCACCTTATGACATCCAGTGGAACAGTCACTTTACAATAGTGCATCTAAATCTTAAAGGGGGGGGTGAGAAGGATTACTTTATCCTATCCTAGGTATTCCTTAAAGAGGTGGGGTTTCAGGTGTCTCCGGAAGGTGGTGATTGACTCCGCTGTCCTGGCGTCGTGAGGGAGTTTGTTCCACCATTGGGGGGCCAGAGCAGCAAACAGTTTTGACTGGGCTGAGCGGGAACTGTACTTCCTCAGTGGTAGGGAGGCGAGCAGGCCAGAGGTGGATGAACGCAGTGCCCTTGTTTGGGTGTAGGGCCTGATCAGAGCCTGGAGGTACTGAGGTGCCGTTCCCCTCACAGCTCCGTAGGCAAGCACCATGGTCTTGTAGCGGATGCGAGCTTCAACTGGAAGCCAGTGGAGAGAGCGGAGGAGCGGGGTGACGTGAGAGAACTTGGGAAGGTTGAACACCAGACGGGCTGCGGCGTTCTGGATGAATTGCAGGGGTTTAATGGCACAGGCAGGGAGCCCAGCCAACAGCGAGTTGCAGTAATCCAGACGGGAGATGACAAGTGCCTGGATTAGGACCTGCGCCGCTTCCTGTGTGAGGCAGGGTCGTACTCTGCGGATGTTGTAGAGCATGAACCTACAGGAACGGGCCACCGCCTTGATGTTAGTTGAGAACGACAGGGTGTTGTCCAGGATCATGCCAAGGTTCTTGGCGCTCTGGGAGGAGGACACAATGGAGTTGTCAACCGTGATGGCGAGATCATGGAACGGGCAGTCCTTCCCCGGGAGGAAGAGCAGCTCCGTCTTGCCGAGGTTCAGCTTGAGGTGGTGATCCGTCATCCACACTGATATGTCTGCAAGACATGCAGAGATGCGATTCGACACCTGGTCATCAGAAGGGGGAAAGGAGAAGATTAATTGTGTGTCGTCTGCATAGCAATGATAGGAGAGACCATGTGAGGTTATGACAGAGCCAAGTGACTTGGTGTATAGCGAGAATAGGAGAGGGCCTAGAACAGAGCCCTGGGGGACACCAGTGGTGAGAGCGCGTGGTGAGGAGACAGATTCTCGCCACGCCACCTGGTAGGAGCGACCTGTCAGGTAGGACGCAATCCAAGCGTGGGCCGCGCCGGAGATGCCCAACTCGGAGAGGGTGGAGAGGAGGATCTGACAGTATCGAAGGCAGCCGATAGCTCTAGAAGGATGAGAGCAGAGGAGAGAGAGTTAGCTTTAGCAGTGCGGAGCGCCTCCGTGATACAGAGGAGAGCAGTCTCAGTTGAATGACTAGTCTTGAAACCTGACTGATTTGGATCAAGAAGGTCATTCAGAGAGAGATAGCGGGAGAGCTGGCCAAGGACGGCACGTTCAAGAGTTTGAGAGAAAAGAAAGAAGGGATACTGGTCTGTAATTGTTGACATCGGAGGGATCGAGTGTAGGTTTTTTCAGAAGGGGTGCAACTCTCGCTCTCTTGAAGACGGAAGGGACGTAGCCAGCGGTCAGGGATGAGTTGATGAGCGGGGTGAGGTAAGGGAGAAGGTCTCCGGAAATGGTCTGGAGAAGAGAGGGGATAGGGTCAAGCGGGCAGGTTGTTGGGCGGCCGGCCGTCACACAGTTAGTCGGAAGTTTGCATACACCTTAGCCAAATACATTAATTCAGTTTCACGATTCCTGACATTTAATCCTAGTTAAAATGCCCCGTTTTAGGTCAGTTAGGATCTCCACTTTATTTTCAGAATAATAGTAAAGGAAAAAATCTGAAATAAATAGTTATGTCTTATCACATTCCCAGTGGGTCAGAAGTGTACATACACTCAATTAGTATTTGGTAGCATTGCCATTTAAATTGTTTAACTTGGGTTAAACGTTTCAGGTTGCCTTCCACAAGCTTCCCACAATAAGTTGGGTGAATTTGTCACATACCTCCTTACTGTGCTTTTGTAACTGAGTCTGGTTTCTAGGCCTCCTTGTTCGCACACGCTTTTTCAGTTCTGCCCACACATTTTCTATGGGATTGAGGTCAGGGCTTTGATGGCCACGCCAATACCTTGACTTTGTTGTCCTTAAGCCATTTTGCCACAACTTTGGAAGTATGCTTGGGGTAATTGTCCATTTGGAAGACCCATTTGCGACCAAGGTTTAACTTCCTGACTGACGTCTTGAGTTGTTGCTTCAATACATCCACATCATTTTCTCTCCTTGTGATGCCATCTATTTTGTGAAGTGCACCAGTCCCTCCTGCAGCAAAGCACCCCCACAACATGATGCTGCTACCCCTGTGCTTCACGGTTGGGATGGAGTTCTTCGACTTGCAAGCCTCCCCCTTTTTCCTCCAAATATAACGTTGGTCATTATGGCCAAACAGTTCTATTGTTATTTCATCAGACCAGAGGACATTTCTCCAAAAAGTACAAGCTTTGTCCCCATGTGCAGTTGCAAACCGTAGTCTGGCTTTTTTTTATGGCGGTTCTAGAACAGTGGCTTTTTCATTGCTGAGTGGCCTTTCAGGTTATTTCGATATAGGACTTGTTTTGCTGTTTCCTCCAGCGACTTGACAAGATCCTTTGCTGCTGTTCTGGGATTGAAAGTACGTTTCCAAAGTACGTCTCCTTCCTGAGCGGTATGACGGCTGCGTGGTCCCATGGTGTTTGTACAGATGAACGCGGTACCTTCAGGCGTTTGGAAATTTTTCCCAAGAATGAATCAGACTTTTTTTCTGAGGTCTTGGCTGATTTATTTGGATGTTCCCATGATGCCAAGCAAAAGGGCACTGAGTTTGAAGGTTGGCCTTGAAAGCCATGATGTCATTTTCTGGAATTTTCCAAGCTGTTTAAAGGCACAGTCAACTTAGTGTATGTAAACTTCTGACTTACTGTATGTAAACTGACTTACTGGAATTGTGATCCAGTGAAATAATCTGTCTGTAAACAATTGTTGGAAAAATGGCTTGTGTCATGCACAAAGTAGATGTCCTAAACGACTTGCAAAAACGACAGTTTGTTAACAAGACATGTGTGCAGTGGTTCAAAAAAGTAGTTTTAATGACTCCAACCGAAGTGTATGTAAACTTCTGACTTCAATTCACAACTGTTGTTAGTCAAAAACAATACTGCGCTGTGGTCATGTATATGTTACTGTGCTTAATTGAAGTGCTTATCAGTGTCCAAATGTTTCAACTCTTATATGGATCCAAGTGTAAAGGGCTACCACACTGAATAGGGCTTCATTTTACCACATCTTTGTACCCAGACACTAACACTGCCATTGGCAACAGGTGGTCCGGTTCGGCCATGTCCCGTATTCCCATCCATTTTTATTGAACCTTTATTGAATTAGGCAAGTCAGTTAAGAACAAATTCTTATTGACAATGACAGCCTAGGAACAGTGGGTTGACTGGTCTAGGAACAGTGGGTTGACTGGTCTAGGAACAGTGGGTTGACTGGTCTAGGAACAGTGGGTTGACTGGTCTAGGAACAGTGGGTTGACTGCCTTGTTTAGGGGCAGAATTACAGCTTTTTTACAGGGATTTGATCTAGCAACCTTTCGGATACTGGCCCAACGCTCTAACCACTAGGCTGCCTGCCGCCCCGCTAAGCTTCCTGTCGCCCCAATCACCTTGTCTATGTTCCGATTGGCATCCTATTCGCTATATTAGGGCTGTCCCCGACTAGCAAACATCTTGGTTGGCCGAAAGTAGTCTGTTCTTTCGACCAAATCGAATAGTCTACATTTTAAACGTGTATTTTCCGTACAGACACACCCTATGTGTTTTAATAAGACAAAGAACAATTAAAACGTAACCCGACAACTATTCTCTTCCTGCTGGCTTTCTTGGGTCTGTCCTGAAGCTTGGCTCGTGAACATGCAACGTTGCATAATATATTCTGGACCCTCGGTTTCTTGCACCAGTGAGCTCGGGACAGACACAGCTGTTGGCTATATGTGCTCGTGTAAGGGGTCCTATGTGTAGCTGGTGTTGGAGTCCGGCGCAGGACAGCAGATATGAGTAATCAAAGTATTTTACTCATAAAATACAAATATACAAGGCAAACATGAAAGCCCCGTATCACAAATAAACAATCACTCACGAACACAACATGGGGAACAGAGGGTTAAATAATAACGAGTAATTGGTTGAGTGAAGCCAGGTGTGAATAGGCACATACGTGAAAAGTGGATCGGCGGTGGCTAGAAAGCCGGTGACGTCGACCGCCGAACGCCTCCCGAACAAGGAAGAGGGAACAGGAACTCACCAGAGCTGAGAAACGTTAAATGTTCTACTGCTTGACCTCCTCTTCCTCTTTTTATAAATTATTACACTAAATATAAACTGCACCTAAATATAAACAGTACCGGCACCCAAAATCCATACCGGAACCTATTTCAGTTCAAGTCCTGCACTGATAACAAGTAATTAAGTCGGCCTATTTTATGACGTTTCAGAGCATTACATTTTTCCCTTTCAAGCTGAGTGGTTATTGAAAGGGAAAGAGCTTGAAATATATTGAGGAACTATTGTCATTCTCAATGGATGTAAAAACAGACTTTGTTTGCCTGCTGTTTGAGGTGGTGAAGACATTACATTGATCTCCACAGGTCATTAGTGGTGGTGAAGACATTACATTGATCTCCACAGGTCATTAGTGGTGGTGAAGACATTACGTCGATCTCCACAGGTCATTAGTGGTGGTGAAGACATTACCATGATCTCCACAGGTCATTAGTGGTGGTGAAGACATTACATTGATCTCCACAGGTCATTAGTGGTGGTGAAGACATTACCTTGATCTCCACAGGTCATTAGTGGTGGTGAAGACATTACATTGATCTCCACAGGTCATTAGTGGTGGTGAAGACATTACATTGATCTCCACAGGTCATTAGTGGTGGTGAAGACATTATGTCGATCTCCACAGGTCATTAGTGGTGGTGAAGACATTACGTCGATCTCCACAGGTCATTAGTGGTGGTGAAGACATTACGTTGATCTCCACAGGTCATTAGTGGTGGTGAAGACATTACGTCGATCTCCACAGGTCATTAGTGGTGGTGAAGACATTACGTCGATCTCCACAGGTCATTAGTGGTGGTGAAGACATTACGTCGATCTCCACAGGTCATTAGTGGTGGTGAAGACATTACATTGATCTCCACAGGTCATTAGTGGTGGTGAAGACATTACATTGATCTCCACAGGTCATTAGTGGTGGTGAAGACATTACGTCGATCTCCACAGGTCATTAGTGGTGGTGAAGACATTACCATGATCTCAGGTCACAGGATCTCCACAGGTCATTAGTGGTGGTGAAGACATTACATTGATCTCCACAGGTCATTAGTGGTGGTGAAGACATTACCTTGATCTCCACAGGTCATTAGTGGTGGTGAAGACATTACATTGATCTCCACAGGTCATTAGTGGTGGTGAAGACATTACATTGATCTCCACAGGTCATTAGTGGTGGTGAAGACATTATGTCGATCTCCACAGGTCATTAGTGGTGGTGAAGGTCGATCTCCACAGGTCATTAGTGGTGGTGAAGACATTACATTGATCTCCACAGGTCATTAGTGGTGGTGAAGACATTAGGATCTCCACAGGTCATTAGTGGTGGTGAAGACATTACGTTGATCTCCACAGGTCATTAGTGGTGGTGAAGACATTACGTTGATCTCCACAGGTCATTAGTGGTGGTGAAGACATTACGTGATCTCCACAGGTCATTAGTGGTGGTGAAGACATTACATTGATCTCCACAGGTCATTAGTGGTGGTGAAGAAGATCTCCACAGGTCATTAGTGGTGGTGAAGACATTACGTTGATCTCCACAGGTCATTAGGTCATTAGTGGTGGTGAAGACATTACGTCGATCTCCACAGGTCATTAGTGGTGGTGAAGGTTGATCTCCACAGGTCATTAGGTCATTAGTGGTGGTGAAGACATTACGTGATCTCCACAGGTCATTAGTGGTAGACATTGGTGAAGACATTGATCTCCACAGGTCATTAGGTCATTAGTGGTGGTGAAGACATTACGTGATCTCCACAGGTCATTAGTGGTGGTGAAGACATTACGTTGATCTCCACAGGTCATTAGTGGTGGTGAAGATATTACAGATCTCCACAGGTCATTAGTGGTGGTGAAGACATTACGGATCTCCACAGGTCATTAGTGGTGGTGAAGACATGATCTCCACAGGTCATTAGTGGTGGTGAAGACATTACGTTGATCTCCACAGGTCATTAGTGGTGGTGAAGACATTACGTCGATCTCCACAGGTCATTAGTGGTGGTGAAGACATTACATTGATCTCCACAGGTCATTAGTGGTGGTGAAGACATTACATTGATCTCCACAGGTCATTAGTGGTGGTGAAGACATTACATTGATCTCCACAGGTCATTAGTGGTGGTGAAGACAGATCTCCAGGTCAGGTCATTAGTGGTGGTGGATCTCCACAGGTCATTAGTGGTGGTGAAGACATTACTGATCTCCACAATTAGTCATTAGTGGTGGTGAAGACATTACGCTCGATCTCCACAGGTCATTAGGTCATTAGTGGTGGTGAAGAAGATAAGTCATTAGTGGTGGTGAAGACATTACGTTGATCTCCACAGGTCATTAGTGGTGGTGAAGACATTACGTGATCTCCACAGGTCATTAGGTCATTAGTGGTGGTGAAGACATTACATTGATCTCCACAGGTCATTAGTGGTGGTGAAGACATTGGATCTCCACAGGTCATTAGGTCATTAGTGGTGGTGAAGACATTATTGATCTCCACAGGTCATTAGTGGTGGTGAAGACATTACCGATCTCCACAGGTCATTAGGTCATTAGTGGTGGTGAAGACATTACATTGATCTCCACAGGTCATTAGTGGTGGTGAAGACATTACGTCGATCTCCACAGGTCATTAGGTCATTAGTGGTGGTGAAGACATTACGTTGATCTCCACAGGTCATTAGTGGTGGTGAAGACATTACGTTGATCTCCACAGGTCATTAGGTCATTAGTGGTGGTGAAGACATTACGTTGATCTCCACAGGTCATTAGTGGTGGTGAAGATATTACGTCGATCTCCACAGGTCATTAGTGGTGGTGAAGACATTACGTTGATCTCCACAGGTCATTAGTGGTGGTGAAGACATTATGATCTCCAGGTCATTAGTGGTGGTCGATCTCCACAGGTCATTAGTGGTGGTGAAGACATTATGATCTCCACAGGTCATTAGTGGTGGTGAAGATATTACGTCGATCTCCACAGGTCATTAGTGGTGGTGAAGACATTACGTCGATCTCCACAGGTCATTAGGTCATTAGTGGTGGTGAAGACATTACGTCGATCTCCACAGGTCATTAGGTCATTAGTGGTGGTGAAGACATTACGTTGATCTCCACAGGTCATTAGTGGTGGTGAAGATATTACGTCGATCTCCACAGGTCATTAGTGGTGGTGAAGACATTACGTTGATCTCCACAGGTCATTAGTGGTGGTGAAGACATTACGTCGATCTCCACAGGTCATTAGTGGTGGTGAAGACATTACGTCGATCTCCACAGGTCATTAGTGGTGGTGAAGACATTACGTTGATCTCCACAGGTCATTAGTGGTGGTGAAGATATTACGTCGATCTCCACAGGTCATTAGTGGTGGTGAAGACATTACGTCGATCTCCACAGGTCATTAGGTCATTAGTGGTGGTGAAGACATTACGTTGATCTCCACAGGTCATTAGTGGTGGTGAAGACATTACGTCGATCTCCACAGGTCATTAGGTCATTAGTGGTGGTGAAGACATTACATTGATCTCCACAGGTCATTAGTGGTGGTGCGTTAAGCCAATAAGAAATATCAGATCCTCAAATGGGCACAGTTTATATGCCCACGTTTGCCTGCTGGCCAGGTAGTCTATAGGCCCACTTCTACTCAACATTGACAGGAGGCCCCTCAAAGGACACTGACTAAATTGACAAAACTGGTAAATGGAAATAAGCCTAAATGTGTTAATGACAAGTGTAGCATAGGTTGTGCACTCTGACAATGATAGCTGGAAGACTGGAATAATAATATCGATTGCATTAACAGAAAAGTAACAAACATTGTAGATTTAGATATATTATAGGAATTAACTGGGGATGTGTGTAATGGGGAATTGATAGACGCTAACAATCAACACAAACAATTCACACAATGAAGTTATAAAACAATGAATGTGCACATATTGGCAGGAGAGACATTCTGGAGAGGCAAGTGCATTGTGCATCTGGACACATGGTCAATCTGACATCTGCTTCGGCCATGCAGCATTTACAGTGAAACGGCCTCAGAAGTCAGGGCTGTCGTCAAGGAAGTGAGTGTTTTCTACAGGATGTACCGCCCCCACCTAGCCGTCAACTAATCATGTCAATTACGGAGATATACAGAGCCCTCTGCATTGTCCCACCCTCCCATATGGAGCCTCCGACCACATTTTAGTCTAGGCCTCCACAATGGATTAGTTCACTGAGATGGGTGCAAATGTATAGAGATATTTGTTACTGCTGGACTAAAAAAAAAAAACATCTTGGTCGACCAACAGCGTTACGACCAAACAATTGACCTGTCGACTAATTGGGGGCAGTCCTACCCCATATAGTGCACAACTATTGACAAGAGCTGCCATTTCAGTCCCATCACCATGTGTACTGTTATTTAACCCGTGTTCTGGGATTCAAACCCATCACTGTGTGTGTACTGTATTTAAGGTGTGCTCTGGGCTTGTAAGCCATCGCCATGTGTATGTACTGTATTTAAGGTGTGCTCTGGGCTTGTAAGCCATCGCCATGTGTATGTACTGTATTTAAGGTGTGCTCTGGGCTTGTAAGCCATCCATGTGTATGTACTGTATTTAAGGTGTGCTCTGGGCTTGTAAGCCATCGCCATGTTTATGTACTGTTCATACTGTAACCGGTTCTCTCTGATCTCTCCCACCCACAGTGGTTTCAGGAGCCAGAAGAGGGAGTCGGCGGTGGCCCGCGTGTTGGACGGACAGGAGCTGAGATTCTTCACGCCCGTCAGGCGCTCGGTGAGGATCGAGAGGTCCGCGCTCTTCTACCCCGCCTCCCTGCAGGAGCACGACCTATGTGTGGCCTCCTTCAATGACCTGATGGCCCAGCAGGATGAGAGAGAGGGGGAAGGAGAGAGGGAGGGAGACAAAGAGGGGGGAGGCAGCGCCGGGCCCGTCCCAAACGGTCATCTGTACGTGTACAGAGAGAACGGTGCGCTGAGAGACAAGGTCAACATCCAGCTGGTCTACGCTGAGGAAGAAGACTAACGGGCTGTGTCCAAGTAGTGTAAAGTGGCTTCCTCTCCTGCTTTAGCCTGATCTACCAGTACAGGTATAGGGAGGTGCTGGATATGATGCCCACTCACCATCTGGGAATGTAGCTTACACCTGTCCAGTTGTATGTCCTTCAGTGCATGGTCACATTTCTTAGTGGCGAGCTGCAGTAAAACAAGGGTGAGTTTGTCAATCTAAACTTTTCTGTACAGAATCGTGCAGGAAGAGCATGTCGATCCATCTGTCTGGGGGTCATGCATAGATGGGTTTCCAACTCAACAGTTACTCATTTGTATGTCAAACCAAAAGCATCCATTGACTTTTTAGATGGACTTTTGTTTTTTAATGCAAACTGTGGTAAGGTTTTTTTTAAAGATTGTACATACAGTTGAAGTGGGAAGTTTACTTAAGTGTAAGTTGGAGTCAAAAAAAAATGTTTTTCAGCCACTCCACAAAATTCTTGTTAACAAACTATAGTTTTGGCAAGTCAGTTAGGACATCTACTTTGTACATGACACAAGTCATTTTTCCAACAATTGTTTACAGACATATTATTTCACTTATAATTCACTGTGTCAGAAGTTTACATACACTAAGTTAACTGTGCCTTTAAAAAGCTTGGAAAATTCCAGAAAATGATGATGGCTTTAGGAGCTTCTGATAGGCTAATTGACATTGTTTGAGTCAATTGGAGGTGCACCTGTGGATGTATTTCAAGGCCTACCTTCAAACTCTGCCTCCGCTTGACATCATGGGAAAATTGTACAAATAAAATAAAAATTGTAGAACTCCACAATTCATCCTTTTGAGCAATTTCCAAACGCCTGAAGGTACCACGTTCATATGTACAAATGATAGTATGCAAGTATAAACACCATGGGACCACGCAGCCGTCATACCGCTCAGGAAGGAGACGCATTCTGTCTCCTAGAGATGAACGTACTTTGGTGCGAGAAGTGTAATCAATCCCAGAACAACAGCAAAGGACACTGATGCTGGAGGAAACAGGTTCAAAATATCTATATCCACAGTAAAACGTGTACAATATAACCTGAAAGGCCGCTCAGCAAGGAAGAAGCCACTGCTCCAAAACCACCATAAGAAAGTCAGACTACGGTTTGCAACAAAAAGCAACTGAGCTTTGGAGGAATATGCAGATTTAAAGAGGAGTCTGTAATTTGCTTTCTAATGATTGTTCTTTTCCTCAAAGAAGTTCTTGAATTTATCACTGCTGAAGTAAAAGCCATCCTCTGCTTTTTAGTTAGCTTTACCACAGTATCAAAAATACATTTCGGATTGTTCTTATTTTCCTCAATTAAGTTGGGAAAAAATAGGATGATCGAGCAGCAGTGAGGGCTCTTCGATACTGCACGGTACTGTCTTTCCAAGCTAGTCGGACGACTTCCAGTTTGGTGTGGCGCCATTTCCGTTCCAATTTTCTGGAAGCTTGCTTCAGAGCTTGGGTATTTATGTACCAGGGAGCTAGTTTCTTATGACAAATGTTTTTAGGGGTGCAACTGCCTCTAGGGTATTGGGCAAGGTTAAATTGAGTTCCTCAGTTAGGTGGTTAACTGATTTATGTCCTCTGACGTCCTTGGGTAGGCAGAGGGAGTCTGGAAGGGCATCAAGGAATCTTTGGGTTATCTGAGAATTTATAGCACGACTTTTGATGCTCCTTGGTTGGGGTCTGAGCAGCTTTTTTGTTGCGATTGCAAAAGTAATAAAACGGTGGTCCGATAGTCCAGGATTATGAGGAATAGCTAAGGGGATAGCTGAGCTGACTACACTGACTGTGCTAGTGGCAGACGCCAGTAAGCTGACAGGCTGGCTAACAGCCTGCTGCCTGACCTGCACCCTATTTCATTGTGGAGCTAGAGGAGTTAAAGCCCTGTCTATGTTGGTAGATAAGATGAGAGCACCCCTCCAGCTAGGATGGAGTCCGTCACTCCTCAGCAGGTCAGGCTTGGTCCTGTTTGTGGGTGAGTCCCAGAAAGGGGGACAATTATCTACAATGTGTATCTTTTGGGAGGGGCAGAAAACAGTTTTCAACCTCACAATTGATTTGTGAGACTCTGCTGTAGAGCTCATCACTCCCCCTAACTGGGAGGGGGCCAGAGACAATTACTCGATGCCGACACGGCTTTCTAGCTAATTTACACAATGAAGCTGTGTTGCGCTTGGTGACCTCTGACTGTTTCGTCCTAACATCGTTGTTGCCGACGTGGATAACAATATTTCTATACTCTCTACACTCGCCAGTTTTAGCTTTAGCCAGCACCATCTTCAGATTAGCCTCAACGTCAGTAGCCCTGCACCCTGGTAAACAATATACTGTATGATCGCTGGATGATTCGTTTTAAGTCTAATACTGCGGGTAATGGAGTCACCAATGACTAGGGTTTTCAATTTGTCAGAGATAATGGTGGGAGGCTTCGGCGTCTGACCCCGTACTGGGAGGAGTGGAGGCCAGAGAAGGCTCGGCTTCTGACTCCGACTCGCTGCTTAATGGCGAGAACCGGTTGAAAGTTTCTGTCTGCTGAATGAGTGACACCGGTTGAGCGTTCCTACAGCATTTCCCTCCAGAAGCCATGAAAAAGTTGTCTGGCTGCGGGGACCGTGCGAGGGGATATATATCACTGTGTACTTACTGGTGGCAGTAACGCTGTTTCATCATTTCCTACACTGAAATTACCCTTGCCTAACGAATGGGACAAAATTCACCCAACTGATTGTGGGAAGCTTGTGGTAGGCTACCAGAAACATTTGACCCAAGTTAAACAATTTAAAGCCAATGCTACCAAATACTAATTGAGTGTATGTAAACTTCTGACCCAGTGGGAATGTGATGAAAGAAATAAAAGCTGAAATACATAATTCCCTCTGCTATTATTCTGACGTTTCACATTCTTAAAATAAAGTGGTGATCCTAACTGACCTAAAATGGGGTTTTTACTGGATTAAATGTCTGTAATTGTGAAAAACTGAGTATAAATGTATTTGGCAAAGGTGTATGTAAACTTCCGACTTCAACTGTACCTGCTTTATTTTTTAATGTCGTTTTTTTTGTAATTTAGAGGCATGAATGATGTCTGTATTTAAGTATAATAAATAATTAACTTTGGTAATTTCAGTGTCCGTCTATTTTATAAGTGAAAGCATTTTGTTAGTCCTAACCAGACTTGTGTTTACACCTCACCATGAACGAAGCCTCGGAAGGAGGCTTGTCCGAACCAGACTAATTGTCAAACTATTGAAATCAATTAATTGGATGTGCTGAAGCAAACAGAATGAATGATGGGGAATTAGTGAGTTCTCACAAACTAACATACACATTTTACATTCCAAAGTTAATTACAGAGCTGATACATTTAGGACACACTAAATACATCATATTCCAGATTCTGTTTTACCCGTGAATGTCATTCTAGAAGACAATCATATATGTGTGTGTTGCAACTGTTTGACTCTAACCCAAGACTGGCAAAACAAGACATCTCTACATACTCTCATTTACATGCCAAACTGCCGTCCCACCCTTCCATATAAAATGTACCTGGAATGCTCAATATAGTTTCTATAAATTATGTTTCTGGTTTAACTTGTTGATTTAACCGTCGATATTCACCAATCTGGGTGCCATTTGCTTGTTACCGTCGATACTCACCAATCTTTTTGGGTGCCATTTGCTTGCGAATGCTTTCGCATTCCGGTGTGCGCTCTATAAAATTGTTGGGGTGCGCCGTGAGCGTACAGACATTGCAGATCCTATAACCAAGAAAGCACAACAGCATTCCAGCACCAAACTTTTACAACTCAGCATCCACAAGACGAGGCAACGGAGAAAGTATGTAAATTTCTCGAACTTATTTTTTAACAAGTGTATTTTATTCGTTTAGAATGATTTTGTTTTTATTCTACAGAATGTGATATTTGCAGCATAGCATTGTCCTGTTTTGGACCCCAGGAATCCCAATGAAATACTAACCATTTCTAGACGTATTTTCTTTATCAATTATTTTATTTAATGGATTGGATTCATTGCCATTTGTGTAAATGAAGAAACGTGTTATTTAATCATATACGTTTATAAAGGTTATCAAATGTAAAGGTGCAAGTTGCAATATTTCCTGCTGTTCAGAGTTATTTTTATTAATGATATAGTTTACACATTGATTACTGGAGAATACAACTTGGTTGAGTTGTTCCACCTCTGCCGTTTGAGAAGTATAACATTCTGTCATAAAGCGCTCATGTTGAACTTAATTTTTAAAAAAACACGTTCTCTCATTTCAAGAGGTTAAATAAATAAATAAGTACTGTAGTAAATGCCTATTAAGTGCCATATAAAGTATCAGGGTTGTTGATTTCATCTTAAATCAGGCATAAATCCCCTTGGGACAGGAGGGAATGGAAGGTTCATGTGTGCAACAGGGAGAGGCCATTGAATGCAAGCTTCACGAAAATATAGAATGCTGTGAGTACATTATTTGCTCAAGGTGTTTAAAATGCTGAAACCAAAGAGAGGAAATTATGGTTTAAAAGACAAACAATAGACCATAGAGAATGATAGAGAGCTATAGTGGCCAAAGTGACTCATTAGCATGGGCAGTGCCATTAAGGACGTCCATTTTTTATTTCATTTTGGCAACTGGGTGGGAATTCCAACTTCACAATGTTTTTAAGCTGGCAGATGCGTGTTTGCATGTACTTTTTTTTTAAAGAGTATTTATGCCTGCCTTTAAGGAGGTTGGCAGATTGCTACACTGGGCTTAACCTTTCAGCATGAATGACCAAATCAAATCACACTTTATTTGTCAAATTGGGGCGGCAGCGTGGCCTAGTGGTTAGAGCGTTGGACTAGTAACCGGAAGGTTGTGAGTTCAAACCCCCGAGCTGACAAGGTACAAATCTGTCGTTCTGCCCCTGAACAGGCAGTTAACCCACTGTTCCTAGGCCGTCATTGAAAATAAGAATATGTTCTTAACTGACTTGCCTTGTTAAATAAAGGTTAAATTAAAAATTAAAAAATGCGTGGAATACAAAGGCTGTAGACCTGACAGTGAAATGGTTACTTACAAGCCCTTAACCAACAATGCAGTTGTAAGAAAAAAATATGTGTTAAGACTAAAATAGACAAGTACATTTAAAAAATAAAAACAAATGAAAGTAACAAATATTTAAAGAGCAGCAGTAAAATAACAATAGAGAGGCTATATACAAGGGGTACCGGTATAGAGTCAATGTGGAGGCTATATACAGGGGGTACCGGTATAGAGTCAAGGTGGAGGCTAAATACAAGGGGTACCGGTATAGAGTCAATGTGCGGGGGCACCGGTTAGTCAAGGTAATTGAGGTAATATGTACATGCAGGTAGAGTTATTAAAGTGACTACATAGATAATAACAGAGAGTAGCAGCAGCGTAAAAGATGGGGGGGCGGGGGCAATGCAAATAGTCTGGGTAGCAATTTGATTAGCTGATCAGTAGTCTTACGGCTTGGGGGTAGAAACTGCAGTAGAACAGTCTATGACTGGGGTGACTGGAGTCTGACATTTTTTAGGGCCTTCATCTGACACCACCTGGTATAGAGGTCCTGGATCACAGGAAGATTGGCACCAGTGATGTACTGGGCCGTACGCACTACACTCTAGTGCCTTGCGGTCGGAGGCCAAGCAGTTGCCATACCAGGCAGTGATGCAACCAGTCAGGATGCTCTCAATGGTGCAGCTGTAGAATTTGAGGATCTGAGGACCCATGCCAAATCTTTTCAGATTCCTGAGGGGGAATAGGCTTTGTCGTGCCCTCTTCACGACAGTCTTGGTGTGCTTGGACCATGATAGTTTGTTGGTGATGTGGACGCCAAGGAACTTGAAGCTCTCAACCTGATCCACTACAGCAATGTTGATGAGAATGGGAGCGTGCTCGGTCCTCCTTTTCCTGTAGTCCACAATCCTCTCCTTTGTCTTGATCACATTGAGGGAGAGGTTGTTGTCCAGGCATCACACAGCAAGGTGTGACCTCATCCCTATAGGCTGTCTCATCGTGGTCGGTGATCAGGCATACCAATCTTGTGTCATCGGCAAACTTAGTGATGGTGTTGGAGTTAATTAATATATGTCTATCTTACCCTAAGCACTTATGTCCTTTACCCTAAGCACTTATGTCCTTTAACCTAAGCACTTATGTCCTTTACCCTAAGCACTTATGTCCTTTACCCTAAGCACTTATGTCCTTTACCCTAAGCACTTATGTCCTTTACCCTACGCACTTATGTCCTTTACCCTAAGCACTTATGTCCTTTACCCTAAGCACTTATGTCCTTTACCCTAAGCACTTATGTCCTTTACCCTAAGCACTTATGTCCTTTACCCTAAGCACTTATGTCCTTTAACCTAAGCACTTATGTCCTTTACCCTAAGCACTTATGTCCTTTAACCTAAGCACTTATGTCCTTTACCCTAAGCACTTATGTTTGTTCCTCTCTATCTAATCTTTATAATGATGTCCTGCTCTTTCCATAATAGATCATGTATTTAAGGGTCACCTCCTCCTCTTTGCCCTAAGCCCTTATGCACAGTAAAGCACGTATGGCTTCAGCCATTACACTTATGTCTGTTTAATCTGTGGTTTCCTGTCCGCTTTCTGTTTGTGGTCTAATGTACACCTATCTTTGCTCAATAGTGTCATATCTGTCTCTATATGTAACAATAACTACAACAACAGTGACAGACAGGAGACAGTAACAGACAGGAGACAGTAACAGAGAGTAACAGACAGTAACAGACAGGAGACAGTAACAGACAGGAGACAGTAACAGACAGGAGACAGTAACAGACAGGAGACAGTAACAGACAGTAACGGACAGGAGACAGTAACAGACAGGAGACAGTAACAGACAGGAGACAGTAACAGACAGGAGACAGTAACAGACAGGAGACAGTAACAGAGAGTAACAGACAGGAGACAGTAACAGACAGGACACAGTAACAGACAGGAGACAGTAACAGACAGGAGACAGTAACAGACAGGAGACAGTAACAGAGAGTAACAGACAGTAGACAGTAACAGACAGTAGACAGTAACAGAGAGTAACAGACAGGAGACAGTAACAGACAGGAGACAGTAACAGACAGACAGTGACAGACAGTATCAGACAGTGACAGACAGGAACAGACAGTAGACAGGAACAGACAGTATCAGACAGTGACAGACAGGAACAGACAGTAGACAGGAACAGACAGGAGACAGTGACAGACAGTATCAGACAGTGACAGACAGTAACAGAGAGTAACAGACAGGAGACAGTAACAGACAGGAGACAGTAACAGACAGACAGTGACAGACAGTATCAGACAGTGACAGACAGGAACAGACAGTAGACAGGAACAGACAGTGACAGACAGGAACAGACAGTAGACAGGAACAGACAGGAGACAGTGACAGACAGACAGTGACAGACAGACAGAGAGTAACAGACAGGAGACAGTAACAGACAGGAGACAGTAACAGACAGACAGTGACAGACAGTATCAGACAGTGACAGACAGGAGACAGTGACAGACAGTATCAGACAGTGACAGACAGGAACAGACAGTAGACAGGAACAGACAGTAGACAGTTGACAGTGACAGACAGGAACAGACAGTAGACCGCGACAGACAGTAGACAGTGACAGACAGTAGACAGTGACAGACAGTATCAGACAGTGACAGACAGTAGACAGTAACAGACAGTAGACAGTAACACACAGTAACAGACAGTGATAGACAGTGACAGACAGTAACAGACAGTAGACAGTATCAGACAGTGACAGACAGTAGACAGTAACATACAGTAGACAGTAACACACAGTAACAGACAGTAACAGACAGTTAAACAGTGACAGACAGGAACAGACAGTAGACAGTGACAGACAGTAACAGACAGTAGACAGTGACAGACAGTAACAGACAGTAGACAGTGACAGATAGTAACAGACAGTGACAGACAGTAGACAGTAACAGATAGTAGACAGCAACAGACAGTAGACAGACAGTAACAGACAGTAGACAGTGACAGATAGTAACAGACAGTGACAGACAGGAACAGACAGTAGACAGTGACAGACAGGAACAGACAGTAGACAGGAACAGACGGGAGACAGTGACAGACAGTATCAGACAGTGACAGACAGGAACAGACAGTAGACAGGAACAGACAGTAGACAGTAGACAGTGACAGACAGGAACAGACAGTAGACCGCGACAGACAGTAGACCGCAACAGACAGTAGACCGCGACAGACAGTAGACAGTGACAGACAGTAGACAGTGACAGACAGTATCAGACAGTGATAGACAGTGACAGACAGTAACAGACAGTAGACAGTATCAGACAGTGACAGACAGTAGACAGTAACAGACAGTAGACAGTAACACACAGTAACAGACAGTGATAGACAGTAACAGACAGTTAAACAGTGACAGACAGGAACAGACAGTAGACAGTGACAGACAGTAACAGACAGTAGACAGTGACAGACAGTAACAGACAGTAGACAGTGACAGACAGTAGACAGTAGCAGACAGTAGACAGTGACAGATAGTAGACAGTGAAAGACAGTAGACAGTAACAGACAGTAGACAGGAACAGACAGTAGACAGTGACAGACAGTAGACAGGAACAGACAGTAGACAGTAACAGACAGTAACAGACAGTGACAGACAGTAGACAGGAACAGACAGTGACAGACAGTAGACAGTGACAGACAGTAGACAGTGACAGACAGTGACAGACAGTAGACAGGAACAGACAGTAGACAGTGACAGACAGTAGACAGTGACAGACAGTAGACAGTAACAGACAGTAACAGACAGTAGACAGGAACAGACAGTAGACAGTGACAGACAGACAGTGACAGACAGTAGACAGTGGAACAGACAGTGACAGACAGTAGACAGGAACAGACAGTAGACAGTGACAGACAGACAGTACAGTAACAGACAGTAGACAGTAACAGACAGTAGACAGGAACAGACAGACAGTGACAGACAGTAGACAGTAACAGACAGTAACAGACAGTGACAGACAGTAGACAGGAACAGACAGTAGACAGTGACAGACAGTAGACAGTGACAGACAGTAGACAGACAGTAGACAGACAGTAGACAGTGACAGACAGTAGACAGTGACAGACAGACAGACAGTAGACAGGAACAGACAGTAGACAGACAGTAACAGACAGACAGTGACAGACAGTAGACAGGAACAGACAGTAGACAGTGACGATAGTAACAGACAGACAGTGACAGACAGTAGACAGTAACAGACAGTGACAGATAGTGACAGACAGTAGACAGTAACAGACAGTAACAGACAGTGACAGACAGTAGATAGTAACAGACAGTAGACAGTGACAGACAGTAGACAGTGACAGACAGTAGACAGTGACAGACAGTGACAGACAGTAGACAGGAACAGACAGTAGACAGTGACAGATAGTAACAGACAGTAGACAGTGACAGACAGTAACAGACAGACAGTAACAGACAGTAGACAGTAACAGACAGTAGACAGGAACAGACAGTAACAGACAGTAGACAGTGACAGATAGTAACAGACAGTAGACAGTAACAGACAGTAGACAGAGTAGACAGTGACGCTGTTTCCCACTACTGTTGATTCCATCTTAAAATGAAGATAATGTGGAGAGTATGTATGTACTGCTGAGTTCATAAACAAAGTGTTGAGATAGTAGTTTGTAATTGTGTTATGGGTAATGCAAGAACCTACTGAGACCCACAAAAAAAAAATTCACCCATTTTGTTGCATTACAAAGTGGGATTGAAATAGATTCAGGTGGGCTTTCCTGCGTCAACAAGCAAAGGAAATGACTAATTCCAGTTCAAATGGAGTTGGAGCACTCAACAAAAACAAGGAAGAGATTCATGTATTTTTGCTCACGTTAACCCATTGTACAGGATGCGAACAGGTGACTGGCGTCTCGAAGTCAAGCTGACGTCTTCCTCAAAGCGACCTGACCATTGCACATAGCTCCTATTTATAGCCTAGTGGCTCATTGAGACACAACCATGTAAAGAAATACATCATTATAATACGTTCGGGTAAATTATTACACAACTTAATAAAATAAATTGTGTGTCTCGTTAATCAACAGGTCAAATTATTATTTATAATAATAATTATAATTATTGTAATTATACATAGCTGATATTTGGGTGTCTGTGAATCCGGAGAGACAGAGACCCCAAAGAACAAGGCAACAACATTATAGAAACAAGAACAGTGAAAAATCCTCATTTAGCCCCTTTGGATCCACAGTGTCTAAGGAGTACTGCCATTATGCCTGTCTTTGTTTTAGTTTACGGTCGGTCGGTGGGGACCCCAGCTGTTTTGAGCCCCGTCTGTTTAGCTAAAATGTGTGTATGTGTGTGTGTTATTATTTAATAAAGTTTTGTTGCCTGTTTTTCATGTTATTTTGGCATTAATGTGTCATGTATCAGTTTGCAAACACTATAAAAAAAGTTTTTAAAGTTCTCAAATTTTCCCAAGAACATTAAGAAAACTTGCCATAACATTTTTAGAATGTTCTCTGAACTTTACTAAGAATGTTATTTAAAAACATATACATTCCTCGGCATCAACAAAACTTTCTCCATTCTGTATCTTGTTAATTGATCGTTTGTTGTTCTACAGATCTACCATGTCAGGAGAAGAAATAATCCACACCACCTACAAGCACATGGAAGTAACAGGGAAGATAGCGTCAGTCAGAAATTCCTTTTCTCGAAACCAACCAGTCATCATTGTCAAGGAGAAGCAAAAGAATGAGAAAATCAATCATGAAGGTAGGAGTATGAATTAAAGTGGTGCTGTTTGCTGCATTGTGTAAAATGTGTGATTTCTGCAGAAGACCCATAAAGAATAGTGTATTGTGTCCCTTTAAAGCAGAGGGGTGTTAAATTCACTTCCTGGAGTGGAGGTGGATTTTGGCTCCTCCCCTTGTAGTTTATCATTGATTAGTTAGGAACTCCCCTTACATGTTTTTTTTAGGTCTTAATTGAACACACATCGAAATGAAGAGAAAAAACAGCAGACACATGGCCCTCCACACCTGCTTTAAAGGGACATTCTAACTGAATTCATTACTTTGTTGACTGTTTTTTGTGGCAACAAGAAGAAAAGAAATACAACTATTGGTGGAAAAAATGTGTAGATTTTTATCACACCCTAGGAAGTAAAGAATGCTTATTTTGCTTTTCAGTGACCGTCTACCACTTGAAAAGGGATTCGAAATCTGTTGGATTGGCGTTCAGTTTCCGGCATAATGATCAGACAGTTTTCTCTGTTGTCGACGGGGATGACGTGAAGGTAATACATATATTTCATTGCATTTGAAAATACGTTTGTTGCGGACTCTTTTGGACTACAAGAATTGACCAACTCCATAGAAGTCAGAGAGTGTTATGTGCGGGACCTATGGGGTCTGGCCCGCCCAACCTCCTTATCCGTACAAATCAAATATTGATCATTTATTTGACCGAGACGCACGCTGACATAAAGACTTATCAGTCTCTGATAAAGCCTCAGATTTGTGCAGAACAGCACCACTCTGTCTCCGTAGACCACGAATCTGATGCGGTCTGGACAATATGAGTTTGGCATGGCTTTTTCTGGCCAGACAGCATCAGATAGTAAGACAGAGGGGCGCTGTTTCACTCGCTAATTTTAGCAGAGAGGAAGAGGAGAAGCAAGATGGCTCACTCTTGCCAAAATCTATCCCCAATAAGCCCAATGGGTTTATGGGCATAATATGCAAACCTAAGCTTGTCACCTGCATTCCCACCTTTGGGACAATGACTCGCATTGTTAGGGCGGAAACATGAGCATCTCGTCATCATTTCCAGATCTCTGGTTTCAGCTAAGCTAATTAGAACTGAGAGTTGGCGGTTGCACAGTGCACTGTTTGGATGCTGGCTTACCCTAAAGTAAATTGATGGTTTGCCAAAATTATATAATTACCCCCGTCCAAATAAAATCATTTAAAATACTTTTACCAGAGAGTTTGACTTGGATCATCAGCTTCTTAAACATTTTTATCTTTGCTTTGTATTGTTTCAAATCACAGGTACGTAGGCCTGTTTGGGCAGAGCCACGTTGCTGTTTGACTTGTGGCTGTCTGTGAAAAGCATCTATTATGTGTGAAGATGGTTCCTTGAGTATAATTTAAAATGCTGAGACAAGGGGAGGGGTGTGTGGCGACGATATGGGCGTCGCTCTCCAGAATGTGCACCAATGTCTTCTGCCAATTCTTCCACATTCATTGTGTGAATTGTTTGCCATTTGATATTTTTTATTGGATCAATTCCACCTTATATTTGTAACCATAAGGACTAGTAGATATTAATGTCAATCCCCATCATTTGGTATTAGTAATTTACTGTTCTTAAAATATATATATATATATATAACTCAGCAAAAATAAATACTGGAATTTCTTTGTTTCTGGCTATTCTGAGCCTGTAAACAAACCCACAAATGCTGATGTTCCAGATTCTCAGCTAGTCTAAAGGCCAGTTTTATTGCTTCTTTAATCGGAAAGTTTTCAGCTGTGCTGTGTCACGAACCGGCTCAAAGTGCGTAACAAAAAGGGAGACGACGTGGAGATTAGTTAATATATTTTGTTATTCCTTAAGTAAACTAAATAAGAATTGATAGTGTGTGTAGTGAGTGGTTGCGTGCATAAATGTGATAATGAGGGGTGTTGAAAGGTGCCAACGCAAACAGCCACAACCAAAGTCTGTGTCTGCATGGAGAGAGTCTTCCCGATGAATGGGGAAGAGGTGCATTTATCTTGGGACACACCCGAGCCCAGGTGTGTCCCATTTCTCTAACAACCCTCTGCTCCGCCCACCAACATCCTATTCAGGAAAACAAGAGCATAGAGAGCGAATTCGGCAGACAGAGTGGGAGGGTCGTCATAACTAACATAATTGCAAAAGGGTTTTCTAATGATCAATTAGCCTTTTAAAAGGATAAACTTGGATTAACTAACACATCGTGCCTTTAGAACACAGGAGTGATGGTGATAATGAGCCTCTGTTCGCCTAAGTAGATATTCCACAAAAATATCTGCCGTTTCCAGCCACAATAGTAATTTATAACATTATTAACAATGTCTACACTGTATTTATGATCAATTTTATGTTAAGCACAATTCTTGTTCATTAAATTTTCTTTCAAAAACAAGGACATTTCTAAGTGACGCCAAACTTTTGAAAGGTAGTGTGTGTGTGTGTGTGTGTGTGTGTGTGTGTGTGTGTGTGTGTGTGTGTGTGTGTGTGTGTGTGTGTGTGTGTGTGTGTGTGTGTGTGTGTGTGTGTGTGTGTGTGTGTGTGTGTGTGTGTGTGTACAGTTGAAGTCAGAAGTTTACATACACTTAGGTTGGAGTCATTAAAACAACTTGTTTTTCAAACACTCCACACATTTCTTGTTAACAAACTGTAGTTTTGTCAAGTCGGTTAGGACATATAATATGTGCATGACACTAGTAAATTGTCCAACAATTGTTTACAGACAAATTATTTCACTTATAATTCACTGTATCACAATTCCAGTGGGTCAGAAGTTTACATACACTAAGTTGACTGTGCCTTTAAACAGCTTGGAAAATTCAAGAAAATTATGGTGAAAAAAAATAGAAGCTTCTGATAGGCTAATTGACATCCTTTGAATCAATTGGAGGTGTACCTGTGGATGTATTTCAAGGCCTACCTTCAAACTCCGTGCCTCTTTGCTTGACATCATGGGAAAATCAAAAGAAGTCAGCCAAGACCTCGGAAGAAAAATGGTAGACCCCCATAAGTCTAGTTCATTCTTGGGAGCAATTTCCAAACGTCTGAAGGTACCACGTTCATCTGTACAAACAATAGTACGCAAGTATAAACACCATGGGACCACGCAGCCGTCATACCACTCAGGAAGGAGACGCGCTCTGTCTCCTAGGGATGAATGTACTTTGGTGCGAAAAGTGCAAATAAATCCCAGAACAACAGCAAAGGACCTTGTGAAGATGGAGTTAACAGGTACAAAAGTATCTATATCCACAGTAAAAACAAGTCCTTTATCGACATAACTGGCCGCTCAGCAAGGAAGAAGCCACTGCTCCAAAACCGCCATTAAAAAAGCCAGACTACTGTTTACAACTGCACATTGCTTGCAAGCCAAAGAACACCATCTCAACCGTGATGCACGGGTGTGGCAGCATCATGGTGTGGGGGTGCTTTGCTGCAGGAGGGACTGGTGCACTTCACAAAATAGATGGCATCATGAGGACAGACAATTATGTGGATATTTTGAAGCAACATCTCAAGACATCAGTCAGGAAGCTAAGGCTTGTTAGCATATGGGTCTTCCAAATGGACATTAACCCCAAGCATACTTTCAAAGTTGTGGCAAAATGGCTTAAGGACAACAAAGTCAAGGTATTCATCAAGTGGCCATCACAAAGCCCTGACCTCAGTCCTATAGAAAATTTGTGGGCAGAACTGAAAAAGCGTGTGCGAGCAAGGAGGCCTACAAACCTGACTCAGTTACACCGGCTATGTCAGGAGGAATGGGCCAAAACTCACTCATCGTATTGTGGGAAGCTTGTGGAAGGCTACCAGACACATTTGACCCAAGTTAAACAATTTAAACGCAATGTTACCAAATACTAATTGAGTGTATGTAAACTTCTGAGCCACTGGGAATGTGATGAAAGAAATAAAAGCTGAAATAAATCATTCTCTCTTCTGACATTTCACATTTAAAATAAAGTGGTGATCCTAACTGACCTAAGACAGAGAATTTTTTACAATGGTTAAATATCAGGAATTGTGAAAAACTGAGATTAAGGTATATGTAAAGTTCCACCTTCAACAGTATGTATGTTTGTATATATTCTCCATTCCATATGTAACTAGTAGGCATATCTGCTGTACTCCAGAAACAAGTATTTGTTCATTTCATAACTGTAATTTAAGAGTTTTGTCTCTTTTTTTCATTATTTTGTCTCTGTCCTGATAGCAGGTACCTCCGACGTTGAGTTGACATGTTGATGCACTTCACTAGCCATAGCTCAAATCAAGGCAGATTAGAAAGGGAGGCAGACAGGCAGGGTTGAGTTTTAAAGAACCTGAATTTATCAGTGTATTTTCTACATGTTTTATTTATTTTGTCTTTAGGCCTATGTATTTTACTTAGTTGATCATGGAAGTTGTAGGTCTACTGTTGCATTGGCTTATAGGCTGAGTTCCATGCACTAATTTCTTTAGATGCCAATGGGTCATGGTGTATCAATGTGTCCAGATGTTAAATGGTGTTGTTCTAGTATTAGTTGAATTTTAAGTTTTAGATTTTTTTCATTTGAATTCATATTTTTATTATGAACCACCTGACAATTAATTTTGAGCAACAAAAACGTTATTGAAATTAAACTGTTCCATTAAAAACGTTCATGTAAAAAGAATCATAAGTGGCAAACAGATTGGCAGCATAAATTGTGAACTTCCCAAACTATAAACCTACGGTCTTTATTATAACACCTGTTAACAATGGGTCCACCTATGTAAATCTAATGCCAGTCCAACTGATTCATTCTGGCCCGGCCCTGGCACCAGCAGCACATAGAAGCCTTTGGTAGCACCAGCATATCTAATCTACATTTCAGCACTAGTACCATGTCTTGGATTTAAGTACCTCTCAGACATTGTTGCACATGCAGCAGAAGAAGCACAGTATGTACAGAATTTTTTTGTTGACCATGCTGTGGGAGAAAAACAATAATGGCGGCCAGTAGCCTATTTCCCCTTACTGTGGAGTCCATCTATAATTGTTTTGGGACCATGATGTGGGAGAAAAACAATAATGGCGGCCAGTAGCCTATTTCCCCTTACTGTGGAGTCCATCTATAATTGAGGCTAACGATAGTTTGATGCGTGTGACTATTTTGACACAGCAGGAACGTGGCAGATGTAGCGCTTGACAAGTCCTCCTGGAGCTAAAACTAAACGATGAACCAAATCACTAAAACTAAACGATGAACCAAATCACTAAAACTAAATGATGAACCAAATCACTAAAACTAAATGATGAACCAAATCACTAAAACTAAACGGTGAACCAAATCACTAAAACTAAACTGTGAAACAAATCACTAAAACTAAACGATGAACCAAATCACTAAAACTAAACGATGAACCAAATCACTAAAACTAAACGATGAACCAAATCACTAAAACTAAACGGTGAACCAAATCACTAAAACTAAACGATGAACCAAATCACTAAAACTAAACGATGAACCAAATCACTAAAACTAAACGATGAACCAAATCACTAAAACTAAACTGTGAAACAAATCACTAAAACTAAACGGTGAACCAAATCACTAAAAGGAAAGAAAGGCCACATGGCAAGCAAATGGAAAAACTGCTGTTTGTATTATCTCACTCCTGTGTGCTTATATCCACAGCTAGAGATGAAACCAGACGTGAAGACAGCCTGTTCAGACGAGAATTGCCTGTTCCAGTGGCATGAGAAGATGGGGGAGTGGGGCCTCCTGAAATCTGTGGCGGAACCTCAAAAGTACCTCTGTATCGTCAACAACAAGGTCACCGTCGGCCCACGGGAAAAGAAGGTTAAATTTCGGCTGACATCAAAGTGAATCAGTACATTAGACATCTTGACAGTTGTCTGCATAGATAACCGGCTTGTCGCCTTCCGGGGTCAGAAGAATACTTGTCTTAGTGAATTATCCCTTTTAAATAGGATGATAAGCATCTTTGATTATTACAGGCCACTATTATATCTATGCTTACGTGTATTTTAGTCGAGCAAAACCGGTTGTGGAAGGTACTACCCTGCTTACAGACACCTGCACACTCAACATCAATATTCAGTACATAGAGTTTGTCTCAGAATTTAATTCTAAATACAAGTTGAATTACTTTGTAAAAGGAATGATGGGAGAGAGAGAAACACTGTATATAGACATAATTACATTTGAAATGCTTGAATTATTTTGGAAATTTCAGTGTAAATTTGTTTTTAACTTTTGATATTGATTTCCCTTCCTTTGGCAATGTGAACATATGTTTCCCAGGGGGTGAGAGGGAGAGACTTTTATTAAAGAATGTGAAACATATGTTTCCCAGGGGTTGAGAGGGAGAGACTTTTATTAAAGAATGTGAAACATTATGTCCGTGTGCTGCATTTCATTAAAGAATGCAAAGCTGTTCTTTGTATGACTTAAAATAAATGTGTCCATAGGGGCAGAATATTATATACAGTTGAAGTGGGAAGTTTACATACACTTAGGTTGGAGTCATTAAAACTCACTTTTCAAACACTCCACATGTCTTGTTAACAAACTATAGTTTTGGCAAGTCGGTTTGGACATCTACTTTGTGCATGACACAAGTAACTTGTCCAACAATTGTTCACAGACTGATTATTTCACTTATAATTCACTGTATCACAATTCCAGTGGGCCAGAGGTTTACATACACTAAGTGCCTTTAAACAGCTTGGAAAATTCAAGAAAATGATGTCATGGCTTTAGAAGCTTCTGATAGGACAATTGACATAATTTGAGTCAATTGGAGGTGTATCTGTGGATGTATTTCAAGGCCGACCTTCAAACTCTGTGCCTTTTCGCTTGACAGATGAACATGCTTTGGTGCAAAAAGTGCAAATCAATCCCAGAACAACAGCAAAGGACCTTGTGAAGATGCTGGAGGAAACGGGTACAAAAGTATCTATATCCACAGTAAAACGAGTCCTATATCGACCTTAAGCTGCTCAGCAACGAAGGACACTGCAACAAAACCACCATAAAAAAGCCAGACTACGGTTTGCGACTGCACATTGGGGCAAAGCTTGTACTTTTTGGAGAAATGTCCTATGGTCTGATTAAATAAAAATAGAACTGTTTGGCCATAATGACCATCATTATGTTTTGAGGAAAAAGGGGGAGGCTTGCAAGCCAAAGAACATCATCCCAACTGTGATGCACGGGTGTGGCAGCATCATGTTGTGTGGGTGCTTTGCTGCAGGAGGGACTGGTGCACTTCACAAAATAGATGGCATCATGAGGGAGAAAAATGACGTGTATATGTTGAAGCAACATCTCAAGACATCAGTCAGGAAGTTAAAGCTTGGTCGCAAATGGGTCTTCCAAATGAACAATGACCCCAAGCATACTTCCAAAGTTGTGGCAAAATGGCTTAAGGACAACAAAGTCAAGGTATTGGACTGGCCATCACAAAGCCCTGACCTCAGTCCTATAGAACATTTGTGGGCAGAACTGAACAAGTGTGTGTGAGCAAGGATGCCTACAAGCCTGACTCAGTTACACCAGCTCTGTCAGGAGGAATGGGACAGAATTCACCCAACTTATTGTGGGAAGCTTGTGGAAGGCTACCAGAAACGTTTGACCCAAGTTGAACATTTTAAAGGCAATGCTACCAAATACTAACTGAGTGTATGTACATTTCTGACCCACTGGGAATGTGATGAAATAAATCAAAGCTGAAATAAATAATTCTCTCTACTATTATTCTAACATTTCACATTCTTACAATAAAGTGGTGATCCTAACTGACCCAAGACGGGGAATTTTTACTAGGATTAAATGTCAGGAATTGTGGAAAAACTGAGTTTAAATGTACTTGGCTAAGGTGTATGTAAACTTCTGACTTCAACTGTACATCCAAATCGGGTGAACGGTGTTAGGGGATACAGCTCTTTTAACCGTCTTTTTAAGGGACCAAAAGTAATTTGACAATTGACTGCTCAGCTGTTCCATGGTCATGTGTGTTATTCCCTCATTAGTTAATTTACAAGTAATCAGATAAAGGGTCTAGAGTTGATTTCAAGTGTGACATTTGCATTTGGATTCTGTTGCTGTTTTAACCCTCAATATGAAGGCCAAAGAGCTGTCACTGCCAGTGAAGCAAGACATCATTAGACTGAACAATCAAAACAAACCCATCAGAGAGATAGCAAAACCATGAGGTGTCGCCAAATCAACCATTTTAAACATTATTTTAATTTATTTTTTTATTATTTTTTGTTGATGTTGAATGTTACCCCTTTTTCTCCCCAATTTCGTGGTATCCAATTGTTTTAGCTACTGTCTTGTCTCATCACTACAACTCCCGTACGGGATCGGGAGAGACAAAGGTTGAAAGTCATGTGTCCTCCGATACACAACCCAACCAACTGCTTCTTAACACAGCGCGCATCCAACCAGGAAGCCAGCCGCACCAATGTGTCGGAGGAAACACCGCGCACCTGGCAACCTTGGTTAGTGCGCACTGCGCCCGGCCCGCAACAGGAGTCACTGGTGTGCGATGAGACAAGGACATCCCTACCGGCCAAACCCTCCCTAACCCGGCCGACGCTAGGCCAATTGTGCGTCGCCCCACGGACCTTCCGGTCGCGGCCGGTTACGGCGCCCTTAACCACTGCGCCACCCGGGAGGCCTTATTTTAAACATTCACAAAATAAAAGAACGCACTGGTGAGCTCAGGAACACCAAAAGGCCCGAAAGTCAATGGAAAACAATTGTTTTGGATGACAGAAAAATGATTTCCCTGTTGAAGAAAAACCCCGTCACAACAGTTGGCCAAATCAAGAACTCTCTCCAGGAGGTCATCATATCTGTGTCAAAGTTCAAGAGAAGACTTCATCATAATAATAATAATAATTATTATTATTATTATTATTATAAGACTTCATCAGACGTAAACCATAAACCATTGGTTTCTGGAATGACTGCCTCGCATGGTTCACCAACTACTTCTCAGATATAGTTCAGTGTGTCAAATCAGAGGGCCTGTTGTCCGGACCTCTGGCAGTCTCTATGGGGGTACCACAGGGTTCAATTCTCAGGCCGACCATCTCTGGATATATCAATGATGTTGCTCTTACTGCTGGTGATTCTCTGATCCACCTCTACGCAGACGACACCATTCTGTTTACATCTGGAACCTTCTTTGGACACTGTGTTAACTAACCTCCAAACGAGTTTCAATGTCATACAATACTCCTTCCGTGGCCTCCAACTGCTTTTAAATGCAAGTCAAACTAAATACATGCTCTTCAATTGATCGCTGCCTACACCTACCCACCTGACTAGCATCACTACTTTGGACGGTTCTGACTTAGAATATGTGGACAACTGCAAATACATAGGTGTCTGGCTAGACTGTAAAATCTCCTTCCAGACTCACATTAAGCATCTGCAATCCAAAATTAAATCTACAATCGGCTTCCTATTTCGCAACAAACCTCCTTCACTCATGCTGCCAAACATACCCTAGTAAAACTGACTATCCTACTGAACCTTGACTTCAGCGATGTCATTTACAAAATACTCTACTCAATAAATTGGATGCAGTCTATCACAGCGCCATCCATTTTGTCACCAAAGCCCCATATACTACCCACCACTGCGACCTGTATGCTCTCGTTGGCTGGCCCTCAATACATATTCGTCACCAAACCCACTGGCTCCAGGTCATCTATAAGTCTTTACTAGGTAATGCCCACCTTATCTCAGCTCACTGGTTACCATAGCAACACCCACCCGTAGCACGCGCTCCAGCAGGTATATTTCACTGGTCATCCCCAAAGCCAACACCTCCTTTGGCCACCTTTCCTTCCAGTTGTCTGATGCCAATGACTCGAACTTTAAGCATCAGCTGTGAGAGTAGCTTATCGATCACTGTACCTGTACACAGCCCATCTGTAAATAGCACACCAAACTACCTCTTTTATTCTTTTGCACCCCAGTGTCTCTACTTGCACATCATCATCACACATCTATCACTCCAGCGTTAATGCTAAATTGTAATTATTTCACCTCTATGGCCTATTTATTGCCTTACCTCCCTAATCTTACTACATTTGCACACACTGTACATATATTTTTCTATTGTGTCATTGACTGTACGTTTGTTTATGTGTAACTCTGTGTTGTTGTTTTTGTCGCACTGCTTTGCTTTATCTTGGCCAGGTCGCAGTTGTAAATGAAAACTTGTTCTCAACTGGCCTACCTGATTAAATAAAGGTGAAATAAAAAAATGAGAATGAAATTGGTAGGCCTCAACAGGAAGACCAGATTAGAGTTGGCCAAACAACATCGAAAAAAGCCTGTTCAAATCTGGCACAACATCCTATCGACAGACGAGACAAAGATCAACTTGTACCAGAATGATGGGAATAGAAGAGTATGGAGAAGGGAGGGTACTGCTCATCATCAGAGCATTCCACCTCATCTGTGAAGCATGGTGGAGGTAGTGTTATGGAGAAGGGAAGGTACTGCTCATCATCAGAGCATACCACCTCATCTGTGAAGCATGGTGGAGGTAGTGTTATGGAGAAGGGAAGGTACTGCTCATCATCAGAACATACCACCTCATCTGTGAAGCATAGTGGAGGTAGTGTTATGGCGTGGGCATGTATGGCTGCCAATGGAACTGGTTCCCTTGTATTTATTGATGATGTGACTGCTGACAAGCAGCAGGATGATTTCTGAAGTGTTTAGGTCTATATTATCTGCTACAGATTCAGCCAAATGCTTCAAAACACATTGGACGGCGCTTCACAGTGCAGATGGACAATGACCCGAAGCATACTGCGAAAGCAACCCAAAACTTGTTTAAGGCAAAGAAGTGGATTGTTCTGCAATGGCCAAGTCTATCGCCTGACCTGAATCCAATTGAGAATGCATTTGTAGTTGTATTTGTTAGTCCAAACACACCAAAGCACCCACATTACATATAAAACAAAACAAAAGATAAAACATTGAACTATGTTTGTACTGAATGAGCTAAAAATAAAACAGTACATCATATAACATCCCTACACTGCATACATAGACACACTGGCCTTACTCAAAGCCAGTGGCATGTCATTAGTAAAGATTGAAGAAAGCAAGGGGCCTAAACAGCTTCCCTGGGGAATTCCTGAATCTAGTTGGATTATGTTTGAGAGGCTTCCATTAATGAACACCTTCTATGTTCTGTTAGACAAGTAACTTTTTATCCACATTATAGCAGGGGGTGTAAAGCCATAACACATTCATTTTTCTAGCAGCAGACTATGATCGATAATGTCAAAAGCGGCACTGCAGTCTAACAAGACAGCCCTCACAATAATTGCATTATCAATTTCTCTCTGCCAATCATCAGTCAGTTGTGTAAGTGCTGTGCTTGTTGAGTGTCCTTCCCAATAAGCGAGCTGCTAGTCTGTTGTCAATTTGTTTACTGTGAAATAGCATTGTATCTGGTCAAACACTATTTTTTCTAAGGGTTGCTAACAGGCTGATTGGTTGGCTATTTGAGCCAGTAAAGGGGGCTTTACTATTCTTGGGTAGCGGAATGACTTTAGCTTCCCTCCAGGCCTGAGGGAACACACTTTCTAGTAGACTTCAATTTAATATGTGGCAAATAGGAGTGCCAATATTGTCCGCTATAAACCTAAGTCATTTCCCATCCAAGTTGTCTGACCCTGGTGGCTTGTCATTGTTGATAGACAACAATCATTTTTTCACCTCTTCCACACCTCTTACTTTATAGAATTTGAAAGGATAATTATTGTCTTTTATAATTTGGTCAGATATACTGGGATGTGTAGTGTCAGTGGTTTTTTGCTGTCATTTGTTTCATAGTGTAGTTTATTTTTTATTTAGTTTAGTCACATGATTTCTTAATTTGCAGTACGTTTACCATTCGGTTGTGCTGCTAGAATTATTTGCTATAGCTTTTGCCTCATCCCTCTCATTAGGCCCAGCCTTCGGGACTTTGGTTTTCCTAGACATGGCTATTATATTGTGATCACTACATCCTATGGGGTAAAGATATGATCAATACATGTTGATGATTTGATTTCTGTGCTGTTTGTAAACACCCTGGTAGGTTGACTGACAACCTGAACCAGGTTGCAGGCACTGGTTAAAGTTTGAAGTTTTCTCTTGAGTGGGCAGCTTGATGAAAGCCAGTCAATATTTTAAATCACCTAGAAAATATACTTCACTGTTATCTCATACATTATCAAGCATTTCACACATAGCAACTGTTAGTACTTGTGGTCTGTAGCAGCTTCCCACCAGACTGGGCTTTAGGTGAGGCAGATTAACCTGTCGCCATGTTACTTTAACAGTGTTTAACATTAGATTGTCTCTAAGCTTTACAATTTTGCCTTCGCTTGCTGCAGTCATTGACTGCAATGGATTTGCAACCAATGTATTAAAACTCACAATTTAATTTATGGTTATGTTATTTTGTCCAATTACTTTTGAGCCCCTAAAATGGGGGTGGGGGTGGGGGGGTTGCAAAGTGCTGTAATTCTTTCCTCGTTCACCTGATTTGCATGTAAATACCATCAAATTAAAGCTGGAAGTCTACACTTTAAGGTCATCTTGATAGTCAAAACCATTGTGGTGGCGTAGAGAGACAAAATGATAACTTGGTCAATGCACAAATATTTATGGCTCTGACTGTGTGTGTGACTAAAGGGTCCACCACCCAAAGGACATCCAACCAACTTGACACAACTGTGGGAAGCATCGGAGTCATCACTACTGAAGGAATCATGTTACAGAACTATAGAGATGGCCCCATCTCTACTGAAGGCATCATATTGCAGAACTATAAAGATAGTCCCATCTCTACTGAAGGCATCGTATTACAGAGCTATAGGAAGAGTCTTTGGTTTCTGCCTTTCGATGCCCTAATTATAAAAGCACATTTCCATGTCCCACTGCTACTGGTTGTATTCTATCAAAACACACAGGTCAAAGTTGGGCCTTTATTCAGCCTCCGTTTTATTTTCCCTCACAATCTACCCCTCCAACTGTACATTTATTTGCCCATAGGTGAAGAATAAAGAATGATCCACAAAGACAACATGATAGATTTCCTGACAATGTGGATTTCTCTAATGCCACGCTGGTGTTTATGTTTACACACAATGATAACAGCTATTCTATAGTTGCTGAGATGTGCCACTGCCGTGACATCATGTCCGTGTCCCAATTGACACCATATTCCCAACAATATGTAGTAATGCTTGCTTAATTTCCAACACATGAATTCTAGTCAACTCTTATTCAGCAATTGTGTAAGTGGACAAATAATATTGATCTTTTTCATGATTGTGATTCATTCATAAGGCTGGTATCAATAACTAAAGCATAAACCATTTGTTTCGGTGTTAAAAAAACAAACTAAACATTGCTCAAGCTGTTAAAATTCCAGGAATCAGTTAATTGCGTCACAATGAAACTTTTCAGTGAATTGAATCAAAAATGTTTATGTGAAATGTCAAACTGCTACTGAAAAGTAAGCGATGTTAATCCCTTCTGTCTGCTCATCTTTCCCCGGTCTAGGCCGCCTGCCTAAACAACTCTGCTGCATCATCACAAAAATGCTGCTGCTGGATGACATGTTAGGCTATACCAAAATCACTCTGAGATGACCGTACCCCTTGGTACAGATCTATGATCAGCTTCCCCTTCCCAAATCCTAATGGTAACCATTAGCGCGGAAATGGCTAAATTGACCAAAGATCAGCGTCTAGGGCCAACTTCACTCTACTCCGACCAACGCCACATCCCATGGCAGTCATCACAACAGTAGGAAAGTTGATCCCCTCACTATCATGAACATCTAGTCATCCAATCACCCATCTGACAATGATATCTTTCTGATGGCAATGAAAGTTCAAGTACAATATTTCAAACACGTCAAATATGAGTGGACTAAACCACAACTTCCTCCCCATCATCAAGTATCAGAACGCCCTTTACACTCAGAACTGTCTGGGTAATCAGGTCAGGGGTCAGGAGAGAGGAGGGCCTGTATGTTTGTATCCCATATGGCACCCTATTCCCTACATAGTACACTCATGTTGAGCAGTAGTGGTCAAAAGTTGTGTGCTACATAGTGAATAGGGAGACATTTCAGACACCAGTTTTATATAGTCTGTATTTAATGATTTGCCCACAGTATCACTTCCCCTCTGTCCCAAATGGAACCTGATTCCATACCTAGTGCACTACTGTTGACTAGAGCCCTTGTAGGGAGGACAGTAATCATTTGGGACACAACCATTGATGAGGGAGAGGTACAGCTGACTGATGTTAGATCTCCCTCACGTCGTGACAACCACAGACACAACCCAGCAACCCTTTGCCTCTGACCCCCCTGATGGTCAGAGGCAAAGGGTGGTTCTTCTGTAGCTCAGTTGGCAGAGCATGGCGCTTGTAACGCCAGGGTAGTGGGTTCGATCCCCGGGACCACCCATATGTAGAATGTATGCACACATGACTGTAAGTCGCTTTGGATAAAAGCGTCTGCTAAATGGCATATATTATATTATATTATATCAGTGTCCATGGTGTCTCTCTCTGGGGCCCGGTTCACAAACAGCCTCTAGATCCTACCCCTTAGACTCGGGCCTAGCTGCTGTAGATCTGCCAGGAACAGAATATTCCACCTATCAGAAGGCAAGATGGGGCTAAAGCCACGCTGTTTACACCTATGCAATTATTTTAGATCTAATTTAAAGTACGTAGTGTTGTTTCTGGACAGGGATTAATTATCATATTGTGGTCATATTGTCAATCTTATCTACTTATCCCGAGTCCCTAGTTTCAGGTATAACATACTCCTTCTCTCTCGTCATCCCTACCTCTCATCCCTACATCTCATCACTACCTTTCATCCCTACCTCTCATCACTACCTATCATCCTTACCTCTTATCCCTACCTCTCATCCCTACCTCTCATCCCGAACTCTCTCTACCTCTGGAGGTGTTGTCCCTGTTTGAAGCAACATCAATCCTCTCTCTCTCTAGCTCTCTGTGTGTGTGTGTGTGTGTGTGTGTGTGTGTGTGTGTGTGTGTGTGTGTGTGTGTGTGTGTGTGTGTGTGTGTGTGTGTGTGTGTGTGTGTGTGTGTGTGTGTGTGTGTGTGTGTGTGTGTGTGTGTGTGTGTGTGTGTGTGTGTGTGTGTGTGTGTGTGTGTGTGTGTGTGTGTGTGTGTGTGTTTGATTAGACCTCTGAAGAATTCTCTAAACTAAATTTAGAGCTGCCTACTTTGGTATCTATTTAATTTAAACTAGCAATATGATGGTTTGGCATCTATTTCCTCTCTTTCAGCCAGTAGACGAGCTGCGGACTGTTGTGTTTGAGATGCTGAAAAAGAAGGAAGAGACAAAAGGTAATGAGGAAACTAGAAAGGCAGCAACATCCCCAATAAGTGTCTCTGTCTCGATTAATCTCGATTCCTCACATCCTATCTCCTTGCCACTTTCTCAAAAGGTATTGGAGAAGAAGGTCAGAGGGGAGGGACCTTGGACCTTCTCCAATATGGTTGAGAAGGAAGCGAGGAAAGACAAATTGAGATAGAAATTTGAACCAGTCTGCATTTGATTCCCCATCTAAACTTCATGCCCCTACAAGGTCTGTCTCACTAATGTGGCAGTTTTTACACTTTGTTCCTGCCAAAACCAGCACGTAGATCTAGGAAGACACACTGCTGTGTCCATGACTTTCTCTTTCTGTTGGCCGTACCAGGGTCACACATCTTGAAAATGTTCAAATCAAGTTGCTGCTGTATTTTCTGTTATAGAAAATATGAAGTAAATATTCTTTCCACTGTCAAGATTTGTGGAAGGAATCCAACTGAGGCTCAAATCCTAAAAGAATGTATTATAGCTATTGCCTTGCTGTTCCATGTGTTGAGTCAGTTCCAGTAGTCTTATCGTATGTTAATCATGTTGTCGTCATGGATATATGGGGGAAAAGTAATAATGGGGGGGAAAGTGTCCAGACATGCAGTGAATAGCTGTGGTTCATAATTACTGAACATCTGCTGAAAGCAGCGAGATGTTTGATTTCACAAGAGAGCAGGTTTCTGACTCATGTTACCAGTTACTAGTGAATAATAAACTCAGCATGCCTAAGGCACGTTCACGCAGATGAGCAGGGACCCTGGGCATCTTTCTTTTGTTGTTTTTCAGAGTCAGTAGAAAGGCCTCTTTAGTGTCCTAAGTTTTCATAACTGTGACCATAATTTCCTACCATCTGTAAGCTGTTAGTGTCTTAACAACCGTTCCACAGGTGCATGTTCATTAATTGCATGGGAAACAGTGTTTAAACCATTTACAATTAAGATCTGTGAAGTTATTTGGATTTTTACGAATTATCTTTGAAAGACACGATCCTGAAATGGGGACATTTCTTTTTTTGCTGAGTTTATTTAATCTGCCTTGAGTTTATAATTGAGTAAATCAAATCAAATCAAACCAATTCAAATTTATTTATATAGCCCTTCGTACATCAGCTGATATCTCAAAGTGCTGTACAGAAACCCAGCCTAAAACCCCAAACAGCAAGCAATGCAGGTGTAGAAGCACGGTGGCTAGGAAAAACTCCCTAGAAAGGCCAAAACCTAGGAAGAAACCTAGAGAGGAATCAGGCTATGTGGGGTGGCCAGTCCTCTTCTGGCTGTGCCGGGTGGAGATTATAACAGAACATGGCCAAGATGTTCAAATGTTCATAAATGACCAGCATGGTCGAATAATAATAAGGCAGAACAGTTGAAACCGGAGCAGCTGCACGGCCAGGTGGACTGGGGACAGCAAGCAGTCATCATATCAGGTAGTCCTGGGGCATGGTCCTCGGGCTCAGGTCCTCCGAGAGAGAGATAGAAAGAAAGAGAGGAGGAGAGAATTAGAGAACGCACACTTAGATTCACACAGGACACCGAATAGGACAGGAGAAGTACTCCAGATATAACAAACTGACCCTAGCCCCCCGACACATAAACTACTGCAGCAGGAGACACTGTGGCCCCATCCGAGTACACATGGAGAGTGGATAAGCATGGATGTGCTTACCACGGATACACTTGGATGTGTGTTACTATGGATACGTATGGATGTGTGTTAGTATGGATACACATGGATGTGTGTTACCGTGGTAAAATGTGTACACAACTGGAGATACCAGTCATTTTTGGAGACAAGCTATTACTAGATTCTGAAATCCCAGACCTAGGGCAAAATAACAAAAACTGGGGAGGATATCAGATTCTCTTCAGCATTTCAAAAGGGAAAAAAATTATTCCTCTTCAAACAGACAACGATCCCAACAAATCATGATTTTGCGTAGGCTAAGTGTCACGAGAATTTTCAATCCCAATGATAATAACTAACAGTCAATAAGCTTTTTAAATTTTTTACCTTGATTTAACTAGGCAAGTCAGTTAAGAACAAATTCTTATTTTCAATGACGGCCTGGGAACAGTGGGTTAACTGTCTGTTCAGGGGCAGAACGACAGATTTGTACCATGTCCGCTCGGGGGGTTTGAACTTGCAACCTTCCGGTTACTAGTCCAACGCTCTAACCACTAGGCTACCCTGCCGCTTTCACCAATCCCAGAGGTTTGTAAGACCCTGCGTTTAATAATAATTATGCAAAGACTCAGCTTATGCAAAAGGTTCGTACAGTTTATTCACGAGAATGTTCTGAAGTCCGTAATACAAAGACATCCATTTTATAACTCACTCCCTACTTACACACATACCTCCACACAAACAGCAGATATCCTATGCACATACATACAATCAAATCAAATTGTATTTGTCACATACACATGGTTAGCAGATGTTAATCCGAGTGTAGCGAAATGCTTGTGCTTCTAGTTCCGACAATGCAGTGATAACCAACAAGTAATCTAACTAACAATTCCAAAACTACTGTCTTATACACAGTGTAAGGGGATAAAGAATATGTACATAAGGATATATGAATGAGTGATGGTACAGAGCAGCATACAGTAGATGGTATCGAGTACAGTATATACATATGAGATGAGTATGTAGACAAAGGTCTGCACAACGCATCACCGGGGGCAAACTACCTGCCCTCCAGGACACCTACACCACCCGATGTCACAGGAAGGCCAAAAAGATCATCAAGGACAACAACCGCCCGAGCCACTGCCTGTTCACCCCGCTATCATCCAGAAGGCGAGGTCAGTACAGGTGCATCAAAGCTGGGACAGAGAGACTGAAAAACAGGTTATATCTCACGGCCATCAGACTGTAAACAGCCATCACTAACATTGAGTGGCTGCTGCCAACATACTTTTTCAAGTCTAGACACTTTAATAATGGAAAAATGTATGTAATCAAATGTTCACTAGCCACTTTAAACAATGCCACTTTATATAATGCTTACATACCCTACATACCCTACTGGGGCGTCAGGGTAGCCTAGTGGTTAGAGCGTTGGACTAGTAACTAGAAAGTTGCAAGTTCAAATGCCCGAGCTGACAAGGTACAAATCTGTCCCTGAACGGGCAGTAAACCCACTGTTCTTAGTCCGTCATTGAAAATAAGAATTTGTTGTTAACTGACTTGCCTAGTTAAATAAAAGTAAAATTACTCATCTCATATGTATATACTGTACGCTATGCCATCTTGATGTAATGAAATGTATCACTAGCCACTTTAAACAATATCACTTTATATAATGTTTTCATACCCTACATTACTCATATCATATGTATATACTGTACTCTATACCATCTACTGCATCTTGCCTATGCCGTTTGGCCATCACTCATTCATATATTATTATGTACATATTCGCATTCATTCCTTTACACTTGTGTGTATAATGTAGTTGTTGTGAAATTGTTATGTTATATTACTTGTTAGATATTACTGCATGGTCAAAACTAGAAGCACAAGCATTTTGCTACACTTGCATTAACATCTGCTAACCATGTGTATGTGACAAATAAGATTTGATTTGGAAACTCAGGATACTAGACAACGTGGACTCTGAGTCAGCAAATGTGAACGTGTACAAATCTAGAACAGTTTCAGCTGGACTTTCACATTATCATATATAATATATGATAGCTCAGCAGGATATGCTCTCTCTTGAAAAAGATACCCCCAACCCGAGCATGTCAGACCAGACCTTTTCATTAAACAACCCCAAGACCAGCAACCCCAAGCAGAAAGTCAAGGCAGGTTGAGCTGAAACAGGAGGTGAACACACTCCAGTCAGCACAAAAAAGCATCCAGCTCAACAACACCCCTCAACCAGACCCAGAGAGCTGGAGGTGGAGAGAGACACTAAAGCAATACAGAAATACACTACGGATAAAGAAGTAACAGCACATCAGAAATGAGCTCAATGTAATTGAAGAATGCATAGAATCTAAACACTTCTGGGAAAATTGAAAAACACTAAACAAACAACACAAAGAGTTATCTTTCCAAAATGGAGATGTATGGGTAAAACACTTCTCCAATCTTTTTGGCCCTATAACAAAGAACAAGCAGCAAAAACATATACATGATCAAATACAAGTCTTAGAATCAACTATTAAAGACTACCAGAACCCACTGAATTCTCCACTTACTTTGAATGAACTACAGGACAAAATACAAACCCTCCAACCCAAAAAGGCCTGTGGTATTGATGGTATCCTCAATGAAATGATCAAATATACAGACAACAAATTCCAATTGGCTATACTTAAACTCTTTAACATCATCCTCAGCTCTGGCATCTTCCCCAATATTTGGAACCAAGGACTGATCACTCCAATCCACAAAAGTGGAGACAAATTTGACCCCAACAACTACCGTGGGATATGCGTCAACAGCAACCTTTGGAAAATCCTCTGCATTATTGTTAGCAGCGGACGTGTACATTTCCTCAGTGAAAACAATTATACTGAGCAAATCTCCAATTGGCTTTTTACCAAATTACCGTACGACAGACCACATATTCACCCTGCACACCCTAATTGACAAACAAACAAAACAAAGTCAAAGTCTTCTAATGCTTTGTTGATTTAAAAAAAGCCTTTGACTCAATTTGGCATGAGGGTCTGCTATACAAATAGATGGAAAGTGGTGTTGGGGGAAAAATGTACAACATTATAAAACACATGTACACAAACAAGTGTGCGGTTAAAATTGGCAGAAAACACACATTTCTTTCCACAGGGCCGTGGGGTGAGACAGGGATGTAGCTTAAGCCCCACCCTCTTCAACATATATATCAACAAATTGGCGAGGGCACGAGAACAGTCCACAGGACCCGAACTCACCCTACTAGAATCTGAAGTCAAATGTCTACTGTTTGCTGATGATCTGGTGCTTCTTTCACCAACCAAGGAGGGCCTACAGCAGCACCTAGATCTTCTTCACAGATTCAGCCAGAACAGGACCTAACAGTAAATCTCAGTAAGACAAAAATAGTCATGTTCTAAAAACAGTCCAGTCGCCAGGACCACAAATACAACTTCCATCTAGACACTGTTGCCCTAGAGCACTCAAGAAACAATATATTCCTCAGCCTAAACATCAGCACCACAGGTAACTTCCACAAAGCTGTGAACAAGCTGAGAGACAAGGCAAGAAGGGCCTTCTATGCCATCAAAAGGAACATAAAATTTGACATACCAATTAGAATCTGGCTAAAAATACTTGAATCAGTTATAGAACCCATTGCCCTTTGTGGTTGTGAGGTCTGGGGTCTGCTCACCAACCACTAATTCACAAAATGGGACAAACACCAAATGAAGACTGCATGCAGAATTCTGCTAAAATATCCTCTGTGTACAACATAAAACACCAAATAATGCATGCAGAGCAGAATTAGACCGATACACGCTAATTATCCAAATCCAAAAAAGTGCTGTTAAACTCTAAAAGGAAGCGATTCCCAAACCTTAACAAAGCCATCACCTACAGAGAGATGAAACTGAAGAAGAGTCCCCCTAAGCACGCTGGTACTGTGGCTCTATTCCCAAACACAAACAGACCCCACAGAGCACCAGGACAGCAACACAATTAGACCCAACCAAATCATGAGAAAACAAAACAATAATTACTTGGCACGTTGGAATGAATTAACAAAAAGAAAAAAAGAGAAAACTAGAATGTTATTGGGCCCTAAAACAGAGAGTACACAGTGGTAGAATACTTGACCACTGTGACTGACTTCTGTGAGTGTAATTACAGTTCATGTTCACTTTTGTTTATTATCTTTGAGTTTAGACTGTACTTATGATTCAGCTTTAGATTGTTATGAGCACACATTAATCACCAATTTGGCCCAGGGTTTGTGTGGGAGTGCTGACGCTTTCCGCCTGCTCTTAAACCTTCGTATTGGGGGACACAGTGGGTGTACAGACGTCTACAGCGACCAGCGACCGAGAAAGCACAACAGCATTGCAGCTCCAACTCAGGATCCACCAGAAGAGTCAACAGAGGAAGTACAGTATGTTAGTAACACTTTCTGTCCTTCCCTCTGGTGTGATAAAAATACATGCCAACGTGCCTCGGGACATGTTTTCCAAGCAAGTGTATTTTATTTGTTTGTATTCTGCTGAAAGTTATTTTAGGAGCATAGGCCTAATAATGTCTCATGTTGATACATCTATAGAGGTAGTTTGTATCAAAAACATTATTCAATGGATTGGATGCATTGTTATTTGTAAATGAAGAAAAGTGTTACAGACAAGAAAATTGTCTTGCCGAAATCCACCCCCCTTCTAATTTCCTTCATTTTGTGGCTAAATTCAAATACTTTCAGTGGCACGCGTCAGAGTCAAGTACTTCCTATAGAACAAACTTCACGTCAGGATAGGCAACCGGAATTAATAATTAATGTATGTGTGTTATATTGGGACACTGTGAAGTCCATGGAGAACAAGAGCACCTCCTCCCAGCTGCCCACTGCACTGAGGCTAGGGAACACGGTCACCACCGACAAATCCATGATTATCGAAAACTTCAAACAAGCATTTCTCAACGGCTGGCAATGCCTTCCGCCTGGCTACTCCTACCTCGGCCAACAGCTCCGCCCCCCCCGCAGCTCCTCGCCCAAGCCTCTCCAGGTTCTCCTTTACCCAAATCCAGATAGCAGATGTTCTGAAAGAGCTGCAAAACCTGGACCCGTATAAATCAGCTGGGCTTGACAATCTGGACCCTCTATTTCTGAAACTATCCGCCGCCATTGTCGCAACCCCTATTACTAGCCTGTTTAACCTCTCTTTCATATCGTCTGAGATCCCCAATGATTAGAAAGCTGCCGCAGTCATCCCCCTCTTCAAAGGGGGAGACACCCTGGACCCAAACTGTTACAGACCTATATCCATTCTGCCCTGCCTATCTAAGGTCTTCGAAAGCCAAGTCAACAAACAGGTCACTGACCATCTCGAATCCCACCGTACCTTCTCTGCTATGCAATCTGGTTTCCGAGCCGGTCACGGGTGCACCTCAGCCACACTCAAGGTACTAAACGACATCATAACCGCCATCGATAAAAGACAGTACTGTGCAGCCGTCTTCATCGACCTTGCCAAGGCTTTCGACTCTGTCAATCACCATATTCTTATCGGCAGACTCAGTAGCCTCGGTTTTTCGGATGACTGCCTTGCCTGGTTCACCAATTACTTTGCAGACAGATTTCAGTGTGTCAAATCGGAGGGCATGCTGTCCAGTCCTCTGGCAGTCTCTATGTGGGTGCCACAGGGTTCAATTCTCGGGCCGACTCTTTTCTCTGTATATATCAATGATGTTGCTCTTGCTGCGGGCGATTCCCTGATCCACCTCTACGCAGACGACACCATTCTATATACTTTCGGCCCGTCATTGTACACTGTGCTATCTAACCTTCAAACGAGCTTCAATGCCATACAACACTCCTTCCGTGTCCTCTAACTGCTCTGAAACGCTAGTAAAACCAAATGCATGCTTTTCAACCGATCGCTGCCTGCACCCGCATGCCCGACTAGCATCACCACACTGGATGGTTCTGACCTTGAATATGTGGACACCTATAAGTACCTAGGTGTCTGGCTAGACTGCAAACTCTCCTTCCAGACCCATATCAAACATCTCCAATCGAAAATCAAATCAAGAGTTGGCTTTCTATTCCGCAACAAAGCCTCCTTCACTCACGCTGCCAAGCTTACCCTAGTAAAACTGACTATCCTACCGATCCTCGACTTCGGCGATGTCATCTACAAAATTGCTTCCAACACTCTACTCAGCAAACTGGATGCAGTTTATCACAGTGCCATCCATTTTGTCACTAAAGCACCTTATACTACCCACCACTGCGACTTGTATGATCTAGTCGGCTGGCCCTCGCTACATATTCGTCGCCAGACCCACTGGCTCTAGGTCATCTACAAGTCCATGCTAGGTAAAGCTCCGCCTTATCTCAGTTCACTGGTCACGATGGCAACACCCTTCCGTAGCATGCGCTCCAGCAGGTGTATCTCACTGATCATCCCTAAAGCCAACACCTCATTCGGCCGCCTTTCGTTCCAGTACTCTGCTGCCTGTGACTCGAACGAATTGCAAAAATCGCTGAAGTCAGAGACTTTTATCTCCCTCACCAACTTCAAACATCAGCTATCTGAGCAGCTAATCGATCACTGCAGCTGTACATAATCTATTGGTAAATAGCCCACCCATTTTCACCTACCTCATCCCCACAGTTTTTATTTATTTACTTTTCTGCTCTTTTGCACACCAATATCTCTACCTGTACATGATCATCTGATCATTTATCGCTCCAGTGTTAATCTGCAATATTGTAATTATTCGCCTACCTCCTCATGCCTTTTGCACACATTGTATATAGACTCCCCTTTTTTTCTACTGTGTTATTGACTTGTTTATTGTTTACTCCATGTGTAACTCTGTGTTGTCTGTTCACACTGCTATGCTTTATCTTGGCCAGGTCGCAGTTGCAAATGAGAACTTGTTCTCAACTAGCCTACCTGGTTAAAATAATGGTGAAATAAAAAAATATATTAAAAAAATATTAAACATGGAGAAGGGAGTAAAAGGTAGGCAAGCAATACATATTTCAGAACAACTACTAGTGGAATAAGATATGGGAGAGATTGTCACGTTCTGACCTTTTATTTCCTTTGTTTTGTCATTATTTAAGTATGGTCAGGGCGTGAGTTGGGGTGGGCAGTCTATGTTTGTTTTTCTATGATTTGGGTTTTCTATGTTTCGGCCTAGTATGGTTCTCAATCAGAGGCAGGTGTCATTAGTTGTCTCTGATTGAGAATCATACTTAGGTAGCCTGGGTTTCACTGTGTGTTTGTGGGTGATTGTTCCTGTGTCTGTACCAGATAGGACTGTTTTGAGTTTCCACGTTTCTTGTATTCAGTTTATGTGTACTTTCGACTCTGTCAATCACCACATCCTCATCGGCAGACTCGACAGCCTTGGTTTCTCAAATGATTGCCTCGCCTGGTTCACCAACTACTTCTCTGATAGAGTTCAGTGTGTCAAATCGGAGGGTCTGCTGTCTCTATGGGGGTGCCACAGGGTTCAATTCTTGGACCGACTCTCTTCTCTGTATACATCAATGAGGTCGCTCTTGCTGCTGGAGAGTCTCTGATCCACCTCTACGCAGACGACACCATTCTGTATACTTCTGGCCCTTCTTTGGACACTGTGTTAACAACCCTCCAGGCAAGCTTAAATGCCATACAACTCTCCTTCCGTGGCCTCCAATTGCTCTTAAATACAAGTAAAACTAAATGCATGCTCTTCAAGCGATCGCTACCTGCACCTACCCGCCTGTCCAACATCACTACTCTGGACGGCTCTGACTTAGAATACGTGGACAACTACAAATACTTTGGTGTCTGGTAAGACTAAACTCTCCTTCCAGACCCATATCAAACATTTCCAATCCAAAGTTAAATCTAGAATTGGCTTCCTATTTTGCAACAAAGCATCCTTCACTCATGCTGCCAAACATACCCTTGTAAAACTGACCATCCTACCAATCCTCGACTTTGGCGATGTCATTTACAAAATAGCCTCCAATACCCTACTCAACAAATTGGATGCAGTCTATCACAGTACAATCCGTTTTGTCACCAAAGCCCCATATACTACCCACCATTGCGACCTGTACGCTCTCGTTGGCTGGCCCTCGCTTCATACTCGTCGCCAAACCCACTGGCTCCGTGTCATCTACAAGACCCTGTTAGGTAAAGTCCCCCCTTATCTCAGCTCGCTGGTCACCATAGCATCTCCCACCTGTAGCACACGCTCCAGCAGGTATATCTCTCTAGTCACCCCCAAAACCAATTCTTTCTTTGGCCACCTCTCCTTCCAGTTCTCTGCTGCCAATGACTGGAACGAACTACAAAAATCTCTGAAATTGGAAACACTTATCTTGTCATGCAGGTGAAAGAGGACCCAAAAGCGACTTAACAGAAACAGAGTTTATTCAAGTCCAAACAGAAAACGACAAATCCTGAATCCTTAACAGGAAATGTCCAAACAGGGAATAACAGAAATCCTCTAGTCTGTAGAGGGGAATAACAGGAGAAGCGGCCACAGACTGCAGGTCGCTTCGGGTAGGCGCAGGCCGTAGCTGACAGAGACACCTGCTCACACGCAGCATCTGATGAAGGCAAAAACACGACAGGACAGGGCGATACACAATCACAGCACGGTGAATTCTAAACAAGGAACCGACGGGACAGGAACGGAACACAAAGGAAGAAATAGGGACTCTAATCAGGGGAAAGGATCGGGAACAGGTGTGGGAAGACTAAATGATGATTAGGGGAATAGGAACAGCTGGGAGCAGGAACGGAACGATAGAGAGAAGAGAGAGCGAGAGAGTGAGAGAGGGAGGGGGAGAGAGAGGGATAGAAAGAGGGAAAGAACCTAATAAGACCAGCAGAGGGAAACGAATAGAATGGGGAGCACAGGGACAAGACATGATAATAAATGACAAACATGACATATCTCCCTCACTAGCTTTAAGCACCAACTGTCAGAGCAGCTCACAGGTTAATGCACCTGTACATAGCCCACCTATAATTTAGCCCAAACAACTACCTCTTTCCCTACTGTATTTAATTTATTTATTTAGCTCCTTTGCACCCCATTATTTTTATTTCTACTTTGCACATTCTTCCATTGCAAATCTACCATTCCAGTGTTTTATTTGCTATATTGTATTTACTTTGCCACCATGGCCTTTTTTTTGCCTTTACCTCACTTATCTCACCTCATTTGCTCACATCGTATATAGACTTGTTTATACTGTATTGACTATGTTTGTTTTACTCCATGTGTAACTCTGTGTTGTATCTGTCAAAAAATTTCAGTCTCTCGATGTGCAAAACTGATAGAGACCTACCCCAAGCCACTTACAGCTGTAATCGCAGCAAAAGGTGGCGCTACAAAGTATTAACTTAAGGGGGCTGAATAATTTTGCACGCCCAATTTTTCAGTTTTGGATTTGTTAAAAAAGTTTGAAATATCCAATAAATGTCGTTCCACTTCACGATTGTGTCCCACTTGTTGATTCTTCACAAAAAAATACAGTTTTACATCTTTATGTTTGAAGCCTGAAATGTGGCAAAAGGTCAAGGGGGCCGAATAATTTCGCAAGGCACTGTAGATGCTATCTTCAAGTCCACATTGGAGATACAATATGTTATGCCTTATGAAGTCACACACACACACAATCCATTAAACGTTTGTTTTTCTACAGATCTACAATATCAGGACAAAAAGTGACCAAAGAGTACATGGAGGTGAAATCAGGGATGTTTGCCTCAGTCACAGTATCTGCCAAGTCAAACCAACCAGTCATCTATGTCCAGTCGTTACAAAAACAACAGAAAGAGAAAGGTAGGTGGATTTTAAGTGGTGCTTTTGGCTGCATTGTGTGACAATGTGTGATTTCTGCAGAAAACCCATAAATCCTACACTCTTAGGAAAAAAAGGTGCTATCAAGAACCTAACAGGGTTCTTTGGCTGTCCCCATAGGAGAACCCTTTGAAGAACCTTAAGGTTCCATGTTAATCCCTTTCCACAGAGGGTTCTACGTGGAACCCAAAAGGGTTCTACATGGAACTAAAAAGGGTTCTACATGGAACTAAAAAGGGTTCTACATGGAACTAAAAAGGGTTCTACATGGAACTAAAAAGGGTTCTACATGGAACTAAAAAGGGTTCTACATCGAACTAAAAAGGGTTCTACCTGGAATCAAAAAGGGTTCTCCTATGTGGACAGCCAAAGAACCCTTTTGGAACCCTTTTTTCTAAGAGTACAATAACTCAGTTCCTTAGGGCCGAGTGTGGTTGGGTTTTTTCGCTCCTCCCTTGTACTTGATTGATCATTGATTAGTCAGGAACTACCCTCATCTGGTTGTCTAGGACTTAATTGAACACAAATTGAAACGAATTAACAAAACCAGCAGGCCCCCCAGGAATTGAGTTTGACACCCTTGCTTAAAAGGCACATTCTAAGTGAATTCTTTACTTAAAGAGCATTTGGAAAGTATTCAGACCCCTGGACTTTAACACATTTTGTTACGTTACAGCCTTATTCTAAAATTCACCAAATCTTTTTTCCCCCTCGTCAATCTACACGCAATACTCCATAATGACAAAGCAAAAACGGATTTTTATAAGATTTGGCAAATGTATTTAAAAAAAATACGGAAATATCACATTGACATAAGTATTCAGACCCTTTCCTCAGTACTTTGTTGAAGCACCTTTGGCAGTGATTACAGCCACGAGTCTTCTTGGGAATGACGCTACAAGTTTGGCACACCTGTATTTGGGGAGTTTCTCCCATTTTTCTCACCAGATCCTCTCAAGCTCTGTCAGGTTGGATGGGGAGCGTCGCTGCACAGCTATTTTAAGGTCTCTCCAGAGATATTCGATCGGGTTCAAGTTTGGGCTTTGGCTCGGCCACTCAAGGATATTCAGAGACTTGTCCCGAAGCCACTCCTGCATTGTCTTGGCTGTGTCCTTAGGGTCGTTGTCCTGTTGGAAGGTGAACCTTCACCCCCAGTCTGAGGTCCTGAGCACTCTGGAGCATGATTTTATCGAGGATCTCTCTGTACTTTGCTCCGTTCATCTTTCCCTCGATCCTGACAAGTCTCCCAGTCCCTGCCGCTGAAAACATCCCCACAGCATGATGCTGCCACGACCATGCTTCACTGTAGGGATGGTGCCAGGTTTCCTCCAGATGTGACGCTTGGCATTCAGGCCAAAGAGTTCAATCTTGTTTTCATCAGACCAGAGAATCTTGTTTCTCATGGTCAGGGTCCTTTAGTTGCCTTTTGGCAAACTCCAAGTGGGCTGTCATGTGCCTTTTACTGAGGTGTGGCTTCCGTCTGTCCACTCTACCATAAAAGCCTGATTGGTGGAGTGCTGCAGAGATGGTTGTCCTTCTGGAATGTTCTCCCATCTCCACAGAGGAACTCTGGAGTTCTGTCAGAGTGACCATCAGGTTCTTGGTCACCTCCCTGACCAAGTCCCTTCTCTCCCGACTGCTCAGTTTGGCTGAGCGGCCAGATCTAGAAAGAGTCTTGGTGTTAAATATTTCTACCATTTAAGATTGATGGAGGCCACTGTGTTCTTGGGGACCTTCAATGCTGCAGAAATGTGTTGTTACCCTAACCCAAATCGGTGCCGTGACACAATCCTGTCTCGGGGCTCTATGGACAATTCCTTCGACTTCATGGCTTGGTTTTTGCTCTGACATGCACTGTCAACTGTGGGACCTTATATAGACAGGTGTGTGCCTTTCCAAATCATGTCCAATCAATTGAATATATCACATGTGGACTCCACTCAAGTTGTAGAAACATCTCAAGGATGATGAATGGAAACAGGATGGACCTGAGCTGAACTTCGAGTCTCATAGCAAAGGATCTGAATACTTGTGTAAATGAGGTATTTCAGTTTTTATTGTTAATACATTTGTAAACATTTCTAAAAAACGGTTTTCGGTTTGTCATCATGGGGTATTGTGTGTAGATTGATGAAGAAAGAATTGTGTTTTACCAATTTTAGAATAAGGTTGTAACGTAACAAAATGCGAGAAAAGTCAAGGGGTCTGAATATTTTCCAAAATGCACTATAATTCATTATTTCTCTGGCAACTAGACAAAATAGAAAAATGTGTGGAAAAAGTTGCATATCTTGGCTTTATTACATCCTCGGAGGTATATATAATATTATTATTTTGTTTTTCAGTGAATGTCTGCTGGAATCTAGGGGATGCAAATTCTGTTACCATGGCTTTCGGTTTCCTGCATAAGGGGAAGATGTTTTCCCCTGTTGTCGAGGGGAATGAAATTAAGGTAAATATATTTCTGGAATGTTGTTTCTGTCTCTTGGAATTAAGTTCAGGAACACTGTAATGCAAATGTCTATTTAATGCTGAGAGGACGCTAGTCTATCGTAGACCCTTATCCCCAATCTATCTCCTTAATGCTGAGTGCCAAGCAATAAGGCATCACATCCTATTTTCTTTGGTATGACTCAACCGGGGACCCCAAACGTTACAATCTCAGGGCAAACACTCTAAACAAACATTTTTAAAAATGCGCTCTCTATATCCACAGCTAGATTTGAAAACAGACATGCAGACAGCCATACTAGACAAGAGATGACTGTTCCAGTGGTATGAGAAGACAGGGGAGTGGGGAATCCTGAAATCTGTGGCGGAACCTCAAAAGTACCTCCGTATCTTCAACAACAAGGTCGGCACAAGTTATCAGGCGTTTGAATTTCGGCTGAAATCAGTAAATTAGACGTGTGCATAGATAGACTGCTTGTCGGCTTCCGTGGTAATTAAGACTTAAAAAGGGCAAAGTTTTAGAGAATTATCCCTTTAAGTACGATGAGGAGAACTATAAAGCTAGCCCCATCTCTACTGAAGGCACCCTATTTAGCCCCATCTCTACTGAAGCACCCTATTACAGATCTATAAACGATGAGAAGAACTATAAAGCTAGCCCCATCTCTACTGAAGGCACCCTATTACAGAACTATAAAGCTAGCCCCATCTCTACTGAAGGCACCCTATTACAGAACTATAAAGCTAGCCCCATCTCTACTGAAGGCACCCTATTACAGAACTATAAAGCTAGGCACCCTATTACAGCTATAAAGCACCTAGCCCCATCTCTACTGAAGGCACCCTATTACAGAACTATAAAGCTAGCCCCATCTCTACTGAAGGCACCCTATTACAAAACTATAAAGCTAGCCCCATCTCTACTGAAGGCACCCTATTACAGAACTATAAAGCTAGCCCCATCTCTACTGAAGGCACCCTATTACAGAACTATAAAGCTAGCCCCATCTCTACTGAAGGCACCCTATTACAGAACTATAAAGCTAGCCCCATCTCTACTAAAGGCACCCTATTACAGAACTATAAAGCTAGCCCCATCTCTACTGAAGGCACCCTATTACAGAACTATAAAGCTAGCCCCATCTCTACTGAAGGCACCCTATTACAGAACTATAAAGCTAGCCCCATCTCTACTGAAGGCACCCTATTACAGAACTATAAAGCTAGCCCCATCTCTACTGAAGGCACCCTATTACAGAACTATAAAGCTAGCCCCATCTCTACTGAAGGCACCCTATTACAGAACTACAGCAAGAGTCTTTGGTTTCTGCCTTTCGATGCCACAATTAAAACCACACTTCCATGTCACACTACTACTGTCTGTATTATACACTTTTAGAAAAAGGGTTCCTTGGCTGTCCCTATAGGAAAACACTTTTTGGTTTCAGGTGGAACCCTTTTGGGTTCTACATAGAACCAAAATAGGGTTCTTCAAAGGGTTCTCCTACGGGGACAGCCGAAGAACCCTGTTTGGTTCTAGATAGCACCTTTTTTTTGTAAGTGTATTGTGAAAAATGAAAGAAGGTGATCCTCTGTCGGACTACTTGTAGATGCTGAGGTCCAGCGTGATGACTCAATCACAGTGTCTGGCATTGTCTGGATGGCCATGGGGAGGCTATCACAGGATAGATAAAGATAGATCAGTTGTCCTGTTTGCTTTGTTTCAATAGCTTATGAAGTTCTGAATATTTTAGATGTCTTACTGCATTGTATATTTTTAGGTGGATGTATTTTAAAGGGAGTTGATTGAACTTGTATATTGGGTTGACTATCAGACACATTCCTGTTGTCTGGTCATAACGTTGAATTGATTAGAACCTAGTGTGGTGTTTCCTCCTTTTGTTTTCACTAGAAAAGTACAAAGGAATGTTGATTCATGCTTGTGATAAAGCTCCGTCTGTGTGCAGACATACTTTTTCTCTTGAGATTTTACTGAACTGCAGACATGTAACGCGTTAAGTCTCAGCCTATTGGTGATCGTCATGTAGTCTGGAATGTGTCATGTCGTGTACACACGTTTTTTGAGTGTCAATTATTTTGAATAATAAATCATTTTGAGTAAATTCCTAGTTTTACAGAGAAATTCTTTGACAGTACCTTCATAATATTATGTACACTATAGGCTACACAACATATGCATACGTTCTAACTTTACATCTCTGGTTATGTCACGTTGGTAGAAATGGGTCCGGAGACAGGCGCATGAATGTGTAATAGGGTTTTTTATTTCCCAAATGACAGCGTGCCGTGTAAAGGCACGGGGACAAAGACCAAACAAACACGTAACAAAACAGGGTAGACAGGGTACACAATATACGTGGCACGAAAGCCAGAACAACACAGCACAGGTACTCACACAAACCAACGGACATTGTAACAATATTCAACCGGACAATGGTAAACCAAGGACACACTTTGTTTACCAAGTGTACAATGACTAATCACTGGGATTAGGGACCAGGTGTGCGTAATGACAGTTCCGGACGGCTCCGTGACAGGTTAAGATAGACTTGATCAATTAAAGCATGGACTTCAATGAACTATTAACAGCAACAACAAGTCCGATAATCCTCCAAATCATCACAAAGTCTTAGAATTAAATGTAATTTAAGTATTCTATAGTGACTCGGAGACTCGCAGGCTTGCTACAACTATGGATACGTTTATAAACTATAGCATTTAATCACATTAATAATGGAGTCTGATTTATGAATGTAGTTTATTGTTTAAACACAATTTTCATTCATCTACACTATCAACACACTCGCATAGGTCAAAGTTGTAGCCTTAATCCAGCCTCCATTCTATTTTTCCTCACAATCAAATTGTATTGGTTACATACACATTTTGCAGATGTTATCGCAGGTGCAGCGAAATGCTTATGTTTCTAGCTCCAACAGTTCAGTAATACCTAACAAATCAAAAGAATACACACAAATCCCCCTAGAAAATCATAAAGGAATGAAATATCAGAACGAGCATTGTCAGAGTCCGGAATATAAATGTATATGTATACAATGGTGTGTATAGACAGTATGGACAGTATGTGAATAGAAAAGGTTTGTACAGCAGTAGTTCTATAGAATTAGCCTTGACTAGAATACAGTATATACATATGAAGTGGATAAAACAGTATGTAAACATTATTCAAGTGACCAGTGTTCAATGACTATGTACATAGGGCATAAGTCTCTAAGGTGCAGGGTAGAGGACTGAGCGGAGGTTGGTTACGGGTGACCATGATGCCCTAGAGATAAAAACTGTTTTTCAGTCTCCCGGTCCCAGCTTTGATGCACCGGTTCTGTAGATGTCCTGGAGGGCAGGCAATGTGCCCCCTGGTGATGTGTTTGGCTGACTGCACCACGCTCTGGAGAGCCCTGCATTTGCGGACTGTGGAATTGCCATACCAGGCGGTGATAGAGCCCGAAAGGATACTCTCAATGGTGCATTTGTAGACATTTGCATGGGTCTTAGGGGCCAATCTGATTTCTTCCTGACTGTGTAGATGGACAATTTAAGATTGTCAGTGATGTGTACGACAAGGAACTTGAAACTTTTCACCCTCTCCACTGCGGCCCCATCAATGTGGATGGGGGCGTTCCCTCTCTGCTGTCTCCTGAAGTCTACGATCAGCTCCTTCATTTTGTTGACGTTGAGGAAGAGGTTATTTTCATGGCACTACTCCGCCAGAGCCTTCACCTCCCTGTAGTCTGTCTCGTCGTTGTTGGTAATCAGGCCTACCACTGCTGTTTCATCTGCAAACTTGATGACTGAGTTGGAGACGTGCGTGGCCAAGCAGTCATGGGTGAACAGGGTGTATAGGAGGGGCCTGAGCACGCACCATTGTGGAGCCCCCATGTTGAGTTCAGACACAGGGCCCCAAGCTTAGTGATGAGCTTTGAGGGTACTATGGTATTGAAGGCTGAGCTGTAGTCGATGAACAACATTCTTACATAGGTATTCCTATTGTCCAGATGGGATAGGGCAGTGTGCAGTGTGATGGAGATTGCCTCCCAAAACATTTCATGATGACAGAAGTGAATACTATGGGGCCATAGTCATTTAGTTACCTTCGCTTTCTTGGCTACAGAAACAATGGTCAGTCCCTCCAGTATTCCACAATTCTGCGATCGCATAATTCAATGCAATCAGCCCATATTATGCGAGAGTTTGTAATTTTTACCAATTCCCACACTTTGTGTATAAAAAGGTTCAATCAAAAGCAGGTTCGTAATTTTGACCAATTACTGCACTGTTACCGTGGAAAATGGCCAAATCCAACCACTCGTCAACAAAGTTTTTTCCCCCTGGCCTGTCAGCCTATTCACGTGTGAGGATGATGGGTGATTTGGCAACCAAAATAACAGCTAACGACCGTGCTAAACCATTTCCAAATATTTTTGGAAACTAGAGAAAGTCGACAGTAAACAGTCACTTGGAATCAGCAAAGCGTATGAGAATGTCAGAACAGTTCCCACAGCAGCGGCAGATCACCACGACTGAATTGGTAGCAGGGAAGACTGTGGCAAGCGCTGAAAGGATCAAGGTGAGTGGCGTTTTACTCAAACTTTTACTCCGCTGACCTTGGCTTTAGTAGGGTGGTCGGCACTCTGCTCTCCCAGTCTAACCTTGGCTTTAGTAGGGTGGTCGGCACTCTGCTCTCCCAGTCTAACCTTGGCTTTAGTAGGGTGGTCGGCACTCTGCTCTCCCAGTCTAACCTTGGCTTTAGTAGGGTGGTCAGCACTCTGCTCTCCCAGTCTAACCTTGGCTTTAGTAGGGCTTTAGTAGGGTGGTCGGCACTCTGCTCTCCCAGTCTAACCTTGGCTTTAGTAGGGTGGTCGGCACTCTGCTCTCCCAGTCTAACCTTGGCTTTAGTAGGGTGGTCGGCACTCTGCTCTCCCAGTCTAACCTTGGCTTTAGTAGGGTGGTCGGCACTCTGCTCTCCCAGTCTAACCTTGGCTTTAGTAGGGTGGTCGGCACTCTGCTCTCCCAGTCTAACCTTGGCTTTAGTAGGGTGGTCGGCACACTGCTCTCCCAGTCTAACCTTGGCTTTAGTAGGGTGGTGGGCACTCTGCTCTCCCAGTCTAACCTTGGCTTTAGTAGGGTGGTGGGCACTCTGCTCTCCCAGTCTAACCTTGGCTTTAGTAGGGTGGTGGGCACTGTGCTCTCCCCAGTCTAACCTTGGCTTTAGTAGGGTGGTCGGCACTCTGCTCTCCCCAGTCTATCTTTGGCTTTAGTAGGGTGGTCAGCACTCTGCTCTCCCCAGTCTAACCTTGGCTTTAGTAGGGTGGTGGGCACTCTGCTCTCCCAGTCTAACCTTGGCTTTAGTAGGGTGGTCAGCACTCTGCTCTCCCCAGTCTAACCTTGGCTTTAGTAGGGTGGTGGGCACTCTGCTCTCCCAGTCTAACCTTGGCTTTAGTAGGGTGGTGGGCACTCTGCTCTCCCCAGTCTAACCTTGGCTTTAGTAGGGTGGTCAGCACTCTGGGTGGTCGGGTGGTGGGCACTCTGCTCTCCCCAGTCTAACCTTGGCTTTAGTAGGGTGGTCAGCACTCTGCTCTCCCCAGTCTAACCTTGGCTTTAGTAGGGTGGTCAGCACTCTGCTCTCCCCAGTCTAACCTTGGCTTTAGTAGGGTGGTCAGCACTCTGCTCTCCCCAGTCTAACCTTGGCTTTAGTAGGGTGGTCAGCACTCTGCTCTCCCAGTCTAACCTTGGCTTTAGTAGGGTGGTCAGCACTCTGCTCTCCCCAGTCTAACCTTGGCTTTAGTAGGGTGGTCAGCACTCTGCTCTCCCAGTCTAACCTTGGCTTTAGTAGGGTGGTCAGCACTCAGCTCTCCCAGTCTAACCTTGGCTTTAGTAGGGTGGTCAGCACTCTGCTCTCCCCAGTCTAACCTTGGCTTTAGTAGGGTGGTCAGCACTCTGCTCTCCCCAGTCTAACCTTGGCTTTAGTAGGGTGGTGGGCACTCTGCTCTCCCCAGTCTAACCTTGGCTTTAGTAGGGTGGTGGGCACTCTGCTCTCCCCAGTCTGTCTATGGAGAACGCTGCTCAAAGCACGGAGTGCTATTTGTCAGCATTGACATTTTAATCTCTCAGTAAAATGTAATACGGATCACAAAGCACAATCTTTCTGGATTTAAAAGAAAATAGAATAATAATCAACCAGAACTCTATTTTTATGTGTTCTGTTTTCTATCTCCCTTATGACCCTTTCAGAAAAAAATCACAATCTCAAGAATTTTGAAGACAACTTCATAGAAAGAAATATCGATCCTCAAATTGAAAGTGATCGATCAGATTTGAATCTATTTGTTTTTTTAAGAGAGAGAGAGAGAGTGAGTAGGAATTGGAGTGGCATCTCGTGTTGATAGCAAGCTCCAAGCCTGATGGAGAGGAGAGGTGTGTGTGTGAGTGAATGTATGAGTGGATTATGACAGAGCTGTTTGTTCAGGAAAATAAACAGAATTGGGCACTTTAAATGTTTCTAATTGTTTTTGTATTATGTGTTCTACTTAAAATGGTCGTAAACCTGAGCATATTACTTTTATTGCTTTATATGAACTTATATGAAAAAAAACACATTGCAAAATTGTTACTGTAATTTAATTATGCCAATGTGCTTTCATCAATTGAAAACCCTTAATCTATTTTATGAGAATTTCTAAGATTTATTGTTTGCATAAAATAGACGCAGACCAGTATTTCAATAATAGGTAATATCATTTATTCTCAGAGCACGCTGCCACTTAATCACGAGCAACAGTTAATATACAGATCATGACGTCATTTCACTGCCTTGACCGAACCCCCCTCCTCTCGACCGGGACAAAGTGAGGTGAAAAGTTCATTCTAATTTACTAACACACTCCCAGATAACTTTTGACCCCTCAACATTATCGATCACCACTGAATTGACAGTTCTGATTAACAAAAAAACTAGGAATGCACTCACTGCCTTATCTAAAAACCCCAGAGCTAAGTTTCAGTAGGGTCAAACACAAAACCTTATCTGTTTTCACAGTCCACAACCCATTCGTTTTATTCCTAGTTGGAATGGTGTTCATTAACTTTAATTACTCCTTGTCCGTGTCACACAATCCCTTCTTATGAACTCATATAGTTAATCAGATATAATAAAACAGAGTATAAGTTTACTTAGTTACAGGTCCATTTAAAACGATTTGTTCAGTCATTTTAATCATAATTTTACCAACAAATGTATCGCAGAATTTCAGAAAAGCTGCTGCAAAATCAAGCATTTTTGGCTGTGGAAATCACAACATTATTTCGCAAAATCCTGGAGGGACTGAATGGTGGACATCTTGAAGCAAGTGGGGACAACAGACTGGGATAGGGAGAGATTGAATATGTCCGTAAACACCTCAGCCAGCTGGTCTGCACATGCTCTGAGGATGCAGCTTGGGACACCGCCTGGGCCAGCAGCCTAGCGAGGGTTGACACACTTTAACATCTTGCTCATGTCGGCTACGGAGAATGAAAGCTCACAGATCTCATGAGCGGCAGTTGCCCGCGTTGGCAGCACTGTGTTTTCTTCTAAGTGGGAGAAGGTGGTGTTTAGCTTGTCCTGGAGCAAGTCTCCAGTGTCCACAATGTGGCTGGCTTTCCCATTATAATCTGTGATTGTCTGGAGTCCCTGCCACATAAATCTCATGTATGAGCCGTAGAATTCGACTCCACTTTGTCCCTATACTGTAATTTTTGCCAGTTTGAAATCATTACGGAGGGCATAGCTGGTCTGTTTGTACAAGTCCATGTTCCCAGTCACCTTGACGTGGTTAATTGTGGTGGTTTGTGCTTTCAGTTTTGTATGAATGCTGCCATCTATCCAGAGTTTTTAGTTTGGATAATTCTAATCGTCACGTTGCTGAACTGAGTCAGAGTCAGTGTATACGTCAATACTATTCTCAGAGGCAACCCGGAACATATCCCAGTCCGGGTGATCAAAACTATCTTGAAGCATAGACTTCGAATGGACAGACCAACATTGAACTACCACGGATACTTCCGGTTTAAGTTTCTGCCTATATGAGGGGAGGAGCAGAATGGAGGCGTGATCTGATTTGCCGGCAGGAGGGCGGGGGAGGACCTTGTAGCCATTCAGGAAGGGGGAGTAGCAATGGTCAAGAGTGCTAGATTGAGAGAATAGCACAGGAGATGTGTTGATAAAACGTTGGTATCATTTTCATCAAATTTCCTTTATTAAAGTCCCCAGCTACAATAAATGCTGTCTCAGAATATGCAGTTTCCAGCTTGCACAAAGTCCAGAGTAGTTTCTTGAGAGCCATTGCAGTGTCGGCTTGGGGGGAATATACACGGCTGTGACGATGACCGAAGAGAATTCTCTCGGGAGGTAATGCAGTCAGTATTTGATGATGAGGTATTCCAAATGGGGAGAACAAAAGGACTTGAGTTGCTTTACATTACCACAATCACACCAGGAGTAGTTAATCATGAAACATACACCTCCGCCGTTTTTCCCCAGATAAATTTTCTTCCTGTCACCGCGATGGATGTATAACCCCGCTGGATTCATGGATGGGGACAGTATATCCAGAGAGAGCCATGATTCCATGAAACAGAGTATGTATGGGGACAGTATATTCAGAGAGAGCCATGATTCCATGAAACAGAGTATGGATGGAGACAGTATATCCAGAGAGAGCCATGATTCCATGAAACAGAGTATGTATGGGGACAGTATATCCAGAGAGAGCCATGATTCCATGAAACAGAGTATGTATGGGGACAGTATATCCAGAGAGAGCCATGATTCCATGAAACAGAGTATGTATGGGGACAGTATATCCAGAGAGAGCCATGATTCCATGAAACCGAGTATGGATGGGGACAGTATATCCAGAGAGAGCCATGATTCCATGAAACAGAGTATGGATGGGGACAGTATATTCAGAGAGAGCCATGGTTCCATGAAACAGAGTATGGATGGGGACAGTATATCCAGAGAGAGACATAAGAGCGTCTGCTAAATGACTTAAATGAAATGAAACAGAGTATGTTACGATCCCTGATGTCTCTCTGGAAAGAGATCCTCGCTCTGAGCTCGTCTACTTTATTGTACAGCTACTGATCATTAGCGAGTAATATACTCTGAAGCGGTGGGTGGCACACCTTCCGAGTCGGATTAAAAACCCACTTCTTATTCCTCTTCTCCGGTCGACCTCCTTATAGAACAGACCCTGGGATTAATGGAATTGTCTCTGGAAGTTCAAACAAACGATCCATTTCAGAAAAGTAGAATTTGTGGTCGAAATGCTGTTGAATGATTGCCAATCTAATATCCCCTAAGTTATTTTTGTCCGTTGGTAATAATACAAGAAACATTTTGAGTAAATAATGTAAGAAATACAACAACCACAACAACAATATAAAACTACGAAGTTGCCGAGGAGCTAGAAACAGGGCGACCATGTCTACAGGCATCATCTTGTTCATTAACATCTAATCATCCACAGTTTTACAATCAACCATCTGACATCTCTATGATGCCAATGAGCATGCAAGTACAATATTTCAAACATGTCAAATATGAGTGGACTAAACCACAACTTCCTCCCCATCATCAAGCATCAGAACACCCTTTACACTCAGAACTGTCTGGGTAATCAGGTCAGGAGAAAAGAGGGCCTGTATGTTTTTATCCCATAAGCCACCCTATTCCCTACATAGTTTTACCAGCAGTATCACTTCCCCTTTGTCTGATTAATGTTCATTGGCCATGTCCCAAATGGAACCCTATTCCATACATACAGTGCATTCAGAAAGTATTCAGACCACTTGACTTTTTCACATTTCTTTACATCACAGCTTTATTCTAAAATTGATGAAATACTTGTTTTCCCTCATCAATCTACCCGCAATACCCCATAATGACATCATAATACCCCATAATGACATCATAATACCCCATAATGACAAAGCGAAAACAGGTTTTTAGAAATGTTTGCAAATGTATTAAAAAAAAAAAGTGATATACCTTATTTACATCGGTATATCATAGGACCCTTTGCTATGAGACTCAAAATTGAGCTCAAGTGCATCCTGTTTCGATTGATCCATCCTTGAGATGTTTCTACAACTGGATTGGAGTCCACCTTTGGTAAATGTAATTCATTGGACATGATGTGGAAAGACACACATCTGTCTATATAAGGTCCCACAGCTGACAGTGCATGTCAGAGCAAATACCAAGCCACAAGGTCGAAGGAATTGTCTGTAGAGCTCCGAGACAGGATTGTGTCGAGGCACAGGTCTGGAGAAGAGTACCAAAACATTTTTGCAGCATTGAAGGTCCCCAAGAACACAATGGCCGCCATCATTCTTAAATGGAAGAAGTTTGGAACCACCAAGACTCTTCCTAGAGCTGGCCGCCCAGCCAAACTGAGCAATCGGGGGAGAAGGGTCTTGGTCTGGGAGGTGACCAAGGACCGGATGGTCACTCTGAAAGAGCTCCAGAGTTCCTCTGTGGAGATGGGAGAACCTTATAGAAGGACAACTGTTATGGAGTCTAGTTGATAGGTAATTGACTAGCTGGGCTGTTCCCCGGACTCCGTGTGTAGGGATTTGTACAATGCTTGAACAATGCTATTGAACTTGACATTGGTGTCTTTATTCTTTTATCGAACATATCATACTGAAACAACAACCATCTCTGCAGCACTCCACCAATCAGGCCTTGATGGTAGAGTGGCCAGACGGAAGCCACTCCTCAGTAAAAGGCACATGACAGCCGCTTGGAGTTTTCCAAAAGGCACCTAAAGGATACAGACCATGAGAAGCAAGACTCTCTAGTCTGATGAAACCAAGATTGAACTTTTTGGCCTGAATGCCAAGGGTCACATCTGGAGGAAACCTGGCACAAGCTCTACGGTGAAGCATAGTGGTGGAAACATCATGCTGTGGGGATGTTTTTCAGTGGCAGGGACCAGGAGACTAGTCAGGATCGAGGGAAAGATACATAGAGATCCTTGATGAAAACCTGCTCCAGAGCACTCAGGACCTCAGGCAGGGGGTGAAGGTTCACCTTCCAACAGGACAAGGACACTAAGCACACAGCCAAGACAACACAGAAGTGGCTTCGGGACAAGTCTCTGAATATCCTTGAGTGGCCCAGCCAGTGCCCGGACTTGAACCCGATCTAACATCTCTGGAGAGACCTGAAGATATCCAACCCGACAGAGTTTGAGAGGATCTGCAGAGAAGAATGGGAGAAACTCCCAAATACAGGTGTGCCAACCTTGTAGTGTCATACACAAGAAGACTCAGTGCTGTAATCGCTGCCAAATGTGCTTCAACAAAGTACTGAGTAAAGGGTCTGACTACTGAAGTAAATATGATATTTCAGTATTTTTTTTCAGCAAAAATGTCTTAAAAACCTGTTTTTACCTCGTCATCATGGGGAATTGTGTGTAGATTGACGAGGGGAAAAAACTATTCAATACATTTTATAACAAGGCTGTAAAGTAACAAATGTGGAAAAAGTCAAGTGGTCTGAATAATTTCTGAAGGCACTGAGGTGTACTACTGTTGACCTTGTAGGGAATAAGGTTCCATTTGTCACACAACCATTGATGAGGAAGAGGTACAGATGACTAATGTTAGATATGCCCCACACCCTGAAAACCACAGATACAACCCAACAAGCACACCCTTTGCCTCTGACCCCCCCTCATGGTCATCAGTGTGCATGAAGTCCAGTGGAGATTTTTGTGGGGCAAACTACCGTTTTGGGGGGGGGATGCATGCCAGCAAAGCCACTACACAACACAACACTACATTAAACAATACATTAGTTGCAGTAAAACGGTGACAAATGGTGCCCACAAACTGTTAGGGCCTACATATAGCTGTCCCAACAGCAGAGTCCCAACAGCAGTCCAAACACCTGGCTATCAGTGGAGCCTTGTCTGGCAGCGAAACAGTTCATTTATCCTCATTTACTGCCTTTAAAAAAAACATAGTTTATACGGCTGATTTGCTTAAACAAATGTGGTTTCTACTGAAAATTGAGATGTACAGTGGGGCAAAAAAGTATTTAGTCAGCCACCAATTGTGCATGTTCTCCCACTTAAAAAGATGAGAGAGGCCTGTAATTTTCATCATAGGTACACTTCAACTATGACAGACAAAATGTGAAAAAAATCCAGAAAATCACATTGTAGGATTTTTAATTAATTTATTTGCATATTATGGTGTAAAATAAGTATTTGGTCACCTACAAACAAGCAATATTTCTGGCTCTCACAGACCTGTAACGTCTTCTTTAAGAGGCTCCTCTGTCCTCCACTCGTTACCTGTATTAATGGCACCTGTTTGAACTTGTTATCAGTATAAAAGACACCTGTCCACAACCTCAAACAGTCACACTCCAAACTCCACTATGGCCAAGACCAAAGAGCTGTCAAAGGACACCAGAAACAAAATTGTAGACCTGCACCAGGCTGGGAAGACTGAATCTGCAATAGGTAAGCAGCCTGGTTTGAAGAAACCAACTGTGGGAGCAATTATTAGGAAATGAAAGACATACAAGACCACTGATAATCTCCCTCGATCTGGGGCTCCACGCAAGATCTCACCCTGTGGGGTCAAAATGATCACAAGAACGGTGATCAAAAATCCCAGAACCACGGGGGGGGGGGACCTAGTGAATGACCTGCAGAGAGCTAGGACCAAAGTAACAAAGCCTACCGTAACAAAGCCTACCACACTATGCCGCCAGGGACTCAAATGCTGCAGTGCCAGACGTGTCCCCCTGCTTAAGCCAGTACATGTCCAAGCCCGTCTGAAGTTTGCTAGAGAGCATTTGGATGATCCAGAAAAGTTTGGGAGAATGTCATATGGTCAGATGAAACCAAAATAGAACTTTTTGGTAAAAACTCAACTCGTCGTGTTTGGAGGACAAAGACCCTTAGATTTGGCGGTGAAGTAGTGTCCTCTGAGTGACAGAACACTGAGCCAATCACGGCGCAACTAAAGAACATTTCTAACCCCTATGTTCCATCCACCACCACCACCACCACACTGAGCTAGGCTGAAACACCTGCATTTTGGAGCTGCCTTACTCAAGAAAGCAAAAAAGAGACCATGTTTGTACGTGGTTTTATTAACTCAATGATTATTATTATTTATTTTTTACTTTGTTTGCAAACTGATATGTGACACGAATTAATGCCAAAATAACATGAAAACAGGCAACTCCCCCCCCTCCCAAAAATAACAATGTGGGGCTCAAACAGGTTGGGCTCAGCTCCACCTGCCCTGAATGAAGGGTCGCCACTCCCTCTCTGGGGCCTGGTTCACAAACAGCCTCTAGATCCTACCCCTTAGACTAGTGCATAGCTGCTGTAGATCTACCTATCAGAAGGCAAGATGGGTCTACAGCCACGCTGTTTACACCTATCCAATTATTTTAGATCTAATTCAAGTGCATAGTGTTGTTTCTGAACAGGGATTAATTATCATCATAACATATCATACCTACTCAACAAATTGGATGCAGTCTATCACAGTGCAATCCGTTTTGTCACCAAAGCCCCATATACTACCCACCATTGCGACCTGTACGCTCTCGTTGGCTGGCCCTTGCTTCATACTCGTCGCCAAACCCACTGGCTCCATGTCATCTACAAGACCCTGTTAGGTAAAGTCCCCCCTTATCTCAGCTCGCTGGTCACCATAGCATCTCCCACCTGTAGCACACGCTCCAGCAGGTATATCTCTCTGGTCACCCCCAAAACCAATTCTTTCTTAGGCCGCCTCTCCTTCCAGTTCTCTGCTGCCAATGACTGGAAAGAACTACAAAAATCTCTGAAATTGGAAACACTTATCTCCCTCACTAGCTTTAAGCACCAACTGTCAGAGCAGCTCACAGATTACTGCACCTGTACATAGCCCACCTATAATTTAGCCCAAACAACTACCTCTTTCCCTACTGTATTTATATTGCTCCTTTGCACCCCATTATTTTTATTTCTACTTTGCACATTCTTCCACTGCAAATCTACCATTCCAGTGTTTTACTTGCTATATTGTATTTACTTTGCCACCATTGCCTTTTTTTGCCTTTACCTCCCTAATCTCATCTCATATGCTCACATCATATATAGACTTGTTTATACTGTATTATTGACTGTATGTTTGTTTAACTCCATGTGTCGAACTGCTTTGCTTTATCTTGGCCAGGTCGCAATTGTAAATGAGAACTTGATCTCAACTTGCCTACCTGGTTAAATAAAGGTGAAAAAAAATGTGATATTGTGGTCATATTGTCAATCTTATCTACTACCTTGAAACACATTCATATAATATGAGTGTACCCTTTAAGGTTGAATGGATTGTTCCTCCCGAGTCCCTAGTTTCATCACTTGAATTCTGTTCTGTGAGATTCCTTCACCTGTTGCTGAATAAGACCTCCCTAACCTCACTTTCTTACCGCAGCAAATCTGTCATGTTACTTATAGTAAAGAAACAACAGCCCACAACGAGTCCATGAATCTGATTTGTTGGATGGAGAAAAGACAAAACTCCTCCTCCTCAGCAAAGAACTTTTTATTTACCGATGAAAGGAACTTGGTAGAATATTACAGCAGAACTCACGAGGGAAACAGCTGCCATTTCATGTAACACAATACAGGAATTAGGTTGTAGTTAAAACTCGTGTATATATAATTTTTTATATCAGTAGAAAAAAACTATTGCTCCCAGATGTTGTTTGTATGACACATTCTCCCCTGCTATGCTGAAGGGTAAAAGTAACACCAATAGGAGAAGGTTTACACACACACACAAAGGGAAATGTGATGGTTGTTGTTGTTCAGGATGATGTAATTTCCTGAATAAGGTTACAAATGCCATTACTTTTTGTATGTATGTTGACCAGAATTAAACTTTTGATCGTTGTCAAATTTTTTAAATAAATACCAACATACAGCAAAAAGAAAAATGCAAAATAAAAGAGCAGGCATGCTAAAAACAATGCTATACTTAGAGGACCAAACACTGAAATAAGAAGCCTGGATGGTATTCAGTCACATCTTATTGTCAACTGAAAGAGTACCAACTTGAGAGAACATTGAGAACTGATGGACGAGAGAAGGGGGGGAAAAGAGCTTGATGGATATTCTTTCTGTCCGATGGACTGGATGTGAGAGGACAGATTTGAGACAGACTACTTGAATGGGACTGGATCTAAGTGTATTGTGTACAATTATTATTATTTTTTTTAAGTACGTGTTTGTTAATGTCATCACTTCCATATCGTTTTCTATGCTCTTCCATTTTTCATTCAGGGAAAACAATAAAATGTTAGAAATCTCCTCGGATGATTGCATCCAAGTGTTAGTGTTTTAAATAGCTTATACCAGTTTAGTTTAGGCAGCAATACTCAATACATTTTACATATAGGCATCACCTAATAGACGTATTTCTATATATTTATTTTGAAAAATAAGACAGGAATTAAGCCTAGCCTTGGACTAAAAATTAATTTCAATGGAAATTTTGCATTGAGCCTAGTTTTCAGTCCAGGACTAAGTTTAGTCTGTGTCCGGGAAACCACCCCTAAAAACAATGACCAGTGCCAGTCATCCTAGCTTAAGCCATCTTCATTTCGGAGTCACCAAGATCTAACAGGTTGCTGGATTGGACATTCACGACTCCCTCCCATCCTTGTGGTTGACCATACAGGGCAGACTCAGGTCATTGTCCTAGTAAAATGTCCATAGATAGACCATGTTCATCCCTACAGGCACACAGGCCAAAAGACAGATCATAGAACCAGTATAACAACCATCTACTATGGGAGCTGAGCGGCATTAGAGTCTAAATCAGGGTGAGGGAATCCCCTGCTTTTCAATTCATGACACACTGCATGCAACCACTTGTGGTCACGATGACTCCCCAACCAACCAATGGGTGTGTTTCCTTTTTCTTCTTCTTCTGTTACTAGGGCCTGTGTGTCTGATGCTGGTCTAGTGGTTGTCTTGCTTAGCCTGGTCCCAGGAGTTGGAAAGACTGAACAAACAGATCTGAGACCAGGCTACTTTCTCTCCCTGTTCTGTCTATGCCCAATTCTGTGTCCTACTTAGAACAGTGATTCAGATTATTCCAAAACAATACAGTTGTTCTCTGACTGTAAAAGCCACTTTAAAAGACAGAGCACACAGCAGTGCATTAGATAAGCGGAGTTTCACATCTCTTTGCTCAGAAACACATTTTAACTTTTTTTTGTTACTATATACAGCACATAGTTCTGGTCCAAGTAAGTTGTTTAGAGTTAAAAATAGATATTCTACCGGTAAAACATTGAAACTGGATTTGCTGGGCTAGCAACATGAGTGGGGTTACTTTTTACATGGACAATCTTTTTTTTTTTTTTTATCAATAGAAAATCTCATATGATCCAACTAGTAACAGCTAGCACAAATGACCAGGTACCACCAGGGCCGATTTAAAACCCTGATGATAAGAGTTCACTGAGGTGTGCAATTGTTTTTGATTGATTTACTAACAATTTGTTTATGATGACTGTGATGTTTTAATGTTATGTATTTGTTATTGTATCTTTTCTTTCCATCTTGTAGTTTAAATCTATTATTTTATGTCCTCAGGGCACCATTGAAAATGAGACCTTGGTCGCAAATTGGGCCCTCTGATGAAATAAAACTTAATTTAAAAAACATGAACCTTTATAACGCATTTATCTTATATAGACAGTATTTCCAGGTCAAATATACTTTTTGTACTCCACTGTTTTTTTTTTTTTTTTTTTTTTGCATTTCGGTTCGATTCATACGTCATGCACAAAATAGGTCTTCTTCGATTCAAGCTTTGCGTCACGTTGTCAGACAGCTTGATCAGATTGCACAGCCGGCTTGATCAATCGTCGTCCACCTCGTCTCCCTCCGACTCTTCTCCTCCTGCAACTCCTCCTCCTGGTCTCCTTTCAAACATTTTATCCTTCGGTCTCTCCTGTATCTCTTTCATCTCTTCGGCATAACGGGAGAATGCGCCTCCAAACTTGCCCCACGCTTTGAACGGGATAGTGATCGAGTTTCTATAGCTGGGTTTGACTTCGCTCACCCTCATGAAAACTCCGTATTTGTTGGACCCGACGTCGAAGAAGAACCGTTTGGAGTCCACCATGATAGAGGTGCCCTCCGGAAGCTCGCTATAGCCCCCTGCTCCTCCGCCACCGGCGAGTTCCTCGTCATCTCCTCCGTAGTCGTCTATATGTTTGGCTAGGGCGTCACGGAACTCTATTAACCCTTGGGCCGGGAGGGCGATGGTTTGTCCGGACTGCATTCCACCAGGGACTCCGCCACTTCCTACTCCGAACCCGGGGCCTCGGTTGAGGGTCTGCCTGATGCGGAGGAACCTCCCCCGCTGGTTCTCTTTCAGATCGAGGTAGTATTTTCGGTTTTCTCGAACCAGGAACTCACTCTTCAAGGCCCGCCTAGGCCCACTGTCATCCCCACCGGATGACTGAGCGATCTGCTCGGGGCTGCTAGGCCCAAGTTGGGCGTAGTGCTCTATAAAATCCCCCAGGTAGTCACGGAACTCGGCGGCAACTGACATGGAAAGGGTCAGACGACTTTTCGAGCCCCCGGCGCCGACCTCGGCGATTTTGATGAATCTGCCCTTCGCATTCTGCTTTACATCCAGGTAGAAGCGTTTGTTCTGGATGTCCAGTCGCTTTGAGGCCAGCTCCTGGGTCTCCTGGTCCCGCTGGTAGTGCTGAAACCCGCCGCTTCCACCCCCTACGCCACCACTGCTGCCACCGCGCTCACTCCCACTGTCCCCGTCGGCCATCTTCGCCACCAGCAGCCAGATTCTCTCCTTCCTAGGTTCTGCTCCCCGCCCCCCGCGCGCTTAACCAATTCGCAGAGTAACATTCCGTTGAATACTGCGTTCTGATAGGCCAATCGCCTGCCAATTACAACAGCAGACCACAAACTGTTGATTTTCTACTGGTAGATTCCTCTTGTCAGTCAATAAACGGCCCCCTCCTAGTTCGATGAAATCAACGATTTCCCCCGATTATTTATCGTAAGCGGTTTACTTTTCTAATGCATTGCAATGCAAAACCTCGTCGTCTTAAAATGGCATGAAACGAATAGATACTCAGGCAAACTAGCAAAATACTGCTGAGTATTTTGAATTCATTGTGCACTAGCTAATTAGTTACCCATTGATTTTGTACACCAATTGTGAGTCAAATTAATATTTTAGGACATCCAGTCAGTTTGCAACTGCATACAATGCATGCATTATAAAAGACAAGTGCTTTGAGTATTTCTGAATATGCAATATCGAGATCTGCGCATGCACGTAATATATTATTTCAGCATTTTATTAGTCAATCACGTGAATAATATTGATCATCAATAGAAATACATTTTGAGTAGCAATGTCGAGCTCAGCAGTCCAGTCTACTTGGTCTCGTGCGCAAAGGACATGCCGAAGTTGCGGTGGGGGATGGGTAAAATGTGTACAAGCAGCGCTGTGGTTGGGCAGGAAAAATATTCAAAGAAACAACACGAATTCCCATTGGTCAATGTTCGCTCGCGAGGAGTCCCGGAGCTTTTACGAGCCTGAAGGGCTTTATTGTTTCTCTCCGTCTTCAACCGAAATTGTTTCCGAGCTCCTCAGTTCCTCAACCAAATAACAAAACGCTGAAATGGTAACGTTATGTGGCTAGTATTTGTAGTGATCCTTTTAATAACGACTGCTTGGTATATCATTTGTTGTAATTGCATTACCAGCTACCGCTGCTTCAAATTACCTAAAAAGAAATGCCAAGCTAGCGTTAGCCAGCTTGGCATAAGCTAACAAGTTTGCATTACCAACCGATACCTACTTAAGATATTTTTAGGTGACTTTTTCTTTAACATACTTGTGAAACTTTTTAGGTTTTATTTGTTTAGTAATTGCTGGTATTAATTCTTTTTAGAAATATTTTACTTTAGCTATTTCTGCGTTCGTTTTATTTGGTTGAACGGCTATGAGGCTACCAACGTTAGCTAATTTAGCTAGTTGGATACCATAACGTTAGCAAGCTGACCATTTGTCCCGCGGCTGCTGTTCTCTACCAAATCAAATGTTAATATTGTCAAAGTTGTCTCGCTACTTATTCTTCCTTTTTAGCATTAGTCAATTTCAGGAAGTGGCAAATTCATTGGGTTTATCGATCAAAAATGGACTACTTTATTACAATAGTGTGAATGTTGGAAATGTGTCTTAGCCACGCAACCCCTAGTTACCCGGTTTTCTCCTCGTCGTGGACTTGAGCAACTGTTTTCAGTGCCTTTTTCATGGTACCGCTTTGATTCCAGCTGCTGGTTAGTAACTGGCGGGAAACCGTATGCCCTGGAATGCTAGCTAACAATCCTCATAAAGGGCTCTTTTAATATGGACCTGTTAATCAATATGGAGTGTTGTCTTTATTTTCAGTGACATCCATTGGTGAGTTATGACCCAAAATTGTCAAACCCAAACACGTTTCTGTACAATAATAAAATCAAACTTTTTTTTTTTGCGGAGCACATTTCTTATCGGGGATGCATTTCAAAATTAATTCACAATTAAAATAAAAGGCGAGAGAAACATTACGTTTCCCATTTGATATTCATTTAGTAAAACGGTAAAATAAGTACCTGAGACTGGCAAATTGTGTATGAGAGCACTTGCGTTTTACTGTTACTGCTAGCAAGTGTTGGTTTGTGACCAGCGAGGTATTTCGTGAGTTTTAGCAGGTGTTATTTAAAGACATTTTGGGAAAGAGTGCTGGCATGCAAATTACATGGTTTCTGTCTTACTCGAGTCCCATTTTTTTCTTTCTCTTTTTGTAATATTCTGTGTTTTGCCCCCTATATCCCAGGCTGGCGGTAAGGCAGGAAAAGACAGTGGTAAGGCCAAGGCGAAAGCTGTGTCACGCTCCCAGAGAGCTGGACTGCAGGTAAGATTGAATACCTCTACAGAGATCCTGATGCAGTGCACCTAGCATGCCATTCATTATTTTCAAAGAAAGAGCAGCAAAGCTTTCTGTGTGTTTCCAGCATTTACAGTGAAGTTTACAGTGAAGTTTCAATATACATGTGTACTCCAATTGCTAGAAGCCATTCATCCCCTCCCCATTGTCGCCTAACCGCACATCTGTTTTGTTCCTGCCAGTTTCCAGTGGGGCGTATCCACAGGCACTTAAAGACCCGCACTACCAGCCACGGACGTGTCGGAGCCACAGCGGCTGTATATAGTGCTGCCATCCTTGAGTATCTCACCGCTGAGGTGAGACAGAGACCATTATATCCTCTTGGGTGTCCCTCTTGGGATGTCATTAGTCTATTTGTGATGGGTTGGAAAGAGCTGTGTAAGAGTTTAAAAAAAATATATATATATTTTTAAATGGATCTCAGAAACATTTTACATTTTGAGGGTTTGGAACTGAGGTTCTGTCTGCAAAAAGACAATAAAAACAGTTGGCTCTAAAGTTCCGAACTGGCATTGGCTTGAATGGTATCAGGGATGAAACACACAAAAAAAATATTGTATACTTTTGAATTTAGCAACATGACTTGGCACACATGCATACATACAGTGCCTTTGGAAAGTATTCAGACCCATTGACTTTTCCCCCATAGTTTGTTAAATTTTTAGCCTTGTATTAAAATTGTCCCCTGCCTCAGACTTAAACCTTTAAAAAAAAGTTTTTGCAAGTGTATATAGAAAAAATATAAAAAACGGACATTTACGTAAGTATTCAGACCCTTTCTTTGCTCAGTACTTTGAAGCAGCAATTACAGCATCGAGTCTAATTAGGTATGATGCTACAAGCTTGGCACACCAGTATTTGGGGAATTTCTCATTTTACTCTGCAGATCTCCAGCTCTGTCAGGTTGGATGGGGAGCATCGCTGCACAGCTATTTTCAGGTCTCTAGAGATGTTTGATCAGGTTCCAGATTGGGCTCTGGCTGGGCCACTCAAGGACATTCAGCGACCTGCGTTGACTTGGCTGTATGCTTAGGGTTGATCTCCTGTTGGAAGGTGAACCTTAACCCTAGTCGTAGGTCCTGAGCACTCTGGAGCAGGTTCTCATCAAGAATCTCTCTACTTTGCTCCGTTCATCTTTCCCTCAACCCTGACTAGTCTCCCAGTCCCTGCTGCTGTGTAACATCCCAACTGCATGATGCTGTCACTGCATCTCGGTGCTAGACGCGTCACCAAAGAATCTGGTTCAATTCCAGGCTGTTTCACAACGGGCTGTGATCGGGAGTCCCATAGCGCGGCGCACAGTTTGCCCAGCGTCGGGCCGGGGTAGGCCGACATTGTAAATAAGATTTAGTTCTTAACCGACTTGACTAGTTAAATAAAAATACTGGGTGATTTCAGTCTGGCCACTCTACCATAAAGGCCTGATTGGTGGAGTGCTGCAGAGGAGGTTGTCCTGGAAGTTTCTCCCATCTGCAGAGGAACTCTAGAGCTCACAGTGACCATTGGGTTCTTGGTCACCTCCCTGGCCCTTCTCCCCCGATTGTTCAGTTTGGCCATATGGCCAGCTCTAGAGACCCTCAGTAGTTCCAAACTTTTCCATTAAAAAAATTGGATGCCACTGTGGGTACCTTCAATGCTTCACATTTTTGGTACCCTTCCCCAGGTCTGTGCTTAGACACAATCTTGTCTTGTAGCTCTACGGACAATTCCTTTGACCTCGTGGCTTGGTTTTTGCTCTGACGTGCACTGTCATCTGTGGGCCCTTTTTATATAGATAGGTGTGCACCTTTTCCAAAACTTTTCTAATTAATTTACTAGGTGGACTCTAATCAAGTTGTAAAAACATCTCAAGGATGGTCAATGGAAGCAGGATGCACCTGAGCTCAATTTTGTGTTTATAGCAAAGGGTCTGAATACTTGTGTAAATAAGGTATTTCTGTTTATTTTTAATACATTTGCTGAAATTCCCAAACCTGTTTGCTTTGTCATTATGGGGTGTTTGTAGATTGCTGAGTATTTGTTTTTAATCCATTTTAGAATAAGGCTGTAACAATGTGTTAAGTCAAGGGGTCTGAATAGTTTCTGACGGCGTGTGTGTATATATACACCTATTCATTCAAGGTTTTTAAAACTTTTTTTCGCTATTTCCTACATTGTAGAATAATAATGAAGACAAACATGGAAACATTTAGTAAATGACCCCCCCCCACACACACACACTCTTGGCATTCGCTCAGCCAGCTTTGTGAAGAATGCTTTTCTGACAGTTTTGGAGTTCCCACATGCTGAGCATTTGTTTGCTGCTTTTCCTTCCCTCTGTGGTCCAACTCATCCCAAACATCTGAATTGGGTTGAGGTCGGGTGATTGGGGGGGCCAGGTCATCAGATACAGCACTACATCACTCTCCTTGGTCAAATAGCCCTTACACCACCACCTCCATGCTTCACGGTGGAAACCACATAATTTGTGAGTCCATTAACCTACTCTGCTTCTCACAAAGATACACCCCATAATGACATTTGGACTCATTAGACCAAAGGACAGATTACCACTGGTCTAATGTCCATTGCTTGTGTTTCTTGGCTTAAGCAAGTCTCTTCTTCTCATCGGTGTCCTTTAGTAGTGGTTTCTTTGTAGCATTTTGACCATGAAGGCCTGATCCACACTGTCTTTGAACAGTTAACGTTGAGATGTCTATGACTTGAACTCTGAAGCATTTATTTGTGTTGCTATTTTTGAGGCTGGTAATTCTAATGAACTTATCCTCTACAGCAGAGGTAACTCTGGGTCTTCTATTCCTGTTGCGGTCCGCACGAGAGCCAATTTCATCATAGTGCTTGATGGTTTTTGTGGTTGCACTTGAGTAAAATTTAAAAGTTCTTAAATTTCCACATTGACCTTCATGTCTTTTAATGATGGGCTGTCATTTCACTTTAGTTATTAGATTTGTTTCTGGCCATTATAGGGCTATTTGGTTGGAGAAGAAAAAAACATCTCTTCTGTATACCCCCGTACCTTGTCACAACACAACTGATTGGCTCAAATGCATTCATTTGTGAAATTTCTTTCCCTCACAACTTTAAACAAGGCACACCTGTTCATTGAAATGCATTCCAGGTGACTACCCCATGAAGCTGGTCGAGAAAATGCTAAGTGTGTGCAAAGCTGTCACCGGGGCAAAGGGTGGCTACTTTGAAGAGTATAACATGTATTTAGTTACACTTTTCTTCTTCGGTTACTACGGGATTCCTTATGTTATTTCACAGGTCTGATGTAAAACATAGTAAATAAAATAAAGAATCCCTTGAATGAGTAGGTATCTGAACTTTTGACTGCTACAGTGTGGACACTCCTCCAAATTTGTGGATTTCTCTATTTCAGCCACACTTGTGGCTGACGGTGTATAAAATCAAGCACACCGCCATGCAATCTCCATAGACAAACATTGGCAGTGGAATGGCCTTTACTGAAGAGCTCAGTGACTTTCAATGTGGCACGGTCATAGGATGGTCTGGTGCTTTTTCTTCTGGTTTGGGCTTGGCCTCTTATTTCCAGTAAAGGGAAATCTGAACACTACAGCATACAATTAAATTCTAGAAAATTCTGTGCTTCCAACTTTGGCAACAGTTTGGGGAAGGCCTTTTCCTGTTCCAGCATTACAATGCCCCCGTGTACAAAGCGAAGTCTGTGCTGAAATTGTTTGTTGAAATCTGTGTGGAAGAACTTGACTGGCCTGCACAGAGCCCTGACCTTAACCCCATCTAAGACATTTCGGAGGAATTGGAACACCGACTGCCAGCCAGGTCTAATCGCCTAACATCGGTGCCTGATTTTGGATTGAGGTGTTCGATGAGCAGTTGTCATGCAGTGTATTTTGGAGTACTATGTAGGTAGAGAACATTGAACAAAACAACTGTCAATAATACAATTTTGACAAATGCAGATTATAGCCCCGAGCTCTCAATTTTCAGTTGATCAGATACATGTTTTTTGTTTCGATGGGAGTTCTATAAAGTATCGTATCCTGATTGGCTGACTTGTTTCCAGGTACTAGAGTTGGCGGGTAATGCCTCTAAAGATCTGAAGGTGAAGCGTATCACTCCCCGCCACTTGCAGCTCGCTATCCGTGGAGACGAGGAGTTGGACTCCCTCATCAAGGCCACCATAGCTGGAGGCGGTGGGTTCAGAAACTACACTGCTATTAAATAACTTGCATGCACGGGCCCTGACACAACTCACTCATATTTGCCTGTATTTTAATTTGTACTTGAATCAACACTACTGATGTACATTTATGAACAACATCTCCATTATCTTTAACATACTCTCACTTGTATTCTCATCTAACCACTGTGTGCTTCTGTTTCCAGGTGTGATCCCCCACATCCACAAGTCCCTGATCGGGAAGAAGGGCCAGCAGAAGACTGCATAGAGTAGACAGACGCCATCTTGTTGATCGGAACTGTGGAGGCGTGTGTTCGGACTGGACTCTGTTCGACGACGTGTGTTTGGACTAACCTGACCAACAGGACTTCACATTGATCATTTTTATATTACTATTGGCTAACGATGAGTGATTGGTAGTTTTTTCTTCTTCTCGTTAGTGTAATATTTCCCATAATTAGAGAAGGATAAAATATGTATGTTATTTTTGGACAGGGGAAATCATACTTTTCCCCCGATTTTCACAGTTGACTTGTTTGATTGGCAGGGCTTCAAATGTTTTGTACTGAAAAATGGAACTGTTAAAACCCATTTTTTTTATAAAAACAAAGCTGTCGTTTGTGGTTATTAACAAATTTTCATCGTTACTTTCCGTCTGTCTATACCATATTGGTTTGTAAAAGAAAATATTTGTCATGCACAGTGCCTTCGAAGTATTCAACCCCTTGACTTACTCCACAATTTTTATTTTTTTTTTTTTTAATCAGCCTGATTTCAGAATGGTTCGAATATTTCTCAACCATCTCTGTGCAAATACCTCGGTGACATAATGAAAGCATGTTATTTTAGGTTTTAGTAACATTGAAAATGAAAGATCTCATTTACTGAGATCAATACTTTGTAGAAGCCAAGCGCCTTTGGTAGTTAATACAACTTTCAGTCAGGTATGTGTCAAATTTGCAAATCTGGATTTTTTCATTTTTTTCAAAGCTCTTAAATTATACTGACCAGAAATATAAACATCATGTAACGTGTTGGTCCCATGTTTCATGAGCTATAATAAAAAATCATAGAAATGTCAAATTTTTCACACAGCTTATTCTCACATTTTTGCGTTCAAATTTGTTTACATCTCAGGTGAGCGTTTCCCCTTCGCCAAAATATTCCTGTCATGTGACAGGTGTGGCATATCTAGAAGCTGGTTAAACAGCATGATCATTACACAGGTGCATCTTGTGCTGGGGACAAAAGGCCACTTTAAAGTGCCATTTTGTCACAATGCCACAGATCTCAAGTTTTGAGGGAGAGCGCAATTGACGTTCTGACTGCAGTAATGTCCACCAGAGCTGTCGGCAGAGAATTGAATTGTATTTTTTCTACTATAAGCTGCCTCTGATGTCGTTTTAGAGAATTTTTCGCTACGTCCAACCGTCCGCAGACCACGTGACCACACCAGCCCAGGTTATCCACACGCGGGATCGTTTTGAGTATTTCGGTGAAGTCCTTCATTCTGATTGGCTGAGCCTGGCTGCCAAGTGGGTAGACTTATGCCATCCCAGGTCCCTGCACCCCTGCCCAGTCCGGAAATCCATAGATTAAGGCCTAATGCATTTTTATTTTCAATTGATCGATTTCCTTATTTGAATTGTAATTCAGTAAAATCTTTGAAATTTGTTGCGTTTATATTTTTGTTCAGTATAGATTGCTGTTCACCGCTGTACCCAAAACGTCCAATCTTTCCTCATATTTGAAATGGGATTCAAGTCCAGCCTTTGGTTGGGCCACTCAAGGACTTTCACATACTTGTTCTGAAGCCATTCCAACGTTGCTTTGGCTGTATGCTTGGGGCCATCGTCCTATTAGAACATCCATCTTCGCCCCAGTCTAAGGTCGTCTGCACTGGAGCAGGTTCTCATCAAGGATTTGGCTCCATTCATTGTTCCCTCCAGTCTCTCTGCCTCTGAAAGCATCCCCGTGGCTTTGTGGTCCTTCTGTAGCTCAGTTGGTAGAGCATGGCGCTTGTAACGCCAGGGTAGTGGGTTCGATCCCCGGGACCACCCATACGTAGAATGTATGCACACATGACTGTAAGTTGCTTTGGATAAAAGCGTCTGCTAAATGGCATATATTATTATATTATAATGCTTCCGCTTCCGTGCTTCACGGTAGGTATGGTGTTAGATGGGTGATGAGCGGTGCTTTGTTTTCTCCAGACATAGCACTTTGCATTCAGGCCAAAGAGTTAACAAAATTTTGCCTCATCAGATAATCAAATCTTTTGCTTTATGATCTGTCTTGCATGTGGCTTTTCTGCAAACTATATGCGTGCAGTCATCATCCTTTTTTCTCAGGAGTGGCTTCTGTCTGGCCACACTCCCATAAAGCCCAGATTGGTGAAGTGCTGTAGAGACTGATGTTTTGCTGGTAGGTTTTTCCACCTCAGCCAAGGAACTCTAGTTCTGTCAGAGTGGTTATTGGGTTCTTGGTCACCTCCCTTCTTGCCCGGTGGCTCAGTTTGGTCGGACAGCCAGCTGTCTTTAGGCAGTTCCATATCGTTTACATTTGAGACCACTGTGTTTTTGGAAACATCATAGTATAGTTTCTGCTCTGACGTGCACTTCTTTTTTCATTCGTATCATGGCATTCGCACATTTTGTGCATGTCGCCACCTGTGTCTGGTCAAACGTTACGTTTATTTTATATATATTTAAAAAAGGAACAGTGAAAATTTATAAACTGCACCACCAACTAACCTTACACCTATATACCACTATTAGATACCACCAACTAACCCTCCACCTGAATATACCACTATTTCATACAAATGTAAATCACCATTCTACTTCTTTGACCCTAACTGATCCTACACCAGACCAACGGTGACCTGGGAGGACGTGACTCTTTAAACACACCTTGTAACTCTTCTGCAGTAAAACGTCTTACGCCCATGAACTGCAGCTGCCACCACAGCGTCTATTTTATGTGATTTGCGATCCCTTTCTGTGATACAGTTGATCGCCATGGCAATGAATGCTAAGAAGCCCATCTTAATGAAGCACAAATGTACATCACTCTGTATTGGCCTAGGTCTACTACTCATCATCGTCTACTCTCTTCACCGCCTGGTATGGCAACTGCTCAGCATCTGACCGTAAGGCGCTACAGAGGGTAGTGGGTACATCCCTGTACATCACCAGGGCCAAGCTTCCTGCCATTCAGGACCTCTATACCAGGCGGTGTCAGAGGAAGTCCCAAAAAATTGTCAGAGTCCAGTCACCCAAGTAATAGATTGTTCTCTTTGCTACCACACGGCAAGTGATACCGGAGCGCCAAGTCTAGGTCCAAAAGGCTCCTTAACAGCTTCTACCCCCAAGCCATAAGACTGCTGAACAATTAATCAAATGGCCACCCAAACTATTTGCGTAGACCCCCCCCCCCCCACACTCTGTTTTTACGCTGCTGCTACTCGCTTTTTATTATCTATGCATAGTCACTTTACAAATTACCTCGCCTTACCTGTACCCCCGCACATTGACTTGGTACTGGTATTCCCTGCAATTAGTCTTGTTATTGTTGTGTAATTTTCTTGTGAGACAAAAACAAAAATGTTTTCAGTTTATTTAGTAAATATTCTATTTCTTCAACTGCATTGCTGGTTAAAACCTCTACGGGATCAGAGTCCCTATACCGGGACAGTTGTTGCTGACGTGCGCTGTGAATAGAATGAATTTGTAAATAATGTTCAACTTTCCAGGACATAGACATGTCTTATAAACTCAGCAAAAAAAGAAACAACCTCTCACTGTCAACTGCGTTTATTTTCAGCAAACTTAACATGTGTAAATATTTGTATGAACATAACAAGATTCAACAACTGAGACATAAGCTGAACAAGTTCCACAGACGTGACTAACAGAAATGGAATAATGTGTCCCTGAACAAAGGGGGAGTCAAAATCAAAAGTAACATTCAGTATCTGGTGTGGCCACCAGCTGCATTAAGTACTGCAGTGCATCTCCTCCCCATGGACTGCACCAGATTTGCCAGTTCTTGCTGTGAGATGTTACCCCACTCTTCCACCAAGGCACCTGCAGGTCCCCGGACATTTCTGGGGGGAATGGCCCTAGCCCTCACCCTCCAATCCAACAGGTCCCAGACGTGCTCAATGGGATTGAGATCCGGCTCTTTGCTGGCGATGGCAGAACACGGACATTCCTGTCTTGCAGGAAATCACGCACAGAACGAGCAGTATGTCTGGTGGCATTGTCATGCTGGAGGGTCATGTCAGGATGATCCTGCAGGAAGGATACCACATGAGGGAGGAGGATGTCTTCCCTGTAACGCAAAGTGTTGAGATTGCCTGCAATGACAACAAGCTCAGTCCGATGATGCTGTGACACAACGACCCAGATCATGACGGACCCTCCACCTCCAAATCGATCCCGCTCCAGAGAACAGGCCTCGGTGTAACGCTCATGCCTTCGGCGATCACCCCGGGTGAGACAAAACCGCGACTCGTCAGTGAAAAACACTTTTTGCCAGTCCTGTTGGGTTCAGTGACGGTGGGTTTGTGCGACGTTGTTGCCGGTGATGTCTGGCGAGGACCTGCCTTACAACAGGCCTACAAACCCTCAGTTCAGCCTCTCTCAGCCTATTGCGGACAGTCTGAGCACTGACGGAGGGATTGTGCGTTCCTGGTGTAACTCGGGCAGTTGTTGTTGCCATCCTGTACTTGTCCCGCCGGTGTGATGTTCGGATGTACCGATCCTGTGCAGGTGTTGTTACACGTGCTCTGCCACTGCGAGGATGATCAGCTGTCCGTCCTGTCTCCCTGTAGCACTGTCTTAGGGCTCTCACAGTACGGACATTGCAATTTATTACCCTGGCCACATCTGCAGTCCTCATGCGTCCTTGCAGCATGCCTAAGGCACATTCATGCAGATAAGCAGGGACCCTGGGCATCTTTCTTTTGGTGTTTTTCAGAGTCAGTAGAAAGGCCTCTTTAGTGTCCTAAGCTTTCATAACTGCCTACCGTCTGTAAGCTGTTAGTGTCTTAACGACTGTTCCACAGGTGCATGTTCATTAATTGTTTATGGTTCATTGAACAAGCATGGGAAACAGTGTTTAACCCCTTTACAATGAAGATCTGTGAAGTTATTTGGATTTTTACGAATTATCTTTTTTTTTGTTGCTGAGTTTATTTACGTGCAGAAAGCTTCAATTCTTGTTAATCTAACTGCACTGTCCAATTTACAGTAGCTATTACAATGAAAATAGTGTGTTTGAGGAGAGTGCACAACAACAAAAACCAATCTCACGGCACTTTGTTTCATACATTCACCTCCCAAGGTAAATCATGTACCTACATGCAAGTAATCTTGCTCTGATTGTTCATCCTGAGGGTCCAGAGATAAAATGTAGCATAGTTTGGTTTAATAAAATACATTTTTATATTCAAATGTAGGAACTGGGTTCTAAATGTTGAACTCCTGCTGTTTCTGCCCCCCTCCCCGCCATCTAGATTCGTGCGTTAGAGCCTTTTCTATAGGGAAGCTAATTTTCCATCATGTATGACCTTCCTGGGAGTGTGTAAACTCCTAAAGAGCCAGCTAAGATGGACATAGTCAATATAACTATTTGTTCAGCACTTTTGAAATGTACAGCGACATAATTTAGAATATGTAGACCTTAGAGTGAAATGCTTACTTACAAGCCCTTAACAACAATGCAGTTTTAAGAAAACCCACAAAAAAGTAAGAGATAATAATAACAACTAATAACAAGATACTGACATCCGCTATTTCTGATTTAAAAAGGCTGCATGGCAAATCCAGAGCTCCAATCACAACACATTTTCTGTAAAGATGCTAATTTAGGCCAAATTGCTAGAAACAATTTTTTTTATTTCACATAAAAACGTTTCCCACTCTCAATACCCCTGTTTGTTATTGACGATGGATGCCTGATTGGGTTGTCAGCAGAAGAACCTGGCAGTCCAGACCCAACGTGGTGGTAGTGTTGGTCTGTGATCCACTCCAAACTGCCAATGCATAAATCATGAATCAAAGTTGTGTTGATATTGCAGGAAAATATTGTCATTTCACATAACCATACCACAAGGTAGCTAGCTACCTGCTTCATTCATGATGAGAAAACAATCTAGAACAAGCTAGCTAGCCAAGTTTGTTAGCTATCTAGTTTATACTAATGCACGGCTCCATGTCACAAGGATCTGTACACAATTCGCAACTTCGCACAGCCATTGAAGAGAAGTGGGACAACATCCCACAGGCCACAATGTGAAGGAGATGCGTCGTGCTGCATGAGGCAAATGGTGATCACAACATATACTGACTGGTTTTCTGATCCACGCCCCCCTACCTTAAAAAACACAGATGCATGTCTTTATTCTCAGTCATGTGAAATCCATAAATTACGACCCTATTTATTTATTTCAATTGACTGATTTTTTCAATACGAACTGTTCTGTTACTCAGTAAAATCTTTGAAATTGTTGCACGTTGCAGTTATATTTTTGTTCAGTGTATATACGCAAGGATACCTTTCTTCTGGTGACATGATCATCGATGTTTGCTTGGCTGCAGTTTGACAAATGATCTCATTATTTTGTCCGTAATAATCTCATCATGTAGACTATAGGCCTACCTGAACTCTAGCTACGAGCTGTTAGCTAGAGGGACACGTGCCAATACAACGGTGGGCACACTCTCTATTTAACTATTTACCACAGTGGGCACACTCTCTATTTAACTATTTACCACAGTGGGCACACTCTCTATTTAACTATTTACCACAGTGGGCACACTCTCTATTTAACTATTTACCACAGTGGGCACACTCTCTATTTAACTATTTACCACAGTGGGCACACTCTCTATTTAACTATTTACCACAGTGGGCACACTCTCTATTTAACTATTTACCACAGTGGGCACACTCTCTATTTAACTATTTACCACAGTGGGCACACTATCTATTTAACTATTTACCACAGTGGGCACACACTCTATTTAACTATTTACCACAGTGGGCACACACTCTATTTAACTATTTACCACAGTGGGCACACTCTCTATTTAACTATTTACCACAGTGGGCACACTCTCTATTTAACTATTTACCACAGTGGGCACACACTCTATTTAACTATTTACCACAGTGGGCACACTCTCTATTTAACTATTTACCACAGTGGGCACACTCTCTATTTAACTATTTACCACAGTGGGCACACTCTCTATTTAACTATTTACCACAGTGGGCACACTCTCTATTTAACTATTTACCACAGTGGGCACACTCTCTATTTAACTATTTACCACAGTGGGCACACTCTCTATTTAACTATTTACCACAGTGGGCACACTCTCTATTTAACTATTTACCACAGTGGGCACACTCTCTATTTAACTATTTACCACAGTGGGCACACTCTCTATTTAACTATTTACCACAGTGGGCACACTCTCTATTTAACTATTTACCACAGTGGGCACACTCTCTATTTAACTATTTACCAACAGTGGGCACACTCTCTATTTAACTATTTACCACAGTGGGCACACTCTCTATTTAACTATTTACCACAGTGGGCACACTCTCTATTTAACTATTTACCACAGTGGGCACACTCTCTATTTAACTATTTACCACAGTGGGCACACTCTCTATTTAACTATTTACCACAGTGGGCACACTCTCTATTTAACTATTTACCAACAGTGGGCACACTCTCTATTTAACTATTTATCACAGTGGGCACACTCTCTATTTAACTATTTACCACAGTGGGCACACTCTCTATTTAACTATTTACCACAGTGGGCACACTCTCTATTTAACTATTTACCACAGTGGGCACACTCTCTATTTAACTATTTACCACAGTGGGCACACTCTCTATTTAACTATTTACCACAGTGGGCACACTCTCTATTTAACTATTTACCACAGTGGGCACACTCTCTATTTAACTATTTACCACAGTGGGCACACTCTCTATTTAACTATTTACCACAGTGGGCACACTCTCTATTTAACTATTTACCACAGTGGGCACACTCTCTATTTAACTATTTACCACAGTGGGCACACTCTCTATTTAACTATTTACCACAGTGGGCACACTCTATTTAACTATTTACCACAGTGGGCACACTCTCTATTTAACTATTTACCACAGTGGGCACACTCTCTATTTAACTATTTACCACAGTGGGCAAACTCTCTATTTAACTATTTACCACAGTGGGCACACTCTCTATTTAACTATTTACCACAGTGGGCACACTCTCTATTTAACTATTTACCACAGTGGGCACACTCTCTAACTATTTACCACAGTGGGCACACTCTCTATTTAACTATTTACCACAGTGGGCACACTCTCTATTTAACTATTTACCACAGTGGGCACACTCTCTATTTAACTATTTACCACAGTGGGCACACTCTCTATTTAACTAAACATTTTGTTTGTGAGAAAACCATCAGTAGAGATGAAAATGTGATGGAAACCCATTTAACTTGTATTTTTTTATTGGGTATGTGGGAATTTAACCGCAAAAGGTATTTGATGTGCTCTACCTCATCACACACACCATTTTATCTGCAACAAGTCAATTTGATTGGAAACAAATCTCTAGTGGGGAATATGCGCATATTGTATTTATGCATAATTTTGAATATGCGCATATTGTATTTATGCAGATTTTTGAATTATGCGCATGAAAATCTGCCGCCAATTGGATTGAAACCTAGCTGATTGAAAACAACTGTAATGTGCACTTCATATAACACATATCTTGCTCTAATGCTTTGATAATATGCCAGTATTAGCCCCCCGACGTTAACCTCATGTGAGGGGTCCTGCAGGGGAGCAAATGTCCCGCCATCTGTGATCTCCCTGAAGTGTCAGCACTCTACTCTGTCTCTGCACTGCAGCCTGGCACAGTAATGGTAAACTACCGCTTGTAGACTACAAGGGTATAGGCTACACAGTCACTGCTGACCTGCAAAAATAATACTTCATTTCATAAAGAATTCAAATTATGTTCAAGTTAGGGTTTAGGCAGCACTCAATTTGTAAATCTGGATGTACCGGAAGAAAAAGTGAGCTTGAGGGAGGTGGGGGGGGGGGGGGGGGCTCTGAGGTAAGCCTACCGAATGCCTGAGAGAAAAACAATCTCCTTTAAAATAAAGCATTAAGGGTTTGGTTAAGATAAGGGTCAGTTTTAGATTTGGTTTAGTCGTCAGGTGTGTTCTTATAGTTGAATACAACTACACACACAGAGATGGGCCACTACAGCTATTATACCACATAACACAGAGACGGAGCGGCACATTGGTGTTTGTCTCACATCTCTATTCTATTTCCTTGGTGTTGTCAGGGCCATGTTGATGTCTGTCAGGGCCATGTTGATGTCTGTCAGGGCCATGTTGATGTCTGTCAGGGCCATGTTGATGTCTGTCAGGGCCATGTTGATGTTTGTCAGGGCCATGTTGATGTTTGTCAGGGCCATGTTGATGTCTGTCAGGGCCATGTTGATGTCTGTCAGGGCCATGTTGATGTTTGTCAGGGCCATGTTGATGTTTGTCAGGACCATGTGGATGTTTGTCAGGACCATGTTGATGTCTGTCAGGGCCATGTTGATGTCTGTCAGGGCCATGTGGATGTTTGTCAGGGCCATGTTGATGTTTGTCAGGGCCATGTTGATGTTTGTCAGGGCCATGTGGATGTTTGTCAGGGCCATGTTCATGTTTGTCAGGGCCATGTGGATGTTTGTCAGGACCATGTGGATGTTTGTCAGGGCCATGTGGATGTTTGTCAGGGCCATGTTCATGTTTGTCAGGGCCATGTTCATGTTTGTCAGGGCCATGTGGATGTTTGTCAGGGTATTTATTTGGACAGTGGAGCTGGAAATGAAACTGGTACACCTAATAGACCAAAAGGAACCTCGGGGGTTTTCTGTGAGGATCCTTTAGGGAGATGACAATTAAAGACAGTATTGTAATGTGACAGCAGGAGGCGCTATTTACATACCTAATGCTGGGGGGTGTGTCAGTGCTCTGAGGGACTTAAGAAATGTGATATGGATGTCATCTCTCTCTCTCTCTCTCTCTCTCTCTCTCTCTCTCTCTCTCTCTCTCTCTCTCTCTCTCTCTCTCTCTCTCTCTCTCTCTCTCTCTCTCTCTCTCTCTCTCTCTCTTTATCTACAGGTTTATCTACAGGTTTATCTACAGGTTTATCTATAGGTTTATCTACAGGTTTATCTACAGGTTTATCTACAGGTTTATCTACAGGTTTATCTACAGGTTTATCTATAGGTTTATCTACAGGTTTATCTATAGGTTTATCTATACGTTTATCTACAGGTTTATCTACAGGTTTATCTACAGGTTTATCTACAGGTTTATCTATAGGTTTATCTACAGGTTTATCTACAGGTTTATCTACAGGTTTATCTACAGGTTTATCTATAGGTTTATCTACAGGTTTATCTACAGGTTTATCTATAGGTTTATCTACAGGTTTATCTATAGGTTTATCTATAGGTTTATCTACAGGTTTATCTACAGGTTTATCTACAGGTTTATCTACAGGTTTATCTACAGGTTTATCTATAGGTTTATCTACAGGTTTATATATAGGTTTATCTATAGGTTTATCTACAGGTTTATCTACAGGTTTATCTACAGGTTTATCTATAGGTTTATCTACAGGTTTATCTATAGGTTTATCTATAGGTTTATCTACAGGTTTATCTACAGGTTTATCTACAGGTTTATCTACAGGTTTTTCTATAGGTTTATCTACATGTTTATCTACAGGTTTATCTATAGGTTTATCTATAGGTTTATCTACAGGTTTATCTACAGGTTTATCTACAGGTTTATATATAGGTTTATCTATAGGTTTATCTATAGGTTTATCTACAGGTTTATCTACAGGTTTATCTATAGGTTTATCTACAGGTTTATCTACAGGTTTATCTACAGGTTTATCTACAGGTTTATCCAGTGTTAACCCAGAGACAGCTATCAAAGCACTAGCACTCCTTTGATGTGCACTAGGACAGTACAGATGACTTGAACATTGACTACACTGTCATTAGCAATAATAATCATAGAGAATGTGCTTTGACTACGATCACAGGTATAGGGTGCGTTGTATCATATGAGCCATTATGATAATGTATACTGAGCAAAATTTTTAACGCAACATACAACAATTTCAAAGATTTTGCTGAGTTACAGTTCATATTAGGAAATCAGGCAATTGAAATCAATTCATTAGGCCCTAATCTATGGATTTCACATTCCTGGATATGGGCGTAGTCATGGGTGGGCCCGAGGGGCATATCCATATCCACCATCCACTTGGGAGCCAGGCCCAGCCAATTAGAATACGTTTTTCCCTTCAAAACTACTCCGTAGTTTCTTCAGCTGTCCGGGTCGCTGGTCTCAGATGTTCCGGCAGATGAGGAACCCGGATGTGGAGGTCCTGGGTTGGCATGGTTACGCCTGGTCTGTGGTTGTGAGGCTGGTTGGACGTACTGCCAAATTCTCTAAAACAACGTTGGAGGCGGCTTATAGTAGAGAAAAATAACATTCAGTTCTCTGGTAACAGCTCTGGCCTTATATTGTCCCCAGCACAAGGTGCACCTGTGTAATGATCGTGCTGTTTAATCAGTTTCTTGATATGCCACACATGTTAGGTGGATGGATTATTTTAACGTGTGAGGCTTGAGTGTTTGAAGTATGACCACTTCATAAAGAGTCTTACTTTACCTTTGTTCTGCACTGCTCGTGTAGCAGCTAAAGAACTTCCCTGATGGAGCACACACGTACACACGCACACACGAACACACAAACACACACACACACGACCACACGCACACACGAACACACGCACACACGCACACACGAACACACGCACACACGAACACACGCACACACGCACACACGAACACGCGCACACACGCACACACGCACACACGAACACATGCACACACGCACACACAAACACACAAACACACGCACACACAAACACACGAACACACGCACACACGCACGCACAAACACACGCACACACACACAAACACACGCACACACGAACACACGCACGCACGAACACACGCACACACGCACACACGCACACACGCACAAACACACGCACACACGAACACACGAACACACGCACACACGCACACACAAACACACGCACACACGCACACACGAACACACACACACGCACACACAAACACACGCACACATGAACACACGCACACACGCACACATGAACACACGCACACATGAACACACGCACACACGCACACACGAACACACCCACACACGAACACACCCACACACGAACACACGCACACATGAACACACGCACACACACCTAGCGTGGAGATAATTGTTTATTGAGGGAGCCTAATCTATTAAATATTGTTCAATACATACAATACATTACAGCTCAAACTTCTGGAAATCTAAATTTAAAATTTAAAATCGAAATTCAACAACCCCCACCCCAAAGAAAAATACATTTCTATTGAACATGTGAAAGTCAAATATGTGAGTAAACCTAGTAACACAATAACACTAGAAGCAAACATAATTATCTAGATGAGGATATTCTTTTGCATACTTTGTACAATGGTAAACAGTGCAGTGAAAATGGTAAGCAGTCTGAAACGTCAGACAGTTTGAAACAGCTTCATATTGCTACAGTAGTTCCACATATACTGTATAGACTGACCTTTTATGCATTTAAGCATCAGTTCATAGTGCAAAGAATCGCATCAGTTCATAGTAGCCCCAATCTCATTTCAAAACATTCTTCTGTACACTCTAACAGAGTCCATTCTGGAACTCATCTGTTTCTTTTAAAAACTTCTTCAGGATTTGTGGGTCCCCTGCGGGATAGGTTGAGCTAACATAGGCTAATGCGATTAGCATGAGGTTGTAAGAAACAAGAACATTTCCCAGGACATAGACATATCTGCTATTGGCAGAAAGCATAAATTATTGTTAATCTAACTGCACTGTCCAATTTACATTAGCTATTACAGTGAAAGAATACCATGGTATCGTTTGAGGAGAGTGCACAATTTTGAACATGAAAAGTTATTAATAAACAAATTAGGCACATTTGGGCAGTCTTGATACAACATTTTGAACAGAAATGCAATGGTTCATTGGATCAGTCAGAAACGTTGCACATACACTGCTGCCATCTAGTGGCCAGAATCTAAATTGCACCTGGGCTGGAATAGTACATTTTGGATTTTCTCTTGCATTTCAAAGATGACGGTACATTTCTTTGTATTATCTTTTACCAGATCTAATGTGTTATATTCTCCTACATTCCTTTTACATTTACACAAACTTCAAAGTGTTTCCATTCAAATGGTACTAAGAATATGCATATCCTTGCTTCACAGTCCTGATCTACAGGCAGTTAGATTTGGGTATGTCATTTTCAATGATAATTGGGGAAAAAAAGGGGACGATCCTTTTAAGGTTTTAACAGTGTCTGTTGTAGAACTCATCTGTTTCTTCTAAATGTCTGTTGTAGAACTCATCTGTTTCTTCTAAATGTCTGTTGTAGAACTCATCTGTTTCTTCTAAATGTCTGTTGTAGAACTCATCTGTTTCTTCTAAATGTCTGTTGTAGAACTCATCTGTTTCTTCTAAATGGCTGTTGTAGAACTCATCTGTTTCTTCTAAATGTCTGTTGTAGAACTCATCTGTTTCTTCTAAATGTCTGTTGTAGAACTCATCTGTTTCTTCTAAATGTCTGTTGTAGAACTCATCTGTTTTTTCTAAATGTCTGTTGTAGAACTCATCTGTTTCTTCTAAATGTCTGTTGTAGAACTCATCTGTTTTTTCTAAATGTCTGTTGTAGAACTCATCTGTTTCTTCTAAATGTCTGTTGTAGAACTCATCTGTTTCTTCTAAATGTCTGTTGTAGAACTCATCTGTTTCTTCTAAATGTCTGTTGTAGAACTCATCTGTTTCTTCTAAATGTCTGTTGTAGAACTCATCTGTTTCTTCTAAATGTCTGTTGTAGAACTCATCTGTTTCTTCTAAATGTCTGTTGTAGAACTAATCTGTTTCTTCTAAATGTCTGTTGTAGAACTCATCTGTTTCTTCTAAATGTCTGTTCTAGAACTCATTTTAATGAACGTCAAAAGTACGAAGCAGGAGCTACAGATATTGTATTTCAAGAGTTATATATGTGTCCTGATTGTTCATGATACAATTGTATGGCACAGGTTATTGTAGTTCCTTTCTGACACTTGATTTGATGGCAGTTTGTGCATCAGACAGTGTTCATTCCTGGAAGCAAAGGCTCATGTGACAGGCACCAGAAAGAGTGATGATCAGGACGTATTAGGACCACCAGGTATACAGTATCACAGAACGGGCACTTCAGTTCATGTTCTCCAGCAGGTAGTAGCATAAACATTGAATCACTAGAATGGTCTCGTATTCAAGTCATGGTTCTAATCTGTGATGGGTGGAGCAGCCATATTGAATATGCACATCATGTGTGTGTCCCTCATTGAGGGCTTGTCATCTTATACAGTCTTTGCTTGGGATGCTGCTTACTCCCAGGGTTTCAGCCTGGCTTGCAGAAGCTCATTGACAGTACATTTAAAACACAGAGATCTCTAAAGTCCTATGTGTGCAGCAGTAGTCCTCACATCTCTCATCTACCTGAAACTGATTAATCCACCCACTCACCCATCAATAAACACAAATTAAAACATCCAACCAATCATTTTTAGTCATATAGCAAATACTCTTATCCACAGCGTATTACAGTTGTGAGTGCATGCATTTTCTTTCCATACCAGACCCCAGTGGGAATTGAATCCACAATCTTGGCATTGTAAGCATCATGCTCTACCAACTGAGCCACACACAGGGCCATCAATCAACCAAGCAAGCCAACAGAATTATCACACTGATAACAAATATTGTTATTATGGGCCAATATCTCCAATGTACCCTCTCTATCTGCTCTCTCTGTGCTCTGTCCCAATCAGTTCAACACCAGCTGAAGGAGCGCCCCACCATCTCAAAGAACAGCCTGTTGGGTTCTCTGAAGTATCCACACAGCTTCCTGAAGGCATGTGAGCTGAGAGGAGCGTGGGGCCTCCCCTTGGACTCATCCAGACACTTGTCATGTCCCCCGGCAGAGAGGAGGCAGTAGAACCCTTTAGTGGTGTTGAAGTAGAAGTTGGAGGGAGCAATGCGTGGGGGAAGGTCCAGGAACCTATAGATTATAAAACGTTAATCACCTCAATTAGTTCATTCATTTGGCTGCATATACTCTCTCTCTCTCTCTCTCTCTCTCTCTCTCTCTCTCTCTCTCTCTCTCTCTCTCTCTCTCTCTCTCTCTCTCACACACACACACACACACACACACACTAGGTTTTGTGTTACCTCTCAGCCCTGCGGAGCTCCGGGAAGGGGTTTCTGATGAGGGCCTCTCCATCCACCACATGGACCTGCTCCCTGGGGAAAACATCCAGCCAGCGGGCCAGGTGCTGGTGGTACAGGCTCCTCTGCAGAGCCTTGTAGGCCGGGTCGATGTGGCCCTGCCGGAGCAGCAACTCCTCTACAATAAAACACAATAGAATACAGTAGAAAATAATATTATAATACTGTATTAATAATAGAATAGGATACTTTATTGTTAATTTGTTTGATGTGGCCCACAAATATAGCTAGTTCAGTCCCCACATTGTCATCGCCCGGCCCAGAACTTGAACCTTTCAGTAACTTGGCTACCTACCTAGAGGCTGGTAGGGCTTGTGGCGGGTCACACGGTTATGAAGGACCTGGGTATAGTCGGAGACGAGGCGCTCGGCGGGGTCGCGGACTATCAGCAGTAGTCGGACAGCAGGATTCATCTCCCAGACCCGCACTGGGACGTGGGGAGAGGCAAAGTATCCAGGGGTCTTCTCCACCGTCAGCTGTCCAGGCAGGGTGAATGGCATCTGGGCACGGTACCACGCCAGCCCCCGCCGGAAGTGCTCTTCCACGTTGAAGTAGTGCACCTTAAGAAAACAGATTTAGAGTCGTTTAACGGCATATACAATTGTTATTGTATTTCTTTAGTCGTTTATTGTGTATTTTAATTCTACACACAAATGTAAAGTATCTGTTCTAGGATTTATCTTGTTCTTTCATTCTGTTATTCTGCATAACTCTTTTAATTTGATTAGAGCTTTGATGGTAGTCTAAATTGTGAAAGTGCTTTACAAACAAAGTTATGATGATGCTTCTGTTTGTCATTACCTCAGCTTTGGCAACCTCTACGTCCGGATGGAGGTTGAGCATCTCTAGAAGGGCCCTGGTGCCACCTTTACGCACGCCGATGATGACGGCTCCAGGCAGGCGCTGCTGGGTGGCATTACGAGAGCGAGAGGAGGAAGAGCCGGCTGCTCGGAGCCCCCGTAGACAGACACATAGCTGGGTCTGCAGTAAGAGGAGAACCAGCAGAGCTAGGGGAACAGTCCACAGCATGGTGGACGTGATGGTGGGTGGGACGAGGAGGGAAAGGGGTACACACACACACACACACACACACACACACACACACACACACACACACACACACACACACACACACACACACACACACACACACACACACACACACACACACACACACACACACACACACACACACACACACACACACACACACACAGGGGGCTGGGAGGAGGACGGAGGCTCCTTGATAACACAGGTTCAGGATCTAGAAGTCTTCAGTGTAGAGCCTGCAAATAAATAAATGATGTGTTATTTTTAAAAGATTGGCATATACTAGTGACGCCTGAATGTGGTGAGTTTTAAAACTGCATGAAGGCTGGAGCTGCTGTGTCAAACTGGGTTTCTCCTCTGAGGATCCATAATGTTTATTCTGTCATTCAATTAATGAAATAATTGCCACAATGTCAAGGTAAAAGTTCACGTTTCACCCACATGGCAGTCATAGACACTGAAATACACTGACATGGGCTAACATGAGAAAATAAACAATGTCACACAATTTAGAAGAGAAGACACAGGGTTCTTTTTAATAGGAGGTATGGGGGTGTCCTGTATCTCTCAGTCCTGGTCTGGAACAGAGAGGAGGTGTGTACTGGCTGTCACTTGTCCTCGACAGGCAGATAACCAGTCACGTAACGGGTGACTTGTAGAGAGCGAATGCTAAAGTCAAGGCACCATGTTGACATGGTGTCTAGGGTGTTGTTTAAAGTCTGTGTTCACCAGGCCTGAACATGGTCACTGCACAGCAGTGTTATAACATTATCCTTCCTCCGACGTTGTTGTTGTGTTTGTTTCTGTTGCTGTTGTTCTGTCCGGGCCGGCTTGATGTCTTATTAATTACCTTCTTGTGTGTGTGTGTGTGTGTGTGTGTTTGTGGTCAGTGTGTCTGTGTGTTTGTGTTCAGCGTGTGTTTTCACCGTGTGTGTGTGTTTGTGTTCAGTGTGTGTGTTCATTGTGTGTGTGTGTTTGTGTTCAGTGTGTGTGTGTTTATGTTCACCGTGTGTGTGTTTGTGTTTGTGTTCAGTGTGTGTTTGTGTTCAGTGTGTGTGTGTGTGTGTGTTTGTGTTCAGTGTGTGTGTGTTCCTGGAGAGGAACCTTCTCAGTGTTCTGTTCCTCTGTTCCTCAATAATTACACCTTAGGGGAACATTGTTGCTCACCCTGGCCTCTCTCACAGACCTCCTGAGAGGTTCTCTCCCCTCCCGGAACTCTTGAGAGGTCATCTCCCCGCCCGCACCTCCTGAGAGGTTCTCTCCCCGTCCGCACCTCCTGAGAGGTTCTCTCCCCTCCCGCACCTCCTGAGAGGTCCTCTCCCCGCCCGCACCGCCTGAGAGGTCCTCCCCCCGGCCGCACCTCCTGAGAGGTCCTCCCCCCGGCCGCACCTCCTGAGAGGTCCTCCCCCGGCCGCACCTCCTGAGAGGTCCTCCCCCGGCCGCACCTCCTGAGAGGTCCTCCCCCGGCCGCACCTCCTGAGAGGTCCTCCCCCGGCCGCACCTCCTGAGAGGTCCTCCCCCGGCCGCACCTCCTGAGAGGTCCTCCCCCGGCCGCACCTCCTGAGAGGTCCTCCCCCCGGCCGCACCTCCTGAGAGGTCCTCCCCCCGGCCGCACCTCCTGAGAGGTCCTCTCCCCGGCCGCACCTCCTGAGAGGTCCTCCCCCGGCCGCACCTCCTGAGAGGTCCTCCCCCGGCCGCACCTCCTGAGAGGTCCTCCCCCGGCCGCACCTCCTGAGAGGTCCTCCCCCGGCCGCACCTCCTGAGAGGTCCTCCCCCGGCCGCACCTCCTGAGAGGTCCTCCCCCCGGCCGCACCTCCTGAGAGGTCCTCCCCCCGGCCGCACCTCCTGAGAGGTCCTCCCCCCGGCCGGTGCCTCTTTGCGTCTCACTTCATCATCACCATTAAGTTCATCATCAAGTCACCTATCAAGGCTGAAGGGTTGTGCTGATGTTTCTACTAGTTACTCTGAAAGTGGTGGCAATTACTTTGTTCCATAAGGATATAAAACACACTGTTGTTAGTATCGTGTAGTAATGTTTCTCTCTGTCTGTCTGACTGTGTGTGTTTAGCCTCCCTGGAGTCTCCCTGATACACTGCAGTATTCCCTCCTGTCTAGAGGCAGAGCATTCTGCTTCACTTCCACCCTGCTACTGACCCCCCTCTCTCTCTCTCTCTCTCTCTCTCTGACCCTGACCCTGCTACTGACCCCCCCCTCTCTCTCTCTCTCTCTGACCCTGACCCTGCTACTGACCCCCTCCCCTCTCTCTCTCTCTCTCTCTCTCTGACCCTGACCCTGCTACTGACCCCCCGCTACTCTCTCTCTCTGACCCTAACCCTGCTACTGACTCTCTCTCTCTCTCTCTCTCTCTCTCTCTCTCTCTCTCTCTCTCTCTCTCTCTCTCTCTCTCTCTCTCTCTCTCTCTCTCTCTCTCTCTCTCTCTCTCTCTCTCTCTCTCTCTCTCTCTCTCTCTCTCTCTCTCTCTCTCTCTCTCTCTCTCTCTCTGACCCTGCTACTGACCCCCCCCCTCTCTCTCTCTCTGACCCTGACCCTGCTACTGACCCCCTCTCTCCCTCTCTGACCCTGACCCTGCTACTGACCCCTCTCTCTCTCTCTCTGACCCTAACCCTGCTACTGACCCCCTCTCTCTCTCTCTCTGACCCTAACCCTGCTACTGACCCTCCCCTCTCTCTCTCTGACCCTGACCCTGATAATGCCCCTCTCTCTCTCTCTCTCTCTCTCTGACCCTGACCCTGCTACTGACCCTAACCCCCCTCTCTCTCTCTCTCTCTCTGACCCTGACCCTGCTACTGACCCCCCCCTCTCTCTCTCTCTCTCTCTCTCCCTCTCTGACCCTGACCCTGCTACTGACCCCTCTCTCTCTCTCTCTGACCCTAACCCTGCTACTGACCCCCCTCTCTCTCTCTCTGACCCTAACCCTGCTACTGACCCTCCCCTCTCTCTCTCTGACCCTGACCCTGATAATGCCCCTTCTCTCTCTCTCTCTCTCTCTCTGACCCTAACCCTGCTACTGACCCCCTCCTCTCTCTCTCTGACCCTAACCCTGCTACTGACCCCCCCTCTCTCTGACCCTAACCCTGCTACTGACCCCCCCCCTCTCTCTCTCTGACCCTAACCCTGATAATGCCCCTCTCTCTCTCTCTCTCTCTCTCTGACCCTAACCCTGCTACTGACCCCCCCTCTCTCTCTCTGACCCTAACCCTGATAATGCCCCTTCTCTCTCTCTCTCTCTCTCTCTCTGACCCTAACCCTGCTACTGACCCCCTCTCTCTCTCTCTCTGACCCTAACCCTGCTAATACCCCCTCTCTCTCTCTCTCTCTCTCTGACCCTAACCCTGATAATGCCCCCTTCTCTCTCTCTCTCTCTCTGACCCTAACACCTAACCCTAATCTCTCTGACCCTAACCCTGCTAATGCCCCCTTCTCTCTCTCTCTCTCTCTCTCTCTCTCTCTCTCTCTCTAACCCTAACCCTGATAATGCCCCCTTCTCTCTCTCTCTCTCTCTCTGACCCTAACCCTGATAATGCCCCTTCTCTCTCTCTCTCTCTCTGACCCTAACCCTGCTAATGCCCTCACTCATTTTTAATTTCTGTATTTTCCCCAGCCATTTCCAGAAGTCCATCCTCCCCAATTATGGTGCCACCAACTTCACGTAAACATTCTAATCTCACAGCTCTTTCTTTTCTATTGTTTTGGTCATCATAGAAGAAGGGAACCCCTGTTTAGGAGCAGTCAGGTATACATGACTTATTACCTCAAGCATTAGCACAATACTGACGGAGACAGCTAATGAAACAATTCAGAAGTATGGTGGTATTAGTAAGCACATCCAATTATACAAGGTGTGAAGTCTCTCTCTCTCTCTCTCTCTCTCTCTCTCTCTCTCTCTCTCTCTCTCTCTCTCTCTCTCTCTCTCTCCCTCCCTCCCTCCCTCCCTCCCTCCCTCCCTCCCACCACAGGAAATGCAGATGAGCTTTGTAGTTTACATAGATTCACTGAAAGTACTGGTTATATTAACAGTATTGGTTATATTAAGAGTACTGGTTATATTAAGAGTATTGGTTATATTAAGAGTACTGGTTATATTAAGAGTATTGGTTATATTAAGAGTACTGGTTATATTAACAGTATTGGTTATATTAAGAGTACTGGTTATATTAACAGTATTGGTTATATTAAGAGTACTGGTTATATTAAGAGTATTGGTTATATTAAGAGTACTGGTTATATTAACAGTATTGGTTATATTAAGAGTACTGGTTATATTAACAGTACTGGTTATATTAACAGTATTGGTTATATTAACAGTACTGGTTATATTAAGAGTACTGGTTATATTAACAGTATTGGTTATATTAAGAGTACTGGTTATATTAACAGTATTGGTTATATTAAGAGTACTGGTTATATTAACAGTACTGGTTATATTAACAGTATTGGTTATATTAACAGTACTGGTTATATTAAGAGTACTGGTTATATTAACAGTACTGGTTATATTAACAGTATTGGTTATATTAACAGTACTGGTTATATTA
>NC_060177.1:85591344-85658844 GCF_021184085.1 Oncorhynchus gorbuscha | reverse complement strand
ATCTCCCTCGATCTGGGGCTCCACGTAAGATCTCACCCCGTGGGGTCAAAATGATCACAAGAACGGTGAGCAAAAATCCCAGAACCACACGGGGGGACCTAGTGAATGACCTGCAGAAAGCTGGGACCAAAGTAACAAAGCCTACCATCAGTTACACACTACGCCGCCATGGACTCAAATCCTGCAGTGCCAGACGTGTCCCCCTGCTTAAGCAAGTACATGTCCAGGCCCGTCTGAAGTTTGCTAGAGAGCATATGGATGATCCATAAGAAGATTGGGAGAATGTCATATGGTCAGATGAAACCAAAATATAACTTTTTGGTAAAAACTCAACTCGTTGTGTTTGGAGGACAAAGGATGCTGAGTTACATCCAAAGAACACCATACCTACTGTGAAGCATGGGGTGGAAACATCATGCTTTGGGGCTGTTTTTCTGCAAAGGGACCAGGACGATTGATCCGTGTAAAGGAATGGGGCCATGTATCGTGAGATTTTGAGTGAAAACCACCTTCATCAGCAAGGGCATTGAAGATGAAATGTGGCTGGGTCTTTCAGCATGACAATGATCCCAAACACACCGCCCGGCAACAAAGGAGTGGCTTCGTAAGAAGCATTTCAAGGTCCTGGAGTGGCCTAGCCAGTCTCCAGATCTCAACTCCATAGAAAATCTTTGGAGGGAGTTGAAAGTCCGTGTTGCCCAGCAACAGCCCCAAAACATCACTGCAGTGTGTGAAAACCTTGTGAAGACTTACAGAAAACATTTGACCTCTGTCATTGCCAACAAAGGGTATATAACAAAGTATTGACATAAACTTTGGTTTTTGACCAAATACTTCTTTTCCACCATGATTTGCAAATAAATTCATAAAAAATCCTACAATGCGATTTTCTGGATTTTTTTTCTCATTTTGTCTGTCATAGTTGAAGTGTACCTATGATGAAAATTACAGGCCTCTCATCTTTTTAAGTGGGAGAACTTGCACAATTGGTGGCTGACTAAATACTTTTTTGCCCCACTGTATATAGATAGAGATATATATATAGAGAGATATATACAACGATATATATATATACATATACATATATATATATACATATACATACATATATATATATATCTTTCTTCTTCCATCTCTCTCACAGACTCACTGTGGAATCAGACATTTTTCCATAAACTTATAATATTGAAGGTTAAGGCATCAAGTCCGTATGGTGAAGTTAAGAGTTGAGGTTTGGGATAGGGTTAAAACAACAACAACAAACGAGTGGCTAGCAGTGGGATTGAACACGCAGCCCTCGGAGACTGAGCTTGCGGCTTACGCAAGTTGCCCCTAGTGGCCGGCTTTGACATAATCTTCTGATGTCCTGGTTACTGGGACGGCTGTCTAACTTGGCAGTGGATTTTGAGCGACCTAGCTGCCCTCTCTCCAGCACAGACACTGACCTTTAGCATCAATCTGCCCCCGACTGGGCTTCAAACCAGACTATACAGAAAATCTCCACACCAGCCACACAATTCTCTGCCCCCTCTCGTCCTCACTCTCACACACACACACTCCAAACCTCTCCCCCCTCACACAAACACACACACACTCCAAACCTCTCCCCACTCACACAAACACACACACACTCCAAACCTCTCCCCCTCACACAAGCACACACACACTCCAAACCTCTCCCCCTCACACAAACACACACACACTCCAAACCTCTCCCCCCTCACACAAACACACACACACTCCAAACCTCTCCCCCTCACACAAACACACACACACTCCAAACCTCTTCTCCCTCACCGACAGACTCCCAGACACCCTTTTCTCTCCCTCCCAGACACCCTTTTCCTCTCCCTCCCAGACACCCTTTTCCCCTCCCTCCCAGACACCCTTTTCCTCTCCCTCTCAGACACCCTTTCCTCTCCCTCCCAGACACCCTTTTCCCCTCCCTCCCAGACACCCTTTTCCCCTCCCTCCCAGACACCCTTTTCCTCTCCCTCCCAGACACCCTTTTCCCCTCCCTCCCCAGCTGTGTGTTCGCACTTCCAGGTCAATCATATCAAGCTCTCTCTAGTGTGAGGAGTATGGTGCGTGTGTGCGTGTGTGTGTGTGTAATCTCCACATTTGAGGATTGGAAGAACTTCAAAATTTGACGTTTGAGAAACATTCATGAACGTCTAATTCTGACTTGAGACTGAGATCTGGTTGAGTGTTTGTGTATGGCACATTGGTAATGAGGAGTATGGTGTATGTGTGTGGCACATTGGTAATGAGGAGTATGGTGTATGTGTGTGGCACATTGGTAATGAGGAGTATGGTGCATGTGTGTGGCACATTGATCATGAGGAGTATGGTGCATGTGTGTGTGTGAGAGAGAGAGTAAACAGGAAAGAGGAGAGTGTGTGTGTGTGTGTGTGTGTGTGTGTGTGTGTGTGTGTGTGTGTGTGTGTGTGTGTGTGTGTGTGTGTGTGTGTGTGTGTGTGTGTGTGTGTGTGTGTGTGTGTGTGTGTGTGTGTGTGTGTGTGGCACATTTATAATGAGGAGTATGGTGTATGTGTGTGGCACATTGATAATGAGGAGTATGGTGCATGTGTGTGGCACATTGATAATGAGGAGTATGGTGCATGTGTGTGGCACATTGATAATGAGGAGTATGGTGTGTGTGTGTGGCACATTGATAATGAGGAGTATGGTGCATGTGTGTGTGTGGCACATTGATAATGAGGAGTATGGTGTGTGTGTGTGGCACATTGATCATGAGGAGTATGGTGCATGTGTGTGTGTGAGAGAGAGAGTAAACAGGAAAGAGGAGAGTGTGTGTGTGTGTGTGTGTGTGTGTGTGTGTGTGTGTGTGTGTGTGTGTGTGTGTGTGTGTGTGTGTGTGTGTGTGTGTGTGTGTGTGTGTGTGTGTGTGTGTGTGTGTGTGTGTGTGTGGCACATTGATAATGAGGAGTATGGTGCATGTGTGTGGCACATTGGTAATGAGGAGTATGGTGTATGTGTGTGGCACATTGATAATGAGGAGTATGGTGCATGTAATAATAATAATAATAATAATATATGCCATTTAGCAGACGCTTTTATCCAAAGCGACTTACAGTCATGTGTGCATACATTCTACGTATGGGTGTGGCACATTGATCATGAGGAGTATGGTGCATGTGTGTGTGTGAGAGAGAGAGTAAACAGGAAAGAGGAGAGTGTGTGTGTGTGTGTGTGTGTGTGTGTGTGTGTGTGTGTGTGTGTGTGTGTGTGTGTGTGTGTGTGTGTGTGTGTGTGTGTGTGTGTGTGTGGCACATTGATAATGAGGAGTATGGTGCATGTGTGTGGCACATTGATCATGAGGAGTATGGTGCATGTGTGTGTGTGAGAGAGAGAGTAAACAGGAAAGAGGAGAGTGTGTGTGTGTGTGTGTGTGTGTGTGTGTGTGTGTGTGTGTGTGTGTGTGTGTGTGTGTGTGTGTGTGTGTGTGTGTGTGTGTGTGTGTGTGTGTGTGTGTGTGTGTGTGTGTGTGTGGCACATTGATAATGAGGAGTATGGTGTATGTGTGTGGCACATTGATAATGAGGAGTATGGTGCATGTGTGTGGCACATTGATAATGAGGACTATGGTGCATGTGTGTGGCACATTGATAATGAGGAGTATGGTGTGTGTGTGTGGCACATTGATAATGAGGAGTATGGTGCATTTGTGTGTGTGGCACATTGATAATGAGGAGTATGGTGTGTGTGGCACATTGATAATGAGGAGTATGGTGCATGTGTGTGGCACATTGATCATGAGGAGTATGGTGCATGTGTGTGTGTGAGAGAGAGAGTAAACAGGAAAGAGGAGAGTGTGTGTGTGTGTGTGCGTGTGCGTGTGCGTGTGTGTGTGTGTGTGTGTGTGTGTGTGTGTGTGTGTGTGTGTGTGTGTGTGTGTGTGTGTGTGTGTGTGTGTGTGTGTGTGTGTGTGTGTGTGTGTGTGTGTGTGTGTGTGTGTGTGTGTGTGAGAGAGAGTAAACAGGAAAGAGGAGAGTGTGTGCGATCTAATTATAGAGGCTTGGCATGCATGGGGTCTGGCTGCAGGCGTTGGCATACAGTACACCCCATGCTAATGTCTGTGTGTCTGGTGTGTGTGTTTACATGGCAGGCTGGCACAGAGCTTCATCCAGAGCTTCATTTGAGCCAGATTCTGCCGGAACAAGATCCAGCAGCTCTCCGTTTTGGACTGTTTTGTTTCGGAACGTATTGGGCCGGATCCCTACCGCTCCTGAAAAGTAATTGTCAGTTTTTGCAATGTAAAAAGGAAACCAAAAGCAATCAAAGTTCATTCGAGTTGCCTCTGGGCCGGATATTCTAAGATTTGAATCGGGTTGGGCTGCCCCGGGTTTATGGTTTGCAAAACATTGTAACCTATATTTGAGACCAACGCCTGGCCATGGCTGTGTGAGTACTGCTGTCTGTCCAGAAAGAAAGAGAATAATTCAGAATAGCCTACTACTACACCATGAAAATGCCTGTAATTTAGAAACAGATGATCAATAGTTGCCAAGCTGTGTGTTGCCATTACCAAGGCATAGTCGTAAACACGTGGTAAATCTGTCACAGTATTACAATGGGATCTCCGTGAAAACACAGGTTGGAAACAAAATGGCTCCTACAGCGCAATTGTCAAACGCACGTTCGTTTGCAATTTAGACCTGTTAAAGCCGGAGCTCTTCTATTTTCAAACCCTAGCGCCAGAATCAGTCATTTATCTGTTTTATATGAGGTCGCTTGCGCTGAGGTGGGAGGGGTGGCAATATCTGTTGTGTGTCCTTACATTTCAGCATGCGGCTGGTATGGATATTTAAGACCAAACCTAAAGCTGGTTTTACTGGGGTAACCATATTTGCGGTAAGGTGATTATGGGATGGATTTTGAGAACACGTATCCAGCCGTGACGCAGTGCCAGTAATTATGCACATAGAATAAGAGAGATGTGCTTTTCATGCCCGTAAACCTCTTATTAGAAACCTAAAAAAACTCATGTTTTTCCCCATTTCGTTTAATTAGATTTTTGAATATCCTACCCTCCTCTTAATGAAGGCTGTGTGTTTCGTCAGGCCTATCGACAAAGGGTTTGGCTCGCACATTGAAATCTTAAATCACCAAAACTGTATTAAAAGATCAAGTTTGGCAGCAGCAAAACAGTGAGCAGACATCTCCTATTTATCTATGTAGGCTATTATTATTATTATTATTATTATTATTATTATTATTATTATTATTATTATTATTATTATTATTTCAGCCAGCTCCTGTTATTATTGTGGATGTGCGTAAAAACCCTCCATGTAGACTATACTGTATGAGGAGATAATCCCCTTCATGTAGACTATACTGTATGAGGAGATAATCCCCTTCATGTAGACTATACTGTATGAGGAGATAATCCAGTAACACCCCTCCATGTAGACTATACTGTATGAGTAGATAATCCCCTTCATGTAGACTATACTGTATGAGGAGATAATCCCCTTCATGTAGACTATACTGTATGAGGAGATAATCCGGTAACACCCCTCCATGTAGACTATACTGTATGAGGAGATAATCCAGTAACACCCCTCCATGTAGACTATACTGTATGAGGAGATAATCCAGTAACACCCCTCCATGTAGACTATACTGTATGAGGAGATAATCTGGTATCACCCCTCCATGTAGACTATACTGTATGAGGAGATAATCTGGTAACACCCCTCCATGTAGACTATACTGGGCTCAGCCCAGTCAAAACTGTTCGCTGCCCTGGCCCCCCAATGGTGGAACAAACTCCCTCACGACGCCAGGACAGCGGAGTCAATCACCACCTTCCGGAGACACCTGAAACCCCACCTCTTTAAGGAATACCTAGGATAGGATAAGTAATCCCTCTCACCCCCCCCCCCCTAAGTTTTAGATGCACTATTGTTAAGTGACTGTCCCACTGGATGTCATAAGGTGAATGCACCAATTTGTAAGTCGCTCTGGATAAGAGCGTCTGTTAAATGACTTAAATGTAATGTAAATGAGATAATCCAGTAACACCCCTCCAAGTAGACTATACTGTATGAGGAGATAATCCGGTAACACCCCTCCATGTAGACTATACTGTATGAGGAGATAATCTGGTATCACCCCTCCATGTAGACTATACTGTATGAGGAGATAATCCAGTAACACCCCTCCATGTAGACTATACTGTATGAGGAGATAATCCAGTAACACCCCTCCATGTAGACTATACTGTATGAGGAGATAATCCAGTAACACCCCTCCATGTAGACTATACTGTATGAGGAGATAATCCCCTTCATGTAGACTATACTGTATGAGGAGATAATCCCCTTCATGTAGACTATACTGTATGAGGAGATAATCCCCTTCATGTAGACTATACTGTATGAGGAGATAATCCCCTTCATGTAGACTATACTGTATGAGGAGATAATCCCCTTCATGTAGACTATACTGTATGAGGAGATAATCCCCTCCATGTAGACTATACTGTATGAGGAGATAATCCCCTTCATGTAGACTATACTGTATGAGGAGATAATCCGGCAACACTCGTATTTAGAGACATTTAAGTTATTTTCCTGTAACAATTAATTGTTTTCCGTTTCTTTGGATTAAAAAAACAAGCCCTTAGTAGGTGAGCTTTTCCCTGCTATAACGAAAGCCGTCTCAACAGCAATGTGTCTGGCGTCTTTTTTTCTATCCTGGACATGCATCAGCCAAGGAGCCCATCCATAAAACGTTTCCCAACGGGCCGCTCGCAAAGCTTTTGCCGACATGTTTTTTGTTGCAGTGCTACAGTGCGCACTCCATTCGGTTAGTTTCAATGAGTACCTAGTCTGGTTACCAAGGACGTACTCCTCCATACATAGTCTATTCAAATGTTTCTGTCCGACAACGCCATATTAACGGCAGGCCGAGGCTATATCGTGCTTATTGCGAACGTGCCTCACACATACAATACAATTTACAGGAGCTTAGTATTTTTTATTTGACGATAAGTACGATGCATAAAGGCCTTTTCTCGTCGAAGCCAATTACTAAGCCAATTGTCACACCCTGACCATAGTTTGCTTTGTATGTTTTGGTTGGTCAGGTTGTGAGCTGAGTGGGCATTCTATGTTACATGTCTAGTTTGTCTAGTTCTATGTTTGGCCTGATATGGTTCTCAATCAGAGGCAGGTGTTCGTCATTGTCTCTGATTGGGAACCATATTTAGGTAGCCTGTTTGGTGTTGGGTTTTGTGGGTGATTGTCCTTGTTACTGTCTCTGTGTTACTTTGCACCAGTATTAGGCTGTTTCGGTTTTCGTGGTATGTTTTTGTATTTGATTCGTGTTTACTTTGTTTCATTAAACATGGATTGCAATAGCTATGCCGCATATTGGTCTGACTCTCCTTCACATACAGAAAACCGTTACACCAATACTGGATGTTGTTGTTTGTGTGTTTAAAAAAACATTTTCCATCACTCAATCACTTGTTGTTGTAAGCGATGCTTTTCATAAACTGTAGTATCAATCCACAATGGACTATTCTGCCCCCAGACGAACTGAAGTTTAAAAAAAAAATTTAAACATTTTATTTTATTTTTACAGGGACAGTGCACATTAATCAACGTTTCAGTAAAAGTGCCGGTTTTAGCCAGCCAGCTAATTTTCAATCGCAGTCCCTGGGCAGGTTATTAAAAACAATTACAATATAGACAATAGCACCATAGAACAAGCAAGACATAGCAACATAGGACAAGCAAGACATAGCATACAGACAGAGCAACATAGAACAAAAAGCAGCAAAACAAAATTCATAAAAGCAACAAAGTTGAGAACAATGACTGCCAATAACCTACAGAACTAGAGACAATTGCATGCAGTATTAAGCCAAGGAAAGCCTTGTTTGGCCAGTGTGTAGCCAAGCCCTCATCAAACGTACAACTTGTTTAATCATTCAAACGTAGCCCTTTCATGCCACCGTCATAATAATAGCTGCAAAAATATAACAAAGATTTCTGATACAGCCCTGGACCTAAAGATCTGCCTTTTGCTCTCCCAGTGAACGTTTCTCCACTAGATGCAGACCTGAACTGATGGACAGAGGAAGCTAGACCAACCAGCTCTCACTAGATGCAGACCTGAACTGATGGACAGAGGAAGCTAGACCAACCAGCTCTCACTAGATGCAGACCTGAACTGATGGACAGAGGAAGCTAGACCAACCAGCTCTCACTAGATGCAGACCTGAACTGATGGACAGAGGAAGCTAGACCAACCAGCTCTCACTAGATGCAGACCTGAACTGATGGACAGAGGAAGCTAGACCAACCAGCTCTCACTAGATGCAGACCTGAACTGATGGACAGAGGAAGCTAGACCAACCAGCTCTCACTAGATGCAGACCTGAACTGATGGACAGAGGAAGCTAGACCAACCAGCTCTCACTAGATGCAGACCTGAACTGATGGACAGAGGAAGCTAGACCAACCAGCTCTCACTAGATGCAGACCTGAACTGATGGACAGAGGAAGCTAGACCAACCAGCTCTCACTAGATGCAGACCTGAACTGATGGACAGAGGAAGCTAGACCAACCAGCTCTCACTAGATGCAGACCTGAACTGATGGACAGAGGAAGCTAGACCAACCAGCTCTCACTAGATGCAGACCTGAACTGATGGACAGAGGAAGCTAGACCAACCAGCTCTCACTAGATGCAGACCTGAACTGATGGACAGAGGAAGCTAGACCAACCAGCTCTCACTAGATGCAGACCTGAACTGATGGACAGAGGAAGCTAGACCAACCAGCTCTCACTAGATGCAGACCTGAACTGATGGACAGAGGAAGCTAGACCAACCAGCTCTCACAGTCTCCCTTCAGAATGAGATGTTTATCCATGTTTCTCAGACATCAAATTCCAAGAGTTGGAGGGTTTTGATTGACCAAGAAAAATGGCTTTACCACCTCTTCTCACCCCTTCCTCCCCCCGTCTCCGCTCTTCTCTCTTATCTCTCCCTTCCTCCCCCGTCTCCCCTTACCTCTCCCCTTCCTCCCCCTTACCTCTCCCCCTTCCTCCCCCTTACTCCTCCCCTTCCTCCCCCCGTCTCCCCTCACCTCTCCCCTTCCTCCCCCGTCTCCCCTTCCTCCCCCGTCTCCCCTCGTCTCCCCTTCCTCCCCCCGTCTCCCCCTTCCCTCTCCCCCTCCCCCATCTCCCCTTCCTCCCCATCTCCCCTTCCTCCCCCCGTCTCCCTTCCTCCCCCTCTCCCCTTACCTCTCCCCTTCCTCTCCCCCTTACCTCTCCCCTTCTTCCCCCGTCTCCCCTTCCTCCCCCGTCTCCCCTTCCCTCCCCTTCCTCCCCCGTCTCCCCTTCCTCCCCCTTACCTCTCCCCTTCCTCCCCCCGTACATCTCCCCTTCCTCCCCATCTCCCCTTCCTCCCCCATCTCCCCTCTCCCTCCCCCCGTCTCCCTTACCTCTCCCTTCCTCCCCCGTCTCCCCTCACCTCTCCCCTTCCTCCCCCTTACATCTCCCCTTCCTCCCCCATCTCCCCTTCCCCCCATCTCCCCCCGTCTCCCCTTCCCCCCCGTCTCCCCTTACCTCTCCCCTTCCTCCCCCCGTCTCCCCATCCTCTCCCCGTCTCCCCTTCTTCCCCCGTCTCCCCTTACCTCTCCCCTTACCTCTCCCCTTCCTCCCCCCGTCTCCCCTTACCTCTCCCCTTCCTCCCCCGTCTCCCCTTACCTCTCCCCTTCCTCCCCCGTCTCCCCTTACCTCTCCCCTTCCTCCCCCGTCTCCCCTTCCTCCCCCCTCTCCCCTTCCTCCCCAGGTTCCCCTTCCTCCCCCCCTCCCCTCACCTCTCCCCTTCCTCCCCCCGTCTCCCCTCCCTCTCCCCTTCCTCCCCCTTCCTCCCCTCACCTCTCCCCTTCCTCCCCCCGTCTCCCCTTACCTCTCCCCTTCCTCCTCCCGTCTCCCCTTACCTCTCCCCTTCCTCCCCCCGTCTCCCCTTACCTCTCCCCTTCCTCCCACCGTCTCCCTTACCTCTCCCCTTCCCCCCCGTCTCCCCTTCTTCCCCCAGTCTCCCCTTACCTCTCCCCTTCCTCCCCCCTCCCCTTCCTCCCCCTCTCCACGCCCCCCCAGTCTCCCTTACCGCTCCCCTTCCTACCCCGTCTCCCCTCACCTCTCCCCTTCCTCCCCCCGTCTCCCCTTCCTCCCCTTACCTCTCCCCTTCCTCCCACCGTCTCCCCTTCCTCCCCCTGTCTCCCTTTACCCCCCCGTCTCCCCGACCTCTCCCCTTCCTCCCCTGTCTCCCCTTACCTCTCCCCTTATTCCCCCTTACCTCTCCCCTTCCTCCCCCGTCTCCCCTTACCTCCCCCTTCCTCCCCCGTCTCCCCTTACCTCTACCCTTCCTCCCCCCGTCTCCCCTCACCTCTCCCCTTCCTCCCCACCTCTCCCCTTCCTCCCCCAATCTCCCCTTCCTCCCCCCGTCTCCTCTTACCTCTCCCCTTCCTCCCCCCTCTCCCCGTCTCCCCTCTTCCCCTTATCTCTCCCTCTTCCTCACCCCCTACCTCTCCCCTCTTCCTGTCCCGCCCTACCCTACCTCCTTGCCTGTGCAAATAAAATATTGATCATTTAGTTGACTGAGATGCACACCTGGGGCGGCAGGGTAGCCTAGTGGTTAGAATATGCCATTTAGCAGACGCTTTTATCCAAAGCGACTTACAGTCATGTGTGCATACATTCTACGTATGGGTGGTCCCGGGAATCGAACCCACTACCCTGGCGTTACAAGCGCCATGCTCGGTGGACTGGTAACAGGAAGGTTGCAAGTTCAAACCCCCGAGCTGACAAGGTCATTCTGCCCCTGAACAGGCAGTTAACCCACTGTTCCTGGGCTGTCATTCTGCCCCTGAACAGGCAGTTAATCCACTGTTCCTGGGCTGTCATTCTGCCCCTGAACAGGCAGTTAACCCACTGTTCCTGGGCTGTCATTCTGCCCCTGAACAGGCAGTTAACCCACTGTTCCTGGGCTGTCATTCTGCCCCTGAACAGGCAGTTAACCCACTGTTCCTGGGCTGTCATTCTGCCCCTGAACAGGCAGTTAACCCACTGTTCCTGGGCTGTCATTGGAAATAAGAACTTGTTCTTAACTGACTTGCCTAGTAAAAAAAATCAACGGAAAGACAGATAAAGCATCCAAACGAGCGAAACAGCGCCCCTCTGTCTCCGTATGTGTAGACCATGCATCTGATACTGTCTGGACAAAAGGAGTATGGCATGTCATATACCTTTTCTGGCCAGACAGCATCAGATACATTGGCTTACATATAGTAACACAGAGGGGCGCTGTTTCACTCGCTAATTTTAGCAGAGAGGAAGAGGAGAAGCGAGATGGCTGACTCTTGCCAAAATCTGTCCCGAATAAGACTATTTGCATTTCTATGGGCATAATATCTAGACCTAAGCTTTTTGCCTGCATTCCCGCCTTGGGGACAACGACTCATATTGAAGAAAATGTGTCTTGAGTATAAATTAAAATGTTGAGACAAGACGAAAAAGGTATGATTATTATTATTATAAACAGAGTAGCAGAAGAAGAAGAGGATATTATTATAAACAGAGTAGTAGAAGAAGAAGAGGATATTATTATAAACAGAGTAGTAGAAGAAGAAGAGGACATTATTATAAACAGAAGAAGAAGAGGATATTATTATAAACAGAGTAGCAGAAGAAGCAGAGGATATTATTATAAACAGAGTAGCAGAAGAAGAAGAGGATATTATTATAAACAGAGTAGTAGAAGAAGAGGACATTATTATAAACAGAGTAGTATAAGAAGATATTATTATTATTATAAACAGAGTAGCAGAAGGATATTATTATTATTATTATAAACAGAGTAGTAGAATAAGATATTATTATTATTATAAACAGAGTAGTAGAAGAAGAGGATATTATTATAAACAGAGTAGTATAAGAAGATATTATTATTATTATAAACAGAGTAGCAGAAGGATATTATTATTATTATAAACAGAGTAATAGAAGAAGAAGATGACATTATAAACAGAGTAGAAGAAGAAGATGAGGACATTATTATAAACAGAGTAGTAGAAGGATATATTATTATTGTTATGAACAGAGTAGCAGAAGTGTGTGAAGTGTGAAAGTGTGTCTGTGTGTGAGTGGCATCAATAAGCATGTGTGTGTTTTGTGTGTATGAGCGCATGTAGTGTGTGTGTGTGTATGTGTTGGAGTGGCATCAATAAGCATGTGTGTGTGTGTGTATGTGTTGGAGTGGCATCAATAAGCATGTGTGTGTGTGTGTATGTGTTGGAGTGGCATCAATAAGCATGTGTGTGTTTTGTGTGTATGAGCGCATGTAGTGTGTGTGTGTGTATGTGTTGGAGTGGCCCAATTTGTAAGTCGCTCTGGATAAGAGCGTCTGCTAAATGACTTAAATGTAAATGTAAATGTAATGCATCAATAAGCATGTGTGTGTGTGTGTATGTGTTGGAGTGGCATCAATAAGCATGTGTGTGTCATGCAGGTGAAAGAGGACCCAAAAGCGACTTGGCGAAAACAGAGTCTTTAATCCAGTAAAGTAAATACAATCAAAAAACACAACTTTCACTCGAAATGACGAGGACAAACTGGAGACTCGATCTTGAACAGCAGGTGAACAGCAGGTTGCCTCGGGAAGGCACTTGAACCAAACAGACTCAGACACCTGCTCACCACGCAGCATCTGAGGAAAACACGACACGACAGGGCGATACACAAACACAGCACGGTGAATTCTAGACAAGGAACCGACAGGGCAGAAACGAATAACAAGGAGAGAAATAGGGACTCTAATCAGGGAAAAGGATCGGGAACAGGTGTGGGAAGACTAAATGATTGATTAGGGGAATAGGAACAGCTGGGAGCAGGAACGGAACGATAGAGAGAAGAGAGAGCGGGAGAGTGAGAGAGGGAGGGGGAGAGAGAGGGATAGAAAGAGGGAAAGAACCTAATAAGACCAGCAGAGGGAAACGAATAGAAGGAGAAGAACAGGGACAAGGCATGATAATCAATGACAAAACATGACAGTGTGTGTGTGTGTATGTGTTGGAGTGGCATCAATAAGCATGTGTGTGTGTGTGTATGTGTTGGAGTGGCATCAATAAGCATGTGTGTGTTTTGTGTGTATGAGCGCATGTAGTGTGTGTGTGTGTATGTGTTGGAGTGGCATCAATAAGCATGTGTGTGTTTTGTGTGTATGAGCGCATGAAGTGTGTGTGTGTGTATGTGTTGGAGTGGCATCAATAAGCATGTGTGTGTTTTGTGTGTATGAGCGCATGTAGTGTGTGTGTGTGTATGTGTTGGAGTGGCATCAATAAGCATGTGTGTGTTTTGTGTGTATGAGCACATGTAGTGTGTGTGTGTGTATGTGTTGGAGTGTGCATAGAGCCAGTGCAAAGGAGTCAGTGCAAAACAACTAAGATAAATAAATAAATAATAAAAGGTGGTAAATTGTGTTGATACGCAGAGTAGACAACCTGCTACACTTGTGAGAAACAAGTTTCGGTTTAGTCTTGCTTTATGTGAGCAATGATCATGTGTGTGGTTTCTCTGTCCTGATGACGTGGAGGGAGCCGCCTGAGCACGCCAACCTGCTGAGTTGATACAATGTTTCACTTCACTAGCGATAGCTCAAGTCAAGACAGATAGAACGGGAGGCAGATAGGCAGAGTAGAGAGATGAACCTGCATTTCCATCGGGATTATTTCTACGGTTTTTGTTTGTTGGTTTTAGGCCTATATATTTTACTTAGCTGACTCTAATACTACTGCATTGGCCTATAGCTATCTGTGAGTTCCATTCTCAAATGTTTTTAGCCGCACAATGGATCCCGGTGTATCAATGGATCCCGGTGTATCAATGGATCCCGGTGTATCAATGTGTCCAGGTGTATCAATGGATCCCGGTGTATCAATGGATCCCGGTGTATCAATGGATCCCGGTGTATCAATGGATCCCGGTGTATCAATGGATCCCGGTGTATCAATGGATCCCGGTGTATCAATGGATCCCGGTGTATCAATGGATCCCGGTGTATCAATGGATCCCGGTGTATCAATGGATCCCGGTGTATCAATGGATCCCGGTGTATCAATGGATCCCGGTGTATCAATGGATCCGGTGTATCAATGGATCGGTGTATCAATGGATCCCGGTGTATCAATGGATCCCGGTGTATCAATGGATCGGTGTATCAATGGATCCCGGTGTATCAATGGGTCCGGTGTATCAATGGATCGTGTATCAATGTCCCGGTGTATCAATGTGTCGGTGTATCAATGGATCCCGGTGTATCAATGGATCCCGGTGTATCAATGGATCCCGGTGTATCAATGGATCCCGGTGTATCAATGGATCGGTGTATCAATGGATCCCGGTGTATCAATGGATCCCGGTGTATCAATGGATCCCGGTGTATCAATGGATCCCGGTGTATCAATGGATCGGTGTATCAATGGATCGGTGTATCAATGGATCCCGGTGTATCAATGGATCGGTGTATCAATGGATCCAGGTGTATCAATGGATCCCGGTGTATCAATGGATCCCGGTGTATCAATGGATCCGGTGTATCAATGGATCGGTGTATCAATGGATCCGGTGTATCAATGGATCGTGTATCAATGGATCGGTGTATCAATGGATCCCGGTGTATCAATGGATCCCGGTGTATCAATGGTCCAGGTGTATCAATGGATCCAGGTGTATCAATGGATCGGTGTATCAATGGATCCGGTGTATCAATGGATCCCGGTGTATCAATGGATCCGGTGTATCAATGTGTCCAGGTGTATCAATGGATCCGGTGTATCAATGGATCCCGGTGTATCAATGGATCAGGTGTATCAATGGATCCCGGTGTATCAATGGATCCCGGTGTATCAATGTGTCCAGGTGTATCAATGGATCCCGGTGTATCAATGGATCCCGGTGTATCAATGTGTCCGGTGTATCAATGGATCCCGGTGTATCAATGGATCCCGGTGTATCAATGTGTCCAGGTGTCAAAGGGTGTTGTTCTTGCATTATTTTAATTTTAACTTTTATATTTGTATAATTTTTTAATTCAGATTTTTATAATGAACCACCTAACATTAAAAAAACTGTACAAAACTAAAACGTTATTCAAATTAAACTGTTCCATAACAGTTTGGTAGGATAAATTGTAAACTTCCCCAAACTATAAACTCAGGAGCTGTCTATGGTCTTCATTATAATGCTTGTTAACAATGGGTCCACCTATATAAAGATTACTGGGAGTGTATATATGGAGTGTGTGACTTTCTTTTTATAGGTAACATGATGTACAAAAAAGTTAAGATCAGTTCAAAATATTACACAAAATAGAACTGGTCAGTAGCCTGTAAAACTGACAGCATTCCCTCCCCTCTCTATCTTTCCCAGTCTATCGCTCCGCTCTCCATCTCTCCCCTCTCTGGAGATAGAGAGTGGAGAGAGAGAGGGGGAAATAGAGAGTGGCGAGAGAGAGGGGGAAATAGAGAGAGAGAGGGGGAAATAGAGAGTGGAGAGAGAGAGGGGGAAATAGAGAGTGGAGAGATAGAGAGGGGGACATAGAGAGTGGAGAGATAGAGAGGGGGAAATAGATAGTGGAGAGAGAGAGGGGGAAATAGATAGTGGAGAGATAGAGAGGGGGAAATAGAGAGTGGAGAGAGAGAGGGGGAAATAGAGAGTGGAGAGATAGAGAGAGGGACATAGAGAGTGGAGAGAGAGAGAGGGGGAAATAGAGAGTGGAGAGAGAGGGGGAAATAGAGTGGAGTGGAGAGATGGAGAGATAGAGAGGGGGGAAATAGAGAGTTGAGAGATAGAGAGAGAGAGAAATAGAGAGTGAGAGAGAGAGAGGGAAATAAATAGAGGGGGAGTGGAGAGAGAGGGGGAAATAGATAGTGGAGAGATAGAGAGGGAAATAGAGAGTGGAGAGGGGGAAATAGAGTGGAGGGGAAATAGAGAGAGAGTGTGGAGAGAGAGAGAGGGGGAAATAGAGAGTGGAGATAGAGAGGGGGAAATAGAGAGTGGAGAGATAGAGAGGGGGAAATAGAGAGTGGAGAGAGAGAGGAAATAGAATAGAGAGTGGAGAGATAGAGGGGAAATAGAGAGTGGAGAGATAGAGAGGGAAATAGAGAGTGGAGAGAGGGGGAAATAGAGAGTTGGAGAGAGTGGAGAGAGAGAGAAATAGAGTGGAGTGGAGAGAGAGAGAGGGAAATAGAGAGTGGAGGAGAGAGGGGGAAATAGAGAGTGGAGAGATAGAGAGGGGGAAATAGGAAATAGAGAGGGGTAGAGAGTGGAGAGAGAGGGGAAATAGTGGAGAGTGGAGAGAGTGGAGAGAGAGGGGGAAATAGAGTGGGAGTAGAGAGAGAGAGAGAGGGGGAAATAGAGAGTGAGAATAGAGAGAGAGAGGGGGAAATAGAGAGAGTGGAGAGATAGAGAGGGAAATAGAGTGGAGTGGAGGAAATAGAGAGTGGAAATAGAGAGTGAGAGAGAGGAAATAGAGTGGAGGGAAATAGAGAGTGGAGAGAGAGAGAGGGGGAAATAGAGAGTGGGAGAGAGAGAGAGGGAAATAGAGAGTTGAGAAATAGATAGAGAGAGAGAGAGAGTGGAGAGAGAGAGGGGGAGAGAGGGGGAAATAGAGAGTGGAGAGATAGAGAGGGAAATAGATAGTGGAGAGATAGAGGGAAATAAAGTGGAGATAGAGAGGGGAAATAGAGAGAGAGTGGAGAGAGAGAGAGGAAATAGAGAGTAGAGAGAGAGAGAGAGAGGAAATAGAGAGTGGAGATAGAGAGAGGGGAAATAGAGAGTGGAGAGAGAGAGAGAGGGGAAATAGAGAGTGGAGATAGAGAGGGGGAAATAGAGTGGAGTAGAGAGGGGAAATAGAGTGGAGATAGAGAGGGGGAAAAATAGAGAGTGGAGAGATAGAGAGGGGGAAATAGAGTGGAGTGGAGAGTGGAGATAGAGAGGGGAAATAGAGAGTGGAGAGTGGAGAGATAGAGGGGGAAATAGAGAGTGGAGAGAGAGAGAGAGAGGGGAAATAGAGAGTGGAGAGTGGAGATAGAGAGGGGGAAATAGAGAGTGGAGAGATAGAGAGGGGGAAATAGAGAGTGGAGATAGAGAGAGGGGAAATAGAGAGTGGAGATAGAGAGAGGGGGAAATAGAGAGTGGAGAGAGAGAGGGGGAAATAGAGAGTGGAGATAGAGAGGGGGAAATAGAGAGTGGAGAGAGAGAGAGAGGGGAAATAGATGGAGAGTGGAGAGAGAGAGAGAGGGGGAAATAGAGATAGAGAGTGAGAGAGAGAGGGGGAAATAGAGAGTGGAGAGAGAGAGAGGGGGAAATAGAGAGTGGAGGAGAGGAGAGGGGGAGAATGGAGAGAGAGAGGGGGAAATAGAGAGTGGGAGAGAGAGAGAGGGGAAATAGAGAGTGGAGAGAGAGAGGGGGAAATAGATAGTGGAGAGATAGAGAGGGAAATAGAGAGGGAAATAGAGAGTGGAGAGAGAGGGGAAAAATAGAGAGTGGAGAGAGAGAGGGGAAATAGAGAGTGGAGAGAGAGAGAGGGAAATAGATAGTGGAGAGATAGAGAGAGGGGAAATAGAGAGTGGAGAGGAAATAGAGAGAGTGGAGAGAGAGAGAGGGGAAATAGAGAAAGAGAGAGAGGAGAGAGAGAGAGAGAGGAAATAGAGGAGAGAGAGAGAAATAGAGAGAGAGAAATAGAGAGTGGAGAAATAGAGAGAGGGGAAATAGAGAGTGGAGAGAGAGGGAAATAGAGAGTGGAGATAGAGAGAGAGAGAGAATAGAGAGTGGAGAGAGAGAGAGAGAGAGGGAAATAGAGAGAGAAATAGAGAGGGGGAAATAGAGTGGAGAGAGAGAAATAGAGAGTGGAGAGAGAGAGGGGAAATAGAGAGTGGAAATAGAGAGAGTGGAGAGATAGAGAGATAGGGGAAATAGAGAGTGGAGAGAGAGAGAGGGGGAAATAGAGTGGAGTGGAGAGAGAGAGAGGGGGAAATAGAGAGTGGGGGAAATAGAGAGTGGAGAATAGAGAGGGAGAAAGAGAGAGGGAAATAGAGAGAGTGGAAATAGATAGAGAGAGAGAGGGGGAAATAGAGAGTGAGAGAGAGAGAGGGGAAATAGAGAGTGGAGAGATAGAGAGGGGGAAATAGAGAGTGGAGAGAGAGAGAGTGGAGAGAGAAATAGAGAGTGGAGAGAGAGAGGGGAAATAGAGAGTGGGAGAGAGAGAGGGAAATAGAGAGTGAGAGATAGAGAGAGAGGGAAATAGAGAGTGGAGAGATAGAGGGGGAAATAGAGAGTGGAGATAGAGAGGGGGAAAAAGTGGAGAGAGAGGGGGAAAGAGAGTGGAGAGAGAGATAGGGGAAATAGAGAGTGGAGAGATAGAGAGTGGAGGGAAATAGAGAGTGGAGAGATAGGAGAAATAGAGAGAGAGAGGGGGAAATAGAGAGTGGAGATAGAGAGGGAAATAGTGGAGAGTGGAGAGAGAGAGAGAGAGAGAGGGGAAATAGAGAGTGGAGATAGAGAGGGGGAAATAGAGAGTGGAGAGATAGAGAGTGGAGAGAGAGAGGGGGAAATAGAGAGTGGAGATAGAGAGAGGGAAATAGAGAGTGGGAGATAGAGAGAGAGGGGAAATAGAGAGTGGAGATAGAGAGTGGAGGGGGAAATAGAGTGGAGTGGAAATAGGAGAGAGAGAGGGAAATAGAGTGGAGAGATAGAGAGATAGAGAGAGGGGAAATAGTGGAGAGTGGAGAGAAATAGAGTGGAGAGAGAGGGGGAAATAGAGAGTGGAGAGAGAGAGGGAAATAGAGTGGAGTGAGAGAGTGGAGAGAGAGGGAAATAGAGGGGGAAATGGAGTGGAGCGAGAGAGGGGGAAATAGAGAGAGAGGGGGAAATAGAGAGTGGAGAGATAGAGAGAGTGGAGATAGAGGGAAATAGAGAGTGGAGAGAGAGAGAGGGGAAATAGAGAGTGGAGAGAGAGAGAGGGGAAATAGAGTGGAGTGGAGAGAGTGGGAGAATAGAGGGGAAATAGAGAGTGGAATAGAGAGGGAAATAGAGAGTGGAGATAGAGAGGAAATAGATAGTGGAGAGAGAAGAGAGAGAGAGAGAGGGGAAATGGAGAGAGTGGAGAGAGAGAAAGAGAGGGGGAAATAGAGAGTGGGAGATAGAGGGAAATAGAGAGAGTGGAGAAATAGAGTGGAGAGAGAGGGAAATAGAGAGTGGAGTGGAGAGAGAGAGGGGAAATAGAGAGTGGAGAGAGATAGAGTGGAGAGAGGGGAAATAGAGTGGAGTGGAGAGGGGAAATAGAGAGAGAAATAGGAGTGGAATAGAGAGGGAAATAGAGAGTGGAGAGAGAGAGGGGGAAATAGAGAGAGGGGAAATAGAGAGAGAGGGGAAATAGAGAGTGGAGAGAGAGAGGGAAATAGAGAGTGGAGAGAGAGAGATGGAGAAATAGAGAGTGGAGATAGAGAGGGAAATGGAGAGAGTGAGGAGAGAGAGGGAAAAATAGAGAGGGGGTAGAGAGAGAGAGAGGGAAATAGAGTGGAGAGTGGAAATAGAGTGGAGAGAGAGGGGGAAATAGAGAGTGGAGATAGAGAGGGGGAAATAGAGAGTGGAGAGAGAGAGGGGGAAATAGAGAGTGGAGAGAGAGGGGAAATAGAGAGTGGAGAGAGAGGAGAGTGGAGATAGAGGGGGAAATAGAGAGTGGAGAGATAGAGAGAGGGGAAATGGAGAGAGAGAGTGGAGAGATAGAGAGGGGGAAATAGAGAGTGGAGATAGAGAGAGGGAAATAAAGTAGAAATAGAGTGGAGAGAGAGGGGGAAATAGAGAGTGGAGATAGAGAGAGGGGAAATAGAGAGTGGAGAGATAGAGAGGGGGAAATAGAGAGTGGAGAAATAGAGAGATAGAGGGGAAATAGAGTGGAGTGGAGAGAGAGAGGGAAATAGAGAGTGGAGAGATAGAGAGGGGGAAATAGAGAGTGGAGAGAGAGAGGGGGAAATAGAGAGTGGAGAGATAGAGAGAGGGGAAATAGAGAGTGGAGAGAGAAATAGAGTGGAGAGGGAAATAGAGAGTGGAGAGAGAGAGGGGAAATAGAGAGTGGAGATAGAGAGGGGGAAATAGAGAGTGGAGAGATAGAGAGGGGGAAATAGAGAGTGGAGAGAGAGGGAAATAGAGAGTGGAGAGAGAGGGGGAAATAGAGAGTGGAGAGATAGAGAGTGGGAGAGAGAGAGAGAAATAGAGAGTGGAGATAGAGGGGAAATAGAGAGTGGAGAGAGAGAGGGGGAAATAGAGAGTGGAGAGTGGAGGAGAGAGGGGGAAATAGAGAGTGGGAGAGAGAGGGGAAATAGAGAGTGGAGATGGAGAGAGGGGGAAATAGAGAGAGAAATAGAGAGTGGAGATAGAGAGGGGAAATAGAGAGTGGAGAGATAGAGAGGGGGGAAATAGAGAGTGGAGAGAGGGAAATAGAGTGGAGAGAGAGGGGGAAATAGAGAGTGGAGATAGAGAGGGGGAAATAGAGAGTGAGAGAGTGGAGAGAGAGGGGGAAATAGAGAGTGGAGAGATAGAGAGGGGGAAATAGAGTGGAGTGGAGATAGAGAGGAGGGAAATAGTGGAGTGGAGAGAGAGAGAGGGGGAAATAGAGAGTGGAGATAGAGAGGGAAATAGAATAGAGAGTGGAGATAGTGGAGAGAGAGAGGGGGAAATAGAGAGTGGAGAGAGAGAGGGGGAAATAGAGAGTGGAGAGAGAGAGGGTGGAAATAGAGAGAAATAGAGAGTGGAGATAGAGAGGGGGAAATAGAGAGTGGAGAGATAGAGGAAAAGAGAGAGTGGAGAGTGGAGATAGAGAGGGGAAATAGAGAGTGGAGAGATAGAGAGGGAAATAGAGTGGAGATGGAGAGAGTAGAGAAATAGATAGGGAAATAGAGAGTGGAGATAGAGATAGAGAGGGGGAAATAGAGAGTGGAGAGAGAGAGAGAAATAGAGAGTGGAGATAGAGAGAAATAGAGAGTGGAAATAGAGAGAAATGGAGAGATAGAGAGGGGGAAATAGAGAGTGGAGAGTGGGAGATAGAGAGTGGAGAGGGGGAAATAGAGAGTGGAGAGAGAGAGAGTGGAGGAAATAGAGAGAAATGGAGTGGAGAGAGAGAGGGGGAAATAGAGAGTGGAGAGAGAGAGAGGAGTGGAAATAGAGAGTGGAGAGTGGCGATAGAGGGGAAATAGAGAGTGGAGAGAGAGAGAGGGGGAAATAGAGAGAGATAGAGGGGGAGAGATAGAGAGGGGGAAATAGAGAGTGGAGAGAGAGAGGGGGAAATAGAGTGGAGATAGAGAGATAGAGAGGGGGAAATAGAGAGTGGAGAGAGAGAGGGGGAAATAGAGAGTGGAGAGATAGAGAGGGGAAATAGAGAGTGGAGAGAGAGAGGGGGAAATAGAGAGTGGAGAGAGAGAGAGATAGAGAGGGGAGAGTGGAGAGAGAGGGGAAATGGAGATAGAGAGAGAGAGTGGAGAGGAGAGAAATAGAGGGGGAAATAGAGAGTGAAATAGAGATGGAGAGAGGGGGAAATAGAGAGTGGAGAGATAGAGAGAAATAGGGGAAATAGAGAGTGGAGGAGATAGAGAGTGGGGAAATAGAGAGTAGAGAGTGGAGATAGAGAGGGGGAAATAGAGAGAGAGAGAAATAGAGGGGAAATAGAGTGGAGAGAGAGAGATAGAGAGGGAAATAGAGAGTGGAGATAGAGAGGGGGAAATGAGAGAGAGTGGAGTGGAGAGAGAGAGGAGAGGAAATAGAGAGTGGAGAGATAGAGAGGGGGAAATAGAGGAAATAGAGGGGGAAATAGAGTGGAGAGAGAGAGGAAATAGAGTGGAAATAGAGAGTGGAGAGATAGAGAGGGGAAATAGAGAGTGGGAGATAGAGGGGGAAATAGAGAGTGGAGAGAGAGGGGAAATAGAGAGTGGAGAGATAGAGAGGGGGAAATAGAGAGTGGAGAGAGAGAGGGAAATAGAGAGTGGAGAGAGAGAGGGGGAAATAGAGAGTGGAGATAGAGAGGGGGAAATAGAGAGTGGAGATAGAGAGGGGGAAATAGAGAGTGGAGATAGAGAGGGGGAAATAGAGAGTGGAGAGAGAGAGAGGGAAATAGAGAGTGGGAGATAGAGAGGGGGAAATAGAGAGTGGAGAGATAGAGAGGGGGAAAAGATAGTGGAGAGTGAAATAGAGAGTGGAGAGGAGGGGAAATAGAGAGTGGAGAGATAGAGAGTGGAAATAGAGAGTGGAGATAGAGAGGGGGAAATAGAGAGTGGAGAGATAGAGAGGGGGAAATAGAGAGTGGAGATAGAGAGGGGGAAATAGAGAGTGGAGAGTAGAGAGGGAAATAGAGAGTGGAGAGAGAGAGGGGGAAATAGAGAGTGGAGAGATAGAGGGAAATAGAGAGTGGAGAGAGAGGGGGAAATAGAGAGTGGAGATAGAGAGGGGGAAATAGAGAGTGGGGAGAGTGGAGAGAGAGAGAGGGGGAAATAGAGAGTGGAGAGAGAGAGGGGGAAATAGAGAGTGGAGATAGAGAGGGGGAAATAGAGAGTGGAGAGAGAGAGGGAAATAGAGAGTGGAGATAGAGAGGGGAAATAGAGAGTGGAGAGAGAGGGAAATAGAGAGTGGAGATAGAGAGGGGAAATAGAGAGTGGAGAGAGAGAGGGGGAAATAGAGAGTGGAGAGAGGGGGAAATAGAGAGTGGAGAGAGAGAGGGGGAAATAGAGTGGAGAGAGAGAGGGAAATAGAGAGTGGGAGAGAGGAGGGAAATAGAGGGAGAGTGGAGAGAGTGGAGAGAGAGGGAGAGAAGTGGGAGAGAGAGTGGAGAGAGAGGGGGAAATAGAAATAGAGAGTGGAGATAGAGAGGGGGAAATAGAGAGTGGAGAGAGAGGGAAATAGAGAGTGGAGGAGAGAGAGAGGGGGAAATAGAGAGTGGAGAGATAGAGAGGGGGAAATAGAGAGTGAGAGAGAGGGGAAATAGAGAGTGGAGAGAGAGAGGGGGAAATAGAGAGTGGAGAGAGAGAGAGAGAGAAATAGAGAGAGTGGAGATAGAGGAAATAGTGGAGAGTGGAGAGATAGAGAAATAGAGAGGGAAATAGAGAGTGGGAGAGAGAGGGGGAAATAGAGAGAGGAGAGAGAGGAAATAGAGAGTGGAGAGATAGAGAGAAATAGAGGGAAATAGAGAGTGGAGATAGAGTGGAGAGAGAGAGGGGAAATAGAGAAATAGTGGAGAGATAGAGAGGGGGAAATAGAGAGAGTGGAGAGAGAGGGGGAAATAGAGAGTGGAGAGATAGAGAGTGGAGAGGGGAAATAGAGAGTGGAGAGATAGAGAGAGGGGGAAATAGAGAGTGGAGATAGAGAGAGAGGGAAATAGAGGGAAATAGAGAGTGAGAGAGAGAGAGTGGAGAGAAAGGGGGAAATAGAGAGTGGAGAGAGAAATAGAGAGGGAAATAGAGAGTGGAGAGATAGAGAGGGGGAAATAGAGAGTGGAGAGAGAGGGGGAAATAGAGAGTGGAGAGTGGAGAGAGAGGGGGAAATAGAGAGTGGAGATAGAGAGGGGAAATAGAGAGTGGCGAGAGAGAGAGGAAATAGAGAGTGGAGAGGGAAATAGAGAGTGGAGAGAGAGAGGGGGAAATAGAGAGTGGGAGATAGAGAGGGGGAAATAGAGAGTGGAGAGATAGAGAGGGGGAAAGTAGAGAGTGAGAGATAGAGAGTGGAGGGGAAATAGAGAGTGGCGAGATAGAGAGAGAGTGGAGGAAATAGAGAGTGGAGAGATAGAGGGGGAAATAGAGAGTGGAGAAATAGAGAGTGGAGAGATAGAGAGGGGGAAATAGAGAGTGGAGAGAGAGAGGGGGAAATAGATAGTGGAGAGATAGAGAGGGGGAAATAGAGAGTGAGAGAGAGAGAGGGGGAAATAGAGAGTGGAGAGAGAGAGGGAAATAGAGAGTGGAATAGAGAAATAGAGAGTGGAGAGATAGAGAGGGGGAAATAGAGAGTGGAGAGTAGAGAGGGGGAAATAGAGAGTGGAGAGAGAGAGGGGGAAATAGAGAGTGGAGAGATAGAGAGGGGGAAATAGAGAGTGGAGATAGAGAGGGAAATAGAGAGATGAGAGAGAGGGGAAATAGAGAGTGGAGAGTAGAGAGGGGGAAATAGAGAGTGGAGAGAGAGAGAAATAGATAGAGATAGAGAGGGGGAAATAGAGGAGATAGAGAGGGAGGAAATAGAGAGTGGAGAGATAGAGAGGGGGAAATAGATAGTGGAGATAGAGAGGGGGAAATAGAGAGTGGGAGATAGAGAGAGGGGAAATAGAGAGTGGAGAGAGAGAGAGGGAAATAGAGAGTGGAGAGAGAGGGGGAAATAGAGTGGAGTGGAGAGAGAGAGAGTGGGGAAATAGAGAGTGGAGAGAGAGAGGGGGAAATAGAGAGTGGAGAGATAGAGAGGGGGAAATAGAGAGTGGAGAGAGAGAGGGGAAATAGAGAGTGGAGAGATAGAGAGGGGGAAATAGAGAGTGGAGATAGAGAGGGGGAAATAGAGAGTGGAGAGAGAGAGAGAGGGGAAATAGAGAGTGGAGATGGAGAGAGGGGGAAATAGAGTGAGAGAGAGGGAAATAGATAGAGAGGGAAATAGAGAGAGAGAGGGGGAAATAGAGAGAAATGAGAGAGAGAGAGAGGGGAAATAGAGAGTGGAGAGATAGAGAGAGAGAGAGGGAAATAGAGAGTGGAAATGGAGATAGAGGAAAAGAGTAGAGAGTGAGTGGAGAGAGAGAGGGGAAATAGAGAGTGGAGAGAGAGAGAGAGTGGAGAGGGAAATAGAGTGGAGAGAGAGAGAAATAGAGTGGAAGATAGAAATAGAGTGGAGAGAGAGGGGAAAAATAGAGAGTGGAGAGAGAGAGGGGGAAATAGAGAGTGGAGAGAGAGAGAGGGGGAAATAGAGAGTGGAGAGAGTGGAGAGAGAGAGGGGAAATAGAGAGTGGAGAGATAGAGAGAGAGGAAATAGAGAGTGGAGAGAGAGAGAGGTGGAAATAGAGAGTGGAGAGATAGAGAGAGGGGGAAATAGATAGTGGAGAGAGAGGGAAATAGAGAGTGGAGAGAAATAGAGAGGGGGAAATAGAGAGTGAGAGAGAGAGAGGGGAAATAGAGAGTGGAGGAGAGAGAGGAGGGAAATAGAGAGTGGAAATAGAGGGGAAATAGAAATAGAGTGGAGGGGAGATGGAGGAGAGAGAAATAGAGAGGGAAATAGAGGGGGAAGTGGAGAGAGAGAGAAGAAATAGAGAGTGGGAGGAAATAGAGAGTGGAGAGAGATAGAGATAGAGAGGGGGAAATAGAGAGTGGAGATAGAGAGTGGAGAGAAATAGAGAGTGAGAGAGAGAGAGTGGAGAGGGGAAATAGAGAGTGGAGAGATAGAGAGGGGAAATAGAGAGTGGAGATAGAGAGTGGAGGGAAATAGAGAGTGGAGATAGAGAGGGGGAAATAGAGAGTGGAGAGAGAGAGAGGGGGAAATAGAGAGTGGAGAGAGAGAGATGGAGAGAGAGAGAGAGAGAGAAATAGAGAGTGGAGATAGAGAGGGGGAAATAGAGAGTGGAGAGATAGAGAGGGGAAATAGAGAGTGGAGATAGAGAGGGGGAAATAGAGAGTGGAGAGATAGAGAGGGGGAAATAGAGAGTGGAGATAGAGAGGGGGAAATAGAGAGTGGAGAGAGGGAAATAGAGAGTGGAGATGGCGAGAGAGGGGAAATAGAGAGTGGAGAGAGAGAGAGAGGAAATAGAGAGTGGAGATAGAGAGGGGGAAATAGAGAGTGGAGAGATAGAGAGGGGGAAATAGAGAGTGGAGAGAGAGGGGGAAATAGAGAGGGAGAGAGAGGAGAAATAGAGAGTGGAGATAGAGAGAGAGGGGGAAATAGAGAGTGGAGATAGAGAGGGGGAGAGATAGAGAGGGGGAAATAGAGAGTGGAGATAGAGAGGGGAAATAAGTGGAGAAGAGGGGAAATAGAGAGATAGAGAGAGAGAAATAGAGTGGAGATAGAGAGGGGAGAGTGGAGAGATAGAGGGGGAAATAGAGAGTGGAGATAGAGAGGGGGAAATAGAGTGGAGTGGAGAGATAGAGGGGAAATAGAGAGTGGAGAGATAGAGAGGGGGAAATAGAGAGTGGAGAGATGGAGAGAGGGGGAAATAGAGAGTGGAGAGATAGAGAGGGGAAATAGAGAGTGGAGAGAGGAGAGATAGAGAGAGTGGAGAGAAAGAGGGGAAATAGAGAGTGGAGAGATAGAGACGGGGAAATAGAGAGTGGAGAGTGGAGAGAGAGAGAGTGAGAGAGAAATAGAGAGTGGAGCGATAGAGAGGGGGAAATAGAGAGTGGAGAGATAGAGAGGGGGAAATAGATAGTGGAGAGATAGAGAGGGGGAAATAGAGAGTGGAGAGATAGAGAGGGGGAAATAGAGAGTGGAGAGATAGAGAGGGGGAAATAGAGAGTGGAGAGATAGAGAGGGGGAGAGAGATAGGGAGGTATAGAGAAGGGCTAGAGAGCGGGGAGATAGAGGGGAGAGATATAAAGCAGAGAGATGTACAGCAGAGAGAGAGAGGGGAGAGATATAGAGGGTGTTATGATAAACTAACAGAGTGTTTCTACCCTGGAGTTGTGATTAACTAACAGAGTGTTTATAACAGAGTGTTTACTACCCTGGAGTTGTGATTAACTAACAGAGTGTTTATAACAGAGTGTTTACTACCCTGGAGTTGTGATTAACTAACAGAGTGTTTCTACCCTGGAGTTGTGATTAACTAACAGAGTGTTTACTACCCTGGAGTTGTGGTTAACTAACAGAGTGTTTACTACCCTGGAGTTGTGATTAACTAACAGAGTGTTTCTACCCTGGAGTTGTGATTAACTAACATAGTGTTTACTACCCTGGAGTTGTGATTAACTAACAGAGTGTTTACTACCCTGGAGTTGTGATTAACTAACAGAGTGTTTACTACCCTGGAGTTGTGATTAACTAACAGAGTGTTTACTACCCTGGAGTTGTGATTAACTAACAGAGTGTTTACTACCCTGGAGTTGTGATTAACTGACAGAGTGTTTACTACCCTGGAGTTGTGATTAACTGACAGAGTGTTTATAACAGAGTGTTTACTACCCTGGAGTTGTGATTAACTAACAGAGTGTTTACTACCCTGGAGTTGTGATTAACTGACAGAGTGTTTACTACCCTGGAGTTGTGATTAACTGACAGAGTGTTTATAACAGAGTGTTTACTACCCTGGAGTTGTGATTAACTGACAGAGTGTTTACTACCCTGGAGTTGTGATTAACTGACAGAGTGTTTATAACAGAGTGTTTACTACCCTGGAGTTGTGATTAACTGACAGAGTGTTTATAACAGAGTGTTTACTACCCTGGAGTTGTGATTAACTGACAGAGTGTTTACTACCCTGGAGTTGTGATTAACTGACAGAGTGTTTATAACAGAGTGTTTACTACCCTGGAGTTGTGATTAACTGACAGAGTGTTTATAACAGAGTGTTTACTACCCTGGAGTTGTGATTAACTGACAGAGTGTTTATAACAGAGTGTTTACTACCCTGGAGTTGTGATTAACTAACAGAGTGTTTATAACAGAGTGTTTACTACCCTGGAGTTGTGATTAACTAACAGAGTGTTTCTACCCTGGAGTTGTGATTAACTAACAGAGTGTTTACTACCTTGGAGTTGTGATTAACTAACATAGTGTTTACTACCCTGGAGTTGTGATTAACTAACAGAGTGTTTATAACATAGTGTTTTACTACCCTGGAGTTGTGATTAACTAACAGAGTGTTTTACTACCCTGGAGTTGTGATTAACTAACAGAGTGTTTACTACCCTGGAGTTGTGATTAACTAACAGAGTGTTTATAACAGAGTGTTTACTACCCTGGAGTTGTGATTAACTAACAGAGTGTTTCTACCCTGGAGTTGTGATTAACTAACAGAGTGTTTACTACCCTGGAGTTGTGGTTAACTAACAGAGTGTTTACTACCCTGGAGTTGTGATTAACTAACAGAGTGTTTCTACCCTGGAGTTGTGATTAACTAACATAGTGTTTACTACCCTGGAGTTGTGATTAACTAACAGAGTGTTTACTACCCTGGAGTTGTGATTAACTAACAGAGTGTTTACTACCCTGGAGTTGTGATTAACTAACAGAGTGTTTACTACCCTGGAGTTGTGATTAACTAACAGAGTGTTTACTACCCTGGAGTTGTGATTAACTGACAGAGTGTTTACTACCCTGGAGTTGTGATTAACTGACAGAGTGTTTATAACAGAGTGTTTACTACCCTGGAGTTGTGATTAACTAACAGAGTGTTTACTACCCTGGAGTTGTGATTAACTGACAGAGTGTTTACTACCCTGGAGTTGTGATTAACTGACAGAGTGTTTATAACAGAGTGTTTACTACCCTGGAGTTGTGATTAACTGACAGAGTGTTTACTACCCTGGAGTTGTGATTAACTGACAGAGTGTTTATAACAGAGTGTTTACTACCCAGAGTGTTTACTACCCTGACAGAGTTGTGATTAACTACAGAGTTGTTTAATAACAGAGTGTTTACTACCCTGGAGTTGTGATTAACAGAGTGTTTATAACAGAGTGTTTACTACCCTGGAGTTGTGATTAACTGACAGAGTGTTTATAACAGAGTGTTTACTACCCTGGAGTTGTGATTAACTGACAGAGTGTTTATAACAGAGTGTTTACTACCCTGGAGTTGTGATTAACTAACAGAGTGTTTATAACAGAGTGTTTACTACCCTGGAGTTGTGATTAACTAACAGAGTGTTTCTACCCTGGAGTTGTGATTAACTAACAGAGTGTTTACTACCTTGGAGTTGTGATTAACTAACATAGTGTTTACTACCCTGGAGTTGTGATTAACTAACAGAGTGTTTATAACATAGTGTTTTACTACCCTGGAGTTGTGATTAACTAACAGAGTGTTTTACTACCCTGGAGTTGTGATTAACTAACAGAGTGTTTACTACCCTGGAGTTGTGATTAACTAACAGAGTGTTTACTACCCTGGAGTTGTGATTAACTAACAGAGTGTTTACTACCCTGGAGTTGTGATTAACTAACAGAGTGTTTACTACCCTGGAGTTGTGATTAACTAACAGAGTGTTTACTACCCTGGAGTTGTGATTAACTGACAGAGTGTTTATAACAGAGTGTTTACTACCCTGGAGTTGTGATTAACTAACAGAGTGTTTATAACAGAGTGTTTACTACCCTGGAGTTGTGATTAACTGACAGAGTGTTTACTACCCTGGAGTTGTGATTAACTGACAGAGTGTTTATAACAGAGTGTTTACTACCCTGGAGTTGTGATTAACTAACAGAGTGTTTATAACAGAGTGTTTACTACCCTGGAGTTGTGATTAACTGACAGAGTGTTTACTACCCTGGAGTTGTGATTAACTGACAGAGTGTTTATAACAGAGTGTTTACTACCCTGGAGTTGTGATTAACTGACAGAGTGTTTATAACAGAGTGTTTACTACCCTGGAGTTGTGATTAACTAACAGAGTGTTTCTACCCTGGAGTTGTGATTAACTAACAGAGTGTTTACTACCCTGGAGTTGTGATTAACTAACAGAGTGTTTACTACCCTGGAGTTGTGATTAACTAACAGAGTGTTTACTACCCTGGAGTTGTGATTAACTAACAGAGTGTTTACTACCCTGGAGTTGTGATTAACTAACAGAGTGTTTACTACCCTGGAGTTGTGATTAACTGACAGAGTGTTTATAACAGAGTGTTTACTACCCTGGAGTTGTGATTAACTAACAGAGTGTTTATAACAGAGTGTTTACTACCCTGGAGTTGTGATTAACTGACAGAGTGTTTACTACCCTGGAGTTGTGATTAACTGACAGAGTGTTTATAACAGAGTGTTTACTACCCTGGAGTTGTGATTAACTAACAGAGTGTTTATAACAGAGTGTTTACTACCCTGGAGTTGTGATTAACTGACAGAGTGTTTACTACCCTGGAGTTGTGATTAACTGACAGAGTGTTTATAACAGAGTGTTTACTACCCTGGAGTTGTGATTAACTGACAGAGTGTTTATAACAGAGTGTTTACTACCCTGGAGTTGTGATTAACTAACAGAGTGTTTACTACCCTGGAGTTGTGATTAACTGACAGAGTGTTTACTACCCTGGAGTTGTGATTAACTGACAGAGTGTTTACTACCCTGGAGTTGTGATTAACTGACAGAGTGTTTACTACCCTGGAGTTGTTTATAACAGAGTGTTTACTACCCTGGAGTTGTGATTAACTAACAGAGTGTTTACTACCCTGGAGTTGTGATTAACTGACAGAGTGTTTACTACCCTGGAGTGATTAACTACAGAGTGTTTACTACCCTGGAGTTGTGATTAACTGACAGAGTGTTTACTACCCTGGAGTTGTGATTAACTGACAGAGTGTTTACTACCCTGGAGTTGTGATTAACTGACAGAGTGTTTACTACCCTGGAGTTGTGATTAACTGACAGAGTGTTTACTACCCTGGAGTTGTGATTAACTAACAGAGTGTTTACTACCCTGGAGTTGTGATTAACTGACAGAGTGTTTACTACCCTGGAGTTGTGATTAACTGACAGAGTGTTTACTACCCTGGAGTTGTGATTAACTAACAGAGTGTTTACTACCCTGGAGTTGTGATTAACTGACAGAGTGTTTACTACCCTGGAGTTGTGATTAACTGACAGAGTGTTTACTACCCTGGAGTTGTGATTAACTGACAGAGTGTTTACTACCCTGGAGTTGTGATTAACTGACAGAGTGTTTACTACATGCCACAACACATTTTGCGCATCCATGACTACCTGTTTATCCACATACCACAACTCTTCCACTAACTGTTGCCAAACAGACCATATCAGTAACCTCTCGCACGCACACACACACACACACACACACACACACACACACACACACACACACACACACACACACACACACACACACACACACACACACACACACACACACACACACACACACACACACACACACACACACACACACACACACACACACACACACACACACACACACACACACACACACACACACACACACACACACACACACACACACACACACACACACACACACACACACACACACACAGTATGACTCTCAGAATAAACCGACATTCACAGACCACTTCCTCTGAGAGGAAGAGTTAAAAAAGTGATAGAGAGAGAAAGTGAGACCGGAAGAGTGGGTGAGAGATTCAGTGTATGAATAAAAGACATACTGTAGGGAGAGAGAGAGTGAGGTCTTACCTGAGTCACTGCGAATCCGGTCTGGTGTTCCTCTTGTCTCTTCCTCTTTTGGTGGCTTCCTCTGTCTTCCTACTCTTTTTCGCTCCACTCCTCTGTGTCTGGTCTCTTCTCTCCACTCCTCTGTGTCTGGTCTCTTCTCTCCAGTTTTCTGTGTCTGGTCTCTTCTCTCCACTCCTCTGTGTCTGGTCTCTTCTCTCCAGTCCTCTGTGTCTGTTCTCTTCTCTCCAGTCCTCTGTGTCTTGTCTGGTCTCTCCACTCCTCTGTGTCTGGTCTCTTCTCTCCAGTCCTCTGTGTCTGGTCTCTTCTCTCCTGTCCTCTGTGTCTGGTCTCTTCTCTCCAGTCCTCTGTGTCTGGTCTCTTCTCTCCACTCCTCTGTGTCTGGTCTCTTCTCTCCAGTCCTCTGTGTCTGGTCTCTTCTTAAAGCCTCTGATAAAATCCAAGTGGTAGATGTCGCTGTTATTTGTGAGCTGCTTGTCCCGCTATGCTAAGGAGTGGTGTCTGTGAGTGTGTGTGTATGTGTGTGTGTCAAGTGCGTCTCTGGTTCTGTGTCAAAAAGAGAGAATGAGTGAGAGTGTATGTGACTTTGCTTTGCGGTTGACCGAGTGAGAGAGAGAGCAAACACATAAACCCCTTGGGAAATTCCAAGTCCTGCCTCCTCCTCCCCTCCTCTTCCACTCGGCCCCTCCTCCTCTCGCTCCATCAACCCCTCTCTCCCTTTCTTCTCTCTGATTTATAACAAATAACACATTAACACCTTGAAGGAACATAGAACATAACGTTCTAACACCTTGAAGGAACATAGAACATAACATTCTAACACCTTGAAGGAACATAGAACATAACGTTCTAACACCTTGAAGGAACATAGAACATAACATTCTAACACCTTGAAGGAACATAGATCATAACGTTCTAACACCTTGAAGGAACATAGAACATAACGTTCTAACACCTTGAAGGAACATAGAACATAACGTTCTAACACCTTGAAGGAACATAGAACATAACGTTCTAACACCTTGAAGGAACATAGAACATAACGTTCTAACACCTTGAAGGAACACCGTTTAACACCTTGAAGGAACATAGAACATAACGTTCTAACACCTTGAAGGAACATAGAACATAACGTTCTAACACCTTGAAGGAACATAGAACATAACGTTCTAACACCTTGAAGGAACATAGAACATAACGTTCTAACACCTTGAAGGAACATAGAACATAACGTTCTAACACCTTGAAGGAACATAGAACATAACGTTCTAACACCTTGAAGGAACATAGACCATAACGTTCTAACACCTTGAAGGAACATAGACCATAACGTTCTAACACCTTGAAGGAACATAGACCATAACGTTCTAACACCTTGAAGGAACATAGACCATAACGTTCTAACACCTTGAAGGAACATAGATCATAACGTTCTAACACCTTGAAGGAACATAGACCATAACGTTCTAACACCTTGAAGGAACATAGAACATAACGTTCTAACACCTTGAAGGAACATAGAACATAACGTTCTAACACCTTGAAGGAACATAGACCATAACGTTCTAACACCTTGAAGGAACATAGAACATAACGTTCTAACACCTTGAAGGAACATAGAACATAACGTTCTAACACCTTGAAGGAACATAGAACATAACGTTCTAACACCTTGAAGGAACATAGACCATAACGTTCTAACACCTTGAAGGAACATAGAACATAACGTTCTAACACCTTGAAGGAACATAGAACATAACCCCCCCCCACTCCCCTACAATGAGGCGGTATAAATCAAGGAAAAACAACCCAAATATATTGTTTCTATTTCCCTCTCATACATACCCAGTCATCACCAGGGCTTGAGATGTCCTTTGTGAAGACATCTTGAAGCATCTTACCGTAAGGTATGCGTTGGAAAATGAGGACATGTCTTTAAAAAAAAATGTTCTGAAGGTTTTTCTTTCCTTAATAAATAACGTTTAAACCTTTGGGCGACGCAAGTACATCTTAGCCCTTTGTGTATTTTCCTTGATTTGTGTAAGGAATGTATTATCAGTAGTAATTATTGTAAGGATTGTAGTGTAAGGAATGTATTATCAGTAGTAATTATTGTAAGGATTGTAGTGTAAGGAATGTATTATCAGTAGTAATTATTGTAAGGATTGTAGTGTAAGGAATGTATTATCAGTAGTAATTATTGTAAGGATTGTAGTGTAAGGAATGTATTATCAGTAGTAATTATTGTAAGGATTGAGTGTAAGGAATGTATTATCAGTAGTAATTATTGTAAGGATTGTAGTGTAAGGAATGTATTATCAGTAGTAATTATTGTAAGGATTTAGTGTAAGGAATGTATTATCAGTAGTAATTATTGTAAGGATTGTAGTGTAAGGAATGTATTATCAGTAGTAATTATTGTAAGGATTGTAGTGTAAGGAATGTATTATCAGTAGTAATTATTGTAAGGATTGTAGTGTAAGGAATGTATTATCAGTAGTAATTATTGTAAGGATTGTAGTGTAAGGAATGTATTATCAGTAGTAATTATTGTAAGGATTGTAGTGTAAGGAATGTATTATCAGTAGTAATTATTGTAAGGATTGTAGTGTAAGGAATGTATTATCAGTAGTAATTATTGTAGAATAGATGAACGCAGAAAAAACACTGAGTCCACCTCACATTACAATGAGACATCACCAATGTACTTTTTGAAATGCTAAAGTTTATACAGACAACTGAGTGTACAAAACATTAGGAACATCTTCTCTTTCCATAGACTGACCAGGTGAATCCAGGTGAAAGCTGATCCCTTATTGATGTCACCAGTGTTGATGAAGGGGAGGAGACAGGTTGAAGAAGAATGGTAAAGCTGTGAGACAATTGAGACATGTATTGTGTATGTGTGCCATTCATAGTGTGAATGGGCCAGACAAAAGATTTAACATGGTCCAGCATTCCTGTGGAACGCTTTGAACACCTCGTAGAGTCCATGTCCTGACGAATTGAGGCTGTTCTGAGGGCAAAAGGGGGTTGCAAGTCAATAGTAGGAAGGTGTTCCTAATGTTTTGTACACTCTATTAGAACTTGTCGTCAGGAATGCGTCTAGAATGGAACTATAAGATGATTCTAAATCTGGTTGGTTGACGGTTGGTACCTGGGACATGAACAGTACTATAAGATGATTCTAAATCTGGTTGGTTGGCGGTTGGTACCTGGGACATGAACAGTACTATAAGATGATTCTAAATCTGGTTGGTTAGCGGTTGGTACCTGGGACATGAACAGTACTATAAGATGATTCTAAATCTGGTTGGTTAGCGGTTGGTACCTGGGACATGAACAGTACTATAAGATGATTCTAAATCTGGTTGGTTAGCGGTTGGTACCTGGGACACGAACAGTACTATAAGATGATTCTAAATCTGGTTGGTTGACGGTTGGTACCTGGGACATGAACAGTACTATAAGATGATTCTAAATCTGGTTGGTTAGCGGTTGGTACCTGGGACATGAACAGTACTATAAGATGATTCTAAATCTGGTTGGTTAGCGGTTGGTACCTGGGACACGAACAGTACTATAAGATGATTCTAAATCTGGTTGGTTAGCGGTTGGTACCTGGGACATGAACAGTACTATAAGATGATTCTAAATCTGGTTGGTTAGCGGTTGGTACCTGGGACATGAACAGTACTATAAGATGATTCTAAATCTGGTTGGTTAGCGGTTGGTACCTGGGACATGAACAGTACTATAAGATGATTCTAAATCTGGTTGGTTAGCGGTTGGTACCTGGGACATGAACAGTACTATAAGATGATTCTAAATCTGGTTGGTTAGCGGTTGGTACCTGGGACATGAACAGTACTATAAGATGATTCTAAATCTGGTTGGTTAGCGGTTGGTACCTGGGACATGAACAGTACTATAAGATGATTCTAAATCTGGTTGGTTAGCGGTTGGTACCTGGGACATGAACAGTACTATAAGATGATTCTAAATCTGGTTGGTTAGCGGTTGGTACCTGGGACACGAACAGTACTATAAGATGATTCTAAATCTGGTTGGTTAGCGGTTGGTACCTGGGACATGAACAGTACTATAAGATGATTCTAAATCTGGTTGGTTAGCGGTTGGTACCTGGGACATGAACAGTACTATAAGATGATTCTAAATCTGGTTGGTTAGCGGTTGGTACCTGGGACATGAACAGTACTATAAGATGATTCTAAATCTGGTTGGTTGACGGTTGGTACCTGGGACACGAACAGTACTATAAGATGATTCTAAATCTGGTTGGTTGACGGTTGGTACCTGGGACATGAACAGTACTATAAGATGATTCTAAATCTGGTTGGTTAGCGGTTGGTACCTGGGACACGAACAGTACTATAAGATGATTCTAAATCTGGTTGGTTGACGGTTGGTACCTGGGACACGAACAGTACTATAAGATGATTCTAAATCTGGTTGGTTGGCGGTTGGTACCTGGGACATGAACAGTACTATAAGATGATTCTAAATCTGGTTGGTTGGCGGTTGGTACCTGGGACACGAACAGTACTATAAGATGATTCTAAATCTGGTTGGTTGGCGGTTGGTACCTGGGACATGAACAGTACTATAAGATGATTCTAAATCTGGTTGGTTGGCGGTTGGTACCTGGGACACGAACAGTACTATAAGATGATTCTAAATCTGGTTGGTTAGCGGTTGGTACCTGGGACATGAACAGTACTATAAGATGATTCTAAATCTGGTTGGTTAGCGGTTGGTACCTGGGACATGAACAGTACTATAAGATGATTCTAAATCTGGTTGGTTAGCGGTTGGTACCTGGGACACGAACAGTACTATAAGATGATTCTAAATCTGGTTGGTTGACGGTTGGTACCTGGGACATGAACAGTACTATAAGATGATTCTAAATCTGGTTGGTTAGCGGTTGATACCTGGGACATGAACAGTACTATAAGATGATTCTAAATCTGGTTGTTTAGCGGTTGGTACCTGGGACAAGAACAGTACTATAAGATGATTCTAAATCTGGTTGGTTAGCGGTTGGTACCTGGGACACGAACAGTACTATAAGATGATTCTAAATCTGGTTGGTTAGCGGTTGGTACCTGGGACATGAACAGTACTATAAGATGATTCTAAATCTGGTTGGTTGGCGGTTGGTACCTGGGACACGAACAGTACTATAAGATGATTCTAAATCTGGTTGGTTAGCGGTTGGTACCTGGGACACGAACAGTACTATAAGATGATTCTAAATCTGGTTGGTTAGCGGTTGGTACCTGGGACATGAACAGTACTATAAGATGATTCTAAATCTGGTTGGTTGGCGGTTGGTACCTGGGACACGAACAGTACTATAAGATGATTCTAAATCTGGTTGGTTGGCGGTTGGTACCTGGGACATGAACAGTACATATAAACTGTATGTGTTCAGCGCAAGTCTGATTTGGATTAAATCATTGTCTTAAAATAGCCTTATTACTATAATTTTATATGATCAAATATATTATATGTAAAAGTATAAGCATGGATGAAACAAGCTATTTAATACAACAAAGCTCTTCAAGAGACCAATCTAACCATGAAACCTTGAGAAAAGACCTTGTATTGGAAGTGTCTCGTCAGAGCTTTTAGTGTTCAGTTCACAGTGTTCAGCTTTATTCCCATAATCTACTCTAGATCCAGATACTGTACATACCACATATAATACAACCCATTTAGTAAATAGTCCCAATACTGAATCTGAAATGACTGGAGACAGAGGAGTGGAGGATATGAAGATATGAGGGAAGTGGGATATGGAAAATATAGACCCCCTGCTATTCAAACATATCCAGAAATAATCCCCCTTCCCCACCTCCCCCCCCCAACCCCGATACCCACTTTATTCGCTGCATATGCCCTTTTCAACAGTTATATTAGTCTCCATCTCTATGTTTGTGCTCTGTGCTCGCTCTCTCTCCCTCTCTCTGTGGGGGGTAGGTAGATAGATTTTCTGCCCCCCTGTCGAGGTTCTCTGTGGGGGGTGCACTTCACCGAGCAATCCTGCTCCCCTCCTAAACCCCTGGGACCCTCATCCCCCTTTCCACTTCTTCCTCTCGTCCCTCGTTCAGCTCATCCTCCCTCTGATCCCCCTCTGTCCCCCCCCTCCCCTCGCTTCCTCCCTTGTTAGTTTATCATCTTATTCCCCTCTGTCCTTGTGATGCTCCAGCTAACTACAGCTCTGATCCCAGCTTCCAACTAATCCAACGAAGGTCCCCAACTTTCTCTTCCTCTTTGTCTGCTTCTCAGACTGTGTCTGGGTCCTGGTTTAAGTCTGAAGTCTATCTATCGCTTTCCTTCCCTCCCCCATCTCTCCCTCTCTCTCCGTCTCCGTCTCCTTCCAGGCGCTTCTTAGCTTATCTCTCTTCTCTACCAGCCGCCCTCCCTCCCTCCCTCCTCTTCCTCCTACTCCTCCTCCTCCTTTTTCTTCGTTATAAAAACACTTTTTCAAGCTTGAGACTCTTTATTTTTGTCTTTCAAGGCAAGAGCGTCTCATCTGAATGAGATTTGGCGCACGGCAGTCGGGCCGATGAGAAACCCAGAGGGTGGCCCGCTTAAGGGGGCGGCGGGCGCCGTCTCAAAATAAATAAACATGGGTAATTTACTCGAGACCTGTGCTCCCTCCAAGCTTTTCTTTCCAAGGCAGTCCTCTCGTCTAAAGCACACAGAACAGAGCAGAGCAGAACAGAAGATAAAGACAATGAAATGATGTGAGATCTTCAAATAGACTCATTATATGGCTGTCAGATAAGTGTTTTCTCTGTCTTCTTTCTTTGTGTTTCTCTGTGAGCCTCCTTGCTGCTTTGTTCTCCAAGACTAAATTATCTACATTACACATTAGTTGACGCGGCCGTGGGTATATAAGGGAATTGGTTCCTGTGAAGGCGGTGAGGGGAGACTATTGTTGGTCCATGCCATTCTTTTGCTATTACCTAAGTGCAGGGCCAAAGCTAGATGTACAGTATGGTTATTGGGCTTTATCAGTATGAATGGTTAATGTCCTGTGTTTCACCTTAACTGTCTCATGGAATAACACCGGACTTCCATACTACAAAATACATCAATGTGAATTGATAGTTTAAATAATACATAGGCTCCCTCTCTCACACATTAATTTACGAACCCAGCATCCCAGACTAGTTCGTAGTGTGAACGGTAGGTCAACTGTGAACATCAGGAATTAATCACGCAAGACAGGAAGCAAGGCCCCGGTATACATTCCTCACTCAACAACAAAGCCCTGCTGTCAACCCACTACAAGCTCCGCTACATAGCCTGTCCTGCGTGTGCGTGCTTAAAAACATCTGTAGGGATGGCACACTGCCAGTAGAATAAGGACTTAAAGTCTTCACTCTGTATGACTGTGAAATGGTCACCTAATTGAATTGGTTTCATTTGGCTGTTATGACTTTCATATATATTGCGTCTTTCCACTTGGTCTCACAACACTTTACATTCACCTCACCATCCATTTAGCAGCACCCACCTGCTGTTAACCAACAATGACAAATGGGATGCGGAAATGATGGGGATTGCTATGATGGCTTTGAATGGTGTGTTTTATGACTAAGGTAGACAAGACATGAATGGATGAGGAGAGAGAGAAAAGCAACCATTTAGCGACTATTTAGAACGATTTAAAAAGCAATCATTGTTTCATTCATGGCCTGAAAGTAGATCAACACTCCTACTCAGAGACGCTGTCTGAATACGGACCCTGGACTCTTTTCTATATTAACACTTTCAGCATCTCTCATCAGGCTCCAAACACACTCATTATCGCTTTCTCTTCTTCAATCATAAATGAGATCATTCAACAGTCAAAGACGTGAGGCAGTTTGGCCCAGACTCACATCAGCACCACTCCTCGTTGTGTGTCTCCTCCATGGCATATGGGCTTCTTTAGAATATTCTATGGTTCTCTTTCTCTTTAGAATCTTCTATGGTTCTCTTTAGAATCTTCTATGGTTCTCTTTAGAATCTTCTATGGTTCTCTTTAGAATATTCTATGGTACTCAGGAGACCAAAGTAACTTCATTAGCCATTGATGCGTTATATAGTTGCAGCCACTGAGCCAAACTAGGGAAAAATACCCTAATTAGGCATAGAAATAGAATGACAGAACATTAACTTGAATGGGAATCTCCGCTCTAGTAATTTTATTTCTACGTAATTAGGTATCTGGGGGGTGAAACAATATGTGAAGTGTTGGTGGAAAAAAACATTGGTGGTGGTTGAATTATTGTTTTAACCTGGTACCAGATCTGTTTCTGCTCTCTTGTCAGCTCCTACCATCATTGCTACTTCTGGTAAGACCGCACAAACAGATCTGGGACCTGGTTATCTTTGGTTAGTTTACACAATATTTCAGAAAGAGAATAACAACGGTATTATCAACAAAGTGCAATGCAACATTCAAATTCAATGTTGTGTGGTAGTATGTTGAGAGAGAGAGTGTACTGAGTAGCTTCAGTCCATATCCGTGGCTCCAACCAGAGACCCTCTGAACAAGTCGACAGCCGTCACCCACAAAGTATCATTACCTATCGCTCCACATAGCCGCGGTCGTTGCAGAGCAAAGGAAACAACTACTTCAAGGCCTCAGATCGAGTGTCGTCACCGATTGAGCGCTACTAGCGAAACGCTAACTAGCTAGCCATTTCACACCGATTACATTTCACATCGAGAGAGACAGTGTGTACTGTATATGACCAAGTGAAGAAGTGGTAAAAAGGTGTGTGTGTGTGTATGTGTGTGTGTTTTTGTGGTTTGGGAGTCAAATTAATTACCTGCCATGTGACTGTGTTCTCATTCCGACCCCAGGAGTGTGAAAGAGACGTTATTGTCAGGAAAACCGTTTTCACATGCTCTGAGTTTGTCAGTCAGGGTGGGCAACGATAGGCCAACGGACAATTACATAGACCTCAATCAGACAGACCCCTAGGCATCAACATAACACACACACTCTCTCTCTCTCTCTGTCTCTCTCTGTCTCTCTGTCTCTCTGTCTCTCTCTATCTATCTATCTCTCTCTCTCTCTCTCTCTCTCTCTCTCTCTCTCTCTCTCTCTCTCTCTCTCTCTCTCTCTCTCTCTCTCTCTCTCTCTCTCTCTCTCTCTCTCTCTCTCTCTCTCTCTCTCTCTCTCTCTCTCTCTCTCTCTCTCTCTCTCTCTCTCTCTCTCTCTCTCTCTCGGGTGTGTTGTGGCTGGAGCCCTGGGCTTGTGAGAGCTCCACCATGACGCTCATATGAGGCAGCTAGGGAGCCAGAAGGGCGAGGGGGAGAAAGAGGGGGAGAAGAAAGTCGAGGAGAGAGAGGAGAGAAAACGAGGAGAAAGTCTCTGAATATACTATGCGTGGAGAACTCAGATCTCACATGATTAGTATTCTGGTTTAGAACGAAACATAACAGGCTACAACTTATAGAATAATAACATTATAGAATAATAACATTATAGAATAATAGAATACACATAATCAAACATGTTGGGTCAATTACCAGCTATTTGTTGCCAGAGGTTTTTTCACTGATATACACAGCCATGTTACAGTAGCAGCTGGAAAGTATTTATAAAAAGCCTCTACATGTCTCGTTTACTCCCTCTCTGGCCTCTAAGTCATCAGGCTGATGATTATCCCACACACCTGTCACCATCGTCTCGCACACCTGCGCCTCATAACACTCACCTGGTCTCCATCACCTCTAAATGGCATATATTATTATTATTATTATTACCTCCGTGATTATCTCCCCTATATGTGTCACTCCCCTTCGGTTGTTTCCTGAGGTGTTATTGACTCTGTTTTCACATCAGTGCGTTGTTTGTGTGTGGTGGTCATTGTTTGTGTGTGGTGGTCATTGTTTGTGTTATGTATTAAAACATTCACTCCCTGAACTTGCTTCCTGACTCTCAGCTCACTCGTTACACTAAAGTTACGGCCACTATTCTCTCCTGGTTGTCATAGGTTCATGACCAATGGCATTTTCAATGTAAAGCTTGTCTTTAAAATGAAAAAACGGTGTCTCTGTGTGTGTGTGAGAGAGAGAGCCTGTGAACCTGCCTGCATGTGTGTGTGAGAGAGAGAGCCTGTGAACCTGCCTGCATGTGTGTGTGAGAGAGAGAGAGTGCCTGTGAACCTGCCTACATGTGTGTGTGAGAGAGAGAGTGCCTGTGAACCTGCCTGCATGTGTGTGTGAGAGAGAGAGAGAGTGCCTGTGAACCTGCCTACATGTGTGTGTGAGAGAGAGAGCCTGTGAACCTGCCTGCATGTGTGTGAGAGAGAGAGAGAGTGCCTGTGAACCTGCCTACATGTGTGTGAGAGAGAGAGAGTGCCTGTGAACCTGCCTGCATGTGTGTGTGAGAGAGAGAGAGAGTGCCTGTGAACCTGCCTACATGTGTGTGAGAGAGAGAGAGTGCCTGTGAACCTGCCTGCATGTGTGTGAGAGAGAGAGAGAGAGTGCCTGTGAACCTGCCTACATGTGTGTGAGAGAGAGTGCCTGTGAACCTGCCTACATGTGTGTGTGAGAGAGAGAGCCTGTGAACCTGCCCGTGGTCCTTCTGTAGCTCAGTTGGTAGAGCATGGCGTGTAACGCCAGGGTAGTGGGTTCGATCCCGGGACCACCCATACATAGAATGTATGCACACATGACTGTAAGTCGCTTTGGATAAAAGCGTCTGCTAAATGGCATATAAATGTGTGAGAGAGAGAGAGTGCCTGTGAACCTGCCTACATGTGTGTGGGAGAGAGAGAGCCTGTGAACCTGCCTGCATGTGTGTGTGAGAGAGAGAGAGAGTGCCTGTGAACCTGCCTACATGTGTGTGAGAGAGAGAGAGTGCCTGTGAACCTGCCTGCATGTGTGTGTGAGAGAGAGAGAGTGCCTGTGAACCTGCCTACATGTGTGTGAGAGAGAGAGAGTGCCTGTGAACCTGCCTACATGTGTGTGTGTGTGAGAGAGAGAGAGAGAGAGAGAGAGTGCCTGTGAACCTGCCTACATGTGTGTGTGTGAGAGAGAGAGAGCCTGTGAACCTGCCTGCATGTGTGTGTTTTCCATCTAAACTTACTCAGTTGGCTGTGTATTTGAGTTCAAACTCATGATGTTGTTGTTTACCTCAGCAGCAGCAAGATGTTGAGTTAGTTGTATGGATAAACCTCCCTTCTCAACGTTGATGACTCGGATGTTGATGTCAGCAACTTTAACTTAATCCTTCTCTTAATGCACTAATGCTCTTTGTCCTCCCCTCCAGCTACGTTCCTGAACTGCTACTCTGTGTTATACTGTACAGACCAGATACAAGCTAAGAAGCCCAATTAAAGACGGTTGACTTCCCAAATCTGGGGAAACGATGCCTTTAAAGGGGAAATCCAGGAATTCAAATAAAAAACCATCAGCCCCATCCACAGAAAAAATACTACAGAATACTATAGAATTATATTGTAAACTGTAGTATACTGTAGAATTGTCACGCCTTGGTCATTGTATTTTGTGTTTTTGTTATATGTTTGGGTAGGCCAGGGTGTGACATGGGTTTATATGTAGTGTTTTGTATTGGGGTTTGTATTATTTGGGATCGCGGCTGATTAGGGGTGTGGTATAGGCTTGGCTGCCTGAGGCGATTCTCAATTAGAGTCAGGTGCTTATCGTTGTCTCTGATTGGGAACCGTATTTAGGCAGCCCGAGTTTCGCTTTGTATTTGGTGGGTGTTTGTTCCTGTCTCTGTGTTGTAGTCACCAGATAGGCTGTAATTAGTTTCACGTTCTGTTGTTTTTGTAGTTAGTTTCAGTTATTTCATGTACCGCGATTCTTTCATTAAAGTCATGAGTAACCAACACGCTGCATTTCGGTCCGACTCTCTTCTTTCAACAGACGAACGCCGTTACAAGAATACAATCCTACACACTGTAGTATCCCTCGATCATGTATAGTGCTTTCTATAGAATGTTGTAGAATACTACACTAAATAGTATTAATACTACAGTATTATCAGAAAATACAAACACTATAGTAAATACTACAGTAATGTCCACAAAAACACTACAGTAAATACTACAGTAATGTCCACAAAACACTACAGTCTGCAAAAACACAACACTTTTTTAAAACTATAGTAAATACTCCAGTATTTTAATTTGAATATCCCCTTCCCATTCCCCTCCCCCATATCGCAATCTGTCCCACCCATAAGTAAGAAGCCTACATGCCAAGTATAGAACCATATTGTGTTCCCTACAAGTTATTGAGAGCTCAAGTGCAGAATCTTTTTCTCTCATTTTTTTTCTTCTCTCATACGGACTCCAGATGTACCTACCTTCAGGTTACGGAAAATGTACTCTTTTAGTACTTCTCCAGAAGGTTTCCTGAAGGAGAAAGCATCCACTTCTATGTTGAAGATAAAACACAAACACTATGGTAAATACTGCAGTACACTACAATCTGCAAAAACACTACATTAATTACTATAGAATAGTTTTATTTTACTAAAGTATTTATACTACAGTTAATTGTAAATACTACAGTATACTACAGTAAGTACTACAGTAAGTACTACAGTAAATACTACAGTATACTACAGTAAATACTACAGTATACTACAGTAAATACTACAGTATACTACAGTAAATAATACAGTAAAGTCCGCAATAACATGACAGTGAATACTATAGTATTTTTTTTCACGAGGCGTCACATGGTTGGAAAACAACTTTAAGTATCACAAGGGGGGGGACTTTATTAAGTTTAACGGTCATTGAACTGAGCAAAATGCCACTAATATATGTGCTGATGTCACTATCCTGTGTGTACAGAGACAGAGTTTCTGACAGACACTTCAAACAAGTGGATTGTTCATCCCTGAGGATTGTTCTGGATTAACTAACCAATGGGCAAAGATGAAATGGCGCCTAATGATCCACAGTCCAATCAGCCATTTGGGACTTGGTTGCCAGACGAGCCAATAGGGAGCTGACAGGGACAAATATGGCTGCCATTTCATCTGAGACAGAGACTCATCTTTGTATCTGTGCCATTTTAGAGTCTGTGACAGCATGGGCAGCACCATTGAAGCAATCTTCATTTTTAAGTAGTCAACTTTCTTCTCCATGATTGGTTGATCCCTCCTGATGACCAGGTTGGACATGACTCCAATGAAGTTGGAAGTCCGACCCTGTTGACTACAATAAAATAGTGGAAGCTGTCAATGGCACTGCCAAATGCTAATACAGACTTTTGACCACTAGAGGCCTCTATCATTCTCTATGGGATGGCCTGATGATGGTAAATTATAATGGTAACAGACAGCTGGTCACAAGACTGGCCTTCATCTATTCCAGATTCCCTGATGAAGGAGAGAGAGAGGGAGAGAGATAGAGAGAAAGATATATATATAGAGAGAGAGGTGGAAAGAGATAGAGAGAGAGTGTGTGTGTGTATCTGAGCTTGTGTGTGTTTGTGTGTGTGTGTGTGTGTGAGGAGTCATCTGGGACAGTAGATCTCCATCAGCTGTAATGATGATGAGAGAATGATGTTAAGATCGCGCCCCATTACCGACTGTGGCCCTCTAGGGTGTGTCTGTGTGTATATGTGCGTGTGTGTCTGTGTGTATATGTGCGTGTGTGTGTGTGTATATGTGCGCATGTGTGTGTATATGTGCGTGTGTGTCTGTGTGTATATGTGCGTGTGTGTCTGTGTGTATATGTGCGTGTGTGTGTATATGTGCGTGTATATGTGCGTGTGTGTCTGTGTGAATATGTGCGTGTGTGTCTGTGCGTATATGTGCGTGTGTGTCTGTGTGTATATGTGCATGTGTGTTTGTGTGAATATGTGCGTGTGTGTCTGTGTGTATATGTGCGTGTGTGTCTGTGTGAATATGTGCGTGTGTGTGTGTATATGTGCGTGTGTGTCTGTGTGTATATGTGCGTGTGTGTCTGTGTGTATATGTGCGTGTGTGTCTGTGTGTATATGTGCGTGTGTGTCTGTGTGAATATGTGCGTGTGTGTCTGTGCGTATATGTGCGTGTGTGTCTGTGTGTATATGTGCGTGTGTGTCTGTGTGTATATGTGCGTGTGTGTCTGTGTGTATATGTGCGTGTGTGTGTATATGTGCGTGTATATGTGCGTGTGTGTCTGTGTGAATATGTGCGTGTGTGTCTGTGCGTATATGTGCGTGTGTGTCTGTGTGTATATGTGCGTGTGTGTCTGTGTGTATATGTGCGTGTGTGTCTGTGTGTATACGTGCGTGTGCGTGCGTGTGTGTGTGTATATGTGCGTGTGTGCGTGTGTGTCTGCAATCTCAGGGCTGTTGTCAAGCACTGGACTCAGTGGGAAGTCTGAATGTGCTATTTTCCCAATCATCTTATTTTTCCCCAATGTGGTTATCTGCACATTTTCATAAACTTGCATCTAAAATAACCTGATAGACTTTTCCACCAATCAGTGGTCAAGAAAGGATAGGATAAGTAAGGTTAACAGCGAGGTCACGGCACATACATTATATATAGTATGTCTCTTAGATAAAAGTCCTCTAGAAAGTACCTTCGGGTGGTGTGAAGTCATCTGTGTGTGTGTGTGTGTGTGTGTGTGTGTGTGTGTGTGTGTGTGTGTGTGTGTGTGTGTGTGTGTGTGTGTGTGTGTGTGTGTGTGTGTGTGTGTGTGTGTGTGTGTGTGTGTACAGTACCAGTCAAAAGTTTGGACACACCAGAATATATAAATAAATATATCATATATTTTGATTGGTTGAACACTTTTTGGGTTCCTACATGATTCCATATGTGTTATTTCATAGTTTTGATTTCTTCACTATTATGCTAAAATGTAGAAAAAAAAATAAAAACCCTCAAATGATTGGGAAAATAGCACATTCAGACTTCAAAGTCGCCACCCTTTGCCTTGATGACAGCTTTGCACACTCTTGGCATTCTCTCAACCAGTTTCATGAGGTAGTCACCTGGAATGCATTTCAATTAACAGATGTGCCTTGTTAAAAGTTAATTTGTGGAATTTCTTTCCTTCTTAATGCATTAGAGCCAATCAGTTGTGTTGTGACAAGGTAGGGGTGTTATACAGAAGATAGCCCTATTTGGTAAAATACCAATTTCATATTATGGCAAGAACAACTCAAATAAGCAAAGAGAAATGACAGTCCATCATTACTTTAAGACATGGAGGTCAGTCAATGTGGAAAATTAAGAACTTTGAAAGTTTCTTCAAGTGCAGTCGCAAAAACCATTAAGCACTATGATGAAACTGGCTCTCATGAGGACCACCACAGGAATGGAAGACCCAGAGTTATCTCTGCTGCAGAGGATAAGTTCATTAGAGTTACCAGCCTCCGAAATTGCAGCCCAAAATAATGCTTCACAGAGTTCAAGTAACAGGCACATGAATCAGATTCATGGTCGAATTGGTGCAAAGAAACCACTACTAAAGGACTAAGAAACCCGAGCAATGGACATTAGACCAGTGGAAATCTGTCTTTTGGTCTGATGAGTCCGAATTTGAGATTTTTGGTTCCAAGTGCTGTATCTTTGTGAGATGCAGAGTAGATGAACGATGATCTCTGCATGTGTCGTTCCCACCGTGAAGCATGGAGGAGGAGGTGTGATGGTGTGGGGATGCTTTGCTGGTGACACTGTCTGTGATTAATTTAGAATTCAAGGCACACTTAACCAGCATGGCTACCACAGTATTCTGCAGTGATACGCCACCCCATCTGGTTTGTGCTTAGTGGGACTGTCATTTGTTTTTCAACAGGACAATGACCCAACACACCTTGATGATGTGTAAGGGTTATTTGACCAAGAAGGAGAGTGCAATAGATGACCTGGCTTCCACAATCACTTGAACTCAACCCAATTGAGATGGTTTGGATGAGTTGGACCGCAGAGTGAAGGAAAAGCAGCCAACAGGTGCTCAGCATATGTGGGAACTCATTCAAGACTGTTGGAAAATCATTCCTGGTGTGGCTGGTTGAGAGAATGCCAATAGTGTGCAAAGCTGTCATCAAGACAAAGGGTGGCTACTTTGAAGAATCTCAAATATAACATATATTTTGACTTGTTGAACACTTTTTAAAATTTACTACATGATTCCATATGTGTTATTTCATAGTTTTGATGTCTTCACTATTATTCTTCACTGTAGAAAATAGTAAAAATAAAGAAAAACCCTTGAATGAGTAGGTGTGGCCAAACTTTTGACTGGTACTGTATGTATGTGTGCATCGAGGGATTGTCTTTAACATACAAGCTGTCCCCTAAGGGCCAAATGTCCTTTTCCACTTCCTCTGTCGCCATGGCGAAATAAGCTTCTTTCCTTGAGGGACCCCTGTAGAGTGTTTGTGTGTGTGTGCGTTTGTGCGTGTTTGTGCATGATTGTATGTGTGTGTGTGCACAAGATGTGTTTTCCAGGTCAGAGCGTTGTCAGGTAGGGGCCACCTCTCCTCTCTCCAGCGTTAGTTGGTTCTCTGGTGGCCGGATGAGATTGTTGTTTGTTCCAGGCATCTGTCAGAGCCTACAGTAACACAGCCTACAGTAACACAGCCTACAGATACACAGCCTACAGTAACACAGCCTACAGATACACAGCCTACAGTAACACAGCCTACAGATACACAGTCTACAGTAACACAGCCCTCAGTTACACAGCCTACAGTAACACAGCATACAGTAACAAAGCCCTCAGTTGCACAGCCTACAGTAACACAGCCTACAGTAACACAGCCTGCAGTAAGATGGCCTACTGAAACACAGCCTTCAGTTACACAGCCTACAGTAACACAACTTACAGTACCACAGTCTACAGTAACACAGGCTACAGTTACACAACCTACAGTTGCACAGCCTACTGTAACACAGCCTACTGTAACACAGCCTTCAGTAACACAGCCTACAGTTACACAGCCTAGAGTAACACAGCCTACAGTAACACAGCCTTCAGTAACACAGCCTACAGTTACTCAGCCTGCAGTTACACAGCATACAGTAACACAAACCAACTACAGTAACACTAACTACAGTAACACTAACTACAGTACCACTAACTAACTACAGTACCACTAACTAACTACAGTAGCACTAACTACAGTACCACTAACTACAGTAACACTAACTACAGTACCACTAACTAACTACAGTACCACTAACTACAGTACCACTAACCAACTACAGTAACACTAACTACAGTAACACTAACTAACTAGAGTAACGCTAACCAACTACAGTAACACTAACTGACTACAGTACCACTAACCAACTACAGTAACACTAACTACAGTACCACTAACTAACTACAGTAACACTAACCAACTCCAGTACCACTAACTACAGTAATACTAACTACAGTACCACTAACTAACTACAGTACCACTAACTAACTACAGTAACATTAACTACAGCATCACTAACCAACTACAGGAACACTAACCAACTACAGTAAAACTAACTACAGTAACACTAACCAACTACAGTACCACTAACCAACTACAGTAACACTAACTACAGTAACACTAACTAACTACAGTAACACTAACTAACTACAGTACCACTAACTAACTAACTACAGTACCACTAACTAACTACAGTACCACTAACTAACTACAGTAACATTAACTACAGTACCACTAACTATCTACAGTACCACTAACTAACTACAGTACCACCCACTAACTACAACCACTAACTAACTACAGTAACACTAACTACAGTAACACTAACTATCTACAGTACCACTAACTAACTAACTAACTAACTAACTAACTAACTAACTAACTAACTAACTAACTAACTAACTAACTAACTAACTAACTAACTAACTAACTACAGTACCACTAACTAACTACAGTACCACTAACTAACTAACTAACTAACTAACTAACTAACTAACTAACTAACTAACTAACTAACTAACTAACTAACTAACTAACTAACTAACTAACTAACTAACTAACTAACTAACTAACTAACTAACTAACTAACTACTAACTAACTAACTACAGTACCACTATCTATCTATCTAACTAACTAACTAACTAACTAACTAACTAACTAACTAACTAACTAACTAACTAACTAACTAACTAACTAACTAACTAACTACAGTACCACTAACTAACTAACTAACTAACTAACTAACTAACTAACTAACTAACTAACTAACTAACTAACTACAGTACCACTAACTAACTAACTAACTAACTAACTAACTAACTAACTAACTAACTACAGTACCACTGACTAACTTTGCTAAGCTTGCTGTCTGGGTGTCAATAAAATGACTTGATCTGTCTCTGACATATGGTTCCGTTTTCTCTCATAATTAGCACCCAAACAGGCACAGTTATAGTTGTAGCTTTTGTCTTGGAGCCTCAAACATCTAATAACTGTTGCTCAGTTTTTAATTTGTTTCTTCATTAATCACTGAAGTGTTCTGGAATTATTCAGTTGGTTTCATTTGGTTTATAAAATCTAAATATGATTCATCGCTACAATGGTGAAGAAGTTGCAAAACAGCTGTGTAATATGAACTGTGTGTGTGTGTATCTCTGTGTGTATCTCTGTGCAGTGTCTCTGTGCAGTGTCTGTGTGTATCTGTGCAGTCTCTGTGTGTATCTCTGTGTGTATCTGTGCAGTCTCTGTGTGTATCTCTGTGCAGTGTCTCTGTGCAGTGTCTGTGTGTATCTGTGCAGTCTCTGTGTGTATCTCTGTGTGTATCCTTGTGTGTATCTCTGTGTGTATCTCTGTGTGTATCCTTGTGTGTATCTCTGTGTGTATCTCTGTGTGTATCTCTGTGTGTATCTGTGCAGTCTCTGTGTGTATCTCTGTGTGTATCTCTGTGTGTGTTTGCAGAGTTACCTCTGTTGGTGGCCTTGGATTAAGCCTCCCAGTGCTCCTCTAAAATACCTCTCCACCAACAGCCAGTGAATAATTTAGCCATGTTTAAAAATAATGAGCCATGATCCACCATGTACATGACCTGGCTTTCACTGGTCCCCCTGCCACGGGAACTGACTCCAAATGTGTGTCTCTCTCTCTCTTTCTCTCTCTCTCTCTCACTTTCTATCCTCTCTCTCTCTCTCTCTCTCTCTCAATAAAATCTCTTGATCTGTCTCTGACATATCTCTCCTCTTTTCTCTCTCTCACACTTTCTATCCTCTCTCTCTCTCTCCTTCCTCTTATCCTCCCTGGTTGGCTGTTCTCTTCACCTCTCTTCCTTCAGGTCATCAAGTCAAAGATTATTGGTCACATACACAGTGTAGCAGTAAATTTCGTTGCCACATTTTCTGCAGTTTAACTTTTTTTACTCTGTACAGACTACCTTTTCACGTCGTCAATTAGTTTAGTATTGTAGTGTAACTACAATGTTGTTGATCCCTCCTCAGTTATCTCCTCACAGCCATTAAACTCTGTAACTGTTTTAAAGCCACCATTGGCCTCATGGTGAAATCCATGAGCGGTTTCCTTCCTCTCCGGCAACTGAGTTAGGAAGCAGGCCTGTATCTGTGTCGTGACTGGGTGTATTGATACACCATCCACAGTGTTATTTATTACTTCACCATGCTCAAAGGGATAGTCAATGTCTGCTTTTTTATTTGAACCCATCTACCAATAGGTGCCCTTCTTTGTGAGGTATTGGAAAACCTCCCTGGTCTTTGTGGTTGAATCTGTGTTTGAAATTCACTGCTCCATTGAGGGACCTTACACATAATTTTATGTACGGGGTGCAGAGATGAGGTAGTCATTCAAACATCTTATTTAACAATATTATTGCACACTGAGTGAGTCCATGCATCTTATTATGTAACATTTTTACTCCTGAATGCATTTAGTCTTAACAAAGGGGTTGAATACTTACTGACTCAATACATTTCAGCTTTTCATTTATAATGTGTTTGTAAAAATGTCTAAAAACACAATTCCACTTTGACATTGTGGGGTATTAAATTCAGGCTGCATTTTAAATTCAAGCTCTGACACAACACAATCAGTGGAGGCTGCTGAGGGGAGGACAGCTCATAATAAAGAACTGAGCCAATGGAATGGAATCGTACGCATGGAAACCATGTGTTTGATGTATTTGTTACCAAACTCCAGTCATTACCACTAGCCCGTACTCTCCAAGTAAGGTGCCACAAACCTCCTGTGAACAAAATGTGTCAAAAGTCAAGGGGTGTGAATACCTACTGAAGGCACTGTGTGTTACTGGTTCCTAACGATGCAGTAAAATGTCAAACGTACACAAATAATGAATAAAAAAATTCTGTCCATACTGTAATAGGAATGATATGTACAGCAGTCCACACTGTAATAGGAATGATATGTACAGCAGGCCATACTGTAATAGGAATGATATGTACAGCAGTCCATACTGTAATAGGAATGATATGTACAGCAGTCCATACTGTAATAGGAATGATATGTACAGCAGTCCATACTGTAATAGGAATGATATGTACAGCAGTCCATACTGTAATAGGAATGATATGTACAGCAGTCCATACTGTAATAGGAATGATATGTACAGCAGTCCATACTGTAATAGGAATGATATGTACAGCAGTCCATACTGTAATAGGAATGATATGTACAGCAGTCCATACTGTAATAGAAATGATATGTACAGCAGTCCATACTGTAATAGGAATGATATGTACAGCAGCCCATACTGTAATAGGAATGATATGTACAGCAGTCCATACTGTAATAGGAATGATATATACAACAGTCCATACTGTAATAGGAATGATATGTACAGGAGTCCATACTGTAATAGGAATGATATGTACAGCAGTCCATACTGTAATAGGTAAAGTGACTCTTCCACTGTATGTCATAAGGTGAATGCACCAATTTGTAAGTCGCTCTGGATAAGAGCGTCTGCTAAATGACTTAAATGTAAAAATGTAAATGAATGATATGAACAGCAGTCAAATCAAATCAAATCAAATTTATTTATATAGCCCTTCGTACATCAGGTGATATCTCAAAGTGCTGTACAGAAACCCAGCCTAAAACCCCAAACAGCAAGCAATGCAGGTGTAGAAGAACGGTGGCTAGGAAAAACTCCCTAGAAAGGCCAAAACCTAGGAAGAAACCTAGAGAGGAACCAGGCTATGTGGGGTGGCCAGTCCTCTTCTGGCTGTGTCGGGTGGAGATTATAACAGAACATGGCCAAGATCTTCAAATGTTCATAAATGACCAGCATGGTCGAATAATAATAAGGCAGAACAGTTGAAACTGGAGCAGCAGCACGGCCAGGTGGTCTGGGGACAGCAAGGAGTCATCATGTCAGGTAGTCCTGGGGCATGGTCCTAGGGCTCAGGTCCTCCGAGAGAGAGAAAGAAAGAGAGAATTAGAGAGAGCATATGTGGGGTGGCCAGTCCTTTTCTGGCTGTGCCGGGTGGAGATTATAACAGAACATGGCCAAGATGTTAAAATGTTCATAAATGACCAGCATGGTCGAATAATAATAAGGCAGAACAGTTGAAACTGGAGCAGCAGCACGGCCAGGTGGACTGGGGACAGCAAGGAGTCATCATGTCAGGTAGTCCTGGGGCATGGTCCTAGGGCTCAGGTCCTCCGAGAGAGAGAAAGAAAGAGAGAAGGAGAGAATTAGAGAACGCACACTTAGATTCACACAGGACACCGAATACGACAGGAGAAGTACCCCAGATATAACAAACTGACCCTAGCCCCCCGACACATAAACTACTGCAGCATAAATACTGGAGTCTGAGACAGGAGGGGTCAGGAAGGGCCAAACAGGAAGGATATAACCCCACCCACTTTGCCAAAGCACAGCCCCCACACCACTAGAGGGATATCTTCAACCACCAACTTACCATCCTGAGACAAGACTGAGTATAGCCCACAAAGACCTCCGCCATGGTAAAACCCAAGGGGGCCGCCAACCCAGACAGGATGACCACATCAGTGAATCAACCCACTCAGGTGACGCACCCCTTCCAGGGATGGCATGAGAGAGCCCCAGTAAGCCAGTGACTCAGCCCCTGTAATAGGGTTAGAGGCAGAGAATCCCAGTGGAAAGAGGGGAACCGGCCAGGCAGAGACAGCAAGGGCGGTTCGTTGCTCCAGAGCCTTTCCGTTCACCTTCCCACTCCTGGGCCAGACTACACTCAATCATATGACCCACTGAAGAGATGAGTCTTCAGTAAAGACTTAAAGGTTGAGACCGAGTTTGCGTCTCTGACATGGGTAGGCAGACCGTTCCATAAAAATGGAGCTCTATAGGAGAAAGCCCTGCCTCCAGCTGTTTGCTTAGAAATTCTAGGGACAATCAGGAGTCCATACTGTAATAGGAATTATATGTACAGCAGTCCATACTGTAATAGGAATGATATGTACAGCAGTCCATACTGTAATAGGAATGATATGTACAACAGTCCATACTGTAATAGGAATGATATGTACAGCAGTCCATACTGTAATAGGAATGATATGTACAGCAGTCCATACTGTAATAGGAATGATATGTACAGCAGTCCATACTGTAATAGGAATGATATGTACAGCAGTCCATACTGTAATAGGAATGATATGTACAGCAGTCCATACTGTAACAGGAATGATATGTACAGCAGTCCATACTGTAACAGGAATGATATGTACAGCAGTCCATACTGTGCAACAGGAATGATATGTACAGCAGTCCATACTGTAATAGGAATGATATGTACAGCAGTCCATACTGTGCCTTCAGAAGGTATCACACCCCTTGATTTTCCCCACATGTTGTTGTGTCTCAGCCTGTATTTAAATTTGTAATCTCTTTTTAATATTAAGAAAAGATAAAAGAAAGATATTAAAGAACTGTAACCACTGACTGTCTCCTGCATGTGTATTGGATTTGGGATTGAAAGAACTTTGGTTTTTGACACTGTCTCCTTCTTCTAGATGTTAGCAGGTTGAACTGGCCTTGGCTCTGGTGGCTGAGGTCCTTGAAGATCTTCTTGACCTTCGTGTGACACCGGGTGCTGTAGGTGTCCTGGGGGGCAGGCAGTGTGCCCCCGATGATGTGTTGGGCTGACCGTATCACCCTCTGGAGAGCCCCGCGGTTGTGGGCGGTGTAGTTGCTTACCAGGCGGCGAAACAGCTCGACAGAATGTGCTCGATGGTGCATCTGTCGAAGTTCATGAGGGTCTTAGGGGCCAAACCACATTTTCTCAGCCTCCTGAGGTTGAAGAGACGCTGTTGCGCTTTCTTCACCACCCCGAAGGGACTATTTCAGGTCCAGTGATTTGCACGCCAAGGAACTTGAAGCTTTTGAGCCTCTCAACTGTGATCCCGTGAATGTGAATGGGGTCATGCTCGCTCTGCTGTCTCTAGTAGTCCATGACCAGCTCTGTTTTGTTGACGTTGAAGGAGGTTATTATACTGGCACCCCTCGACCAGGGCATTCACCTCCTCCCTGTAGGCTGTCTCATCGTTGTTGGTAAACAGGCCTACCAGTGTGGTGTCGTCAGCAAACTTGATGATTGAGTTGGAAACGTGCATGGCCACGCAGTAATGACTGAGTACAGGAGGGGGCTGAGCATGCACCCCTATGGGGCCCACACGCTGATCAGCATGACAGAGGTGTTGTTGCCTCCCATTACCACCTGGGGTTGGCCCATCAAATCAAATCAAATCAAATTTATTTATATAGCCCTTCGTACATCAGCTGATATCTCAAAGTGCTGTACAGAAACCCAGCCTAAAACCCCAAACAGCAAACAATGCTGAGGACCCAGATGCACAGTGAGTGAGAGCTGAGTGATGGCTGAGTGATGAGCTTGGAGGGCCCTATGGTGTTGGAGGCTGCGCTGTAGTTGATGGCTGTAATTGCAATGGCGATTGCGTCGTCAATGGATCTGTTGTGGCAATAAACAAATTGTAGTGGGTCCAGGGTGTTGGTTAAGGTAGAGGTGATATGGTCCATAACTAGTGTCTCAAAGCACTTTATGATGACAGCAGTGTTAACGGGGCGAAAGTCAATTAGTTCAGTTATCTTTGCTTTTTTGCGTACAGGAACAATGGTGGACATCTTGAAGCATTTGGGGACAACAGGCTGGTATAGGGAGAGATTGAATGTGGCCGTAAACACTCCAGCCAGCTGTTCTTCACATGCTCTGAGGATGTGGCTGAGTTGGCAGGCATGCAAGGTTTAACATGTTTGAATATCTTACTCTCTTCAGCCACAGGGATCAGGAGCACACAGTCCTCGTGAGCAGCGGGGGCCCATGTTGGCGGCTCAGTGTTGTTTTCCTCAATGCAGGTGAAGAAGATGCTTAGCTTGTCCAGGATTGAGGGTGACTGCGACGTGGCTGGCTTTCCCTTTACAATCCGTGATTGTCTAGAATCTCTGCTTCATACATTTCGTGTCTGAGCTGTTGAATTGTGACTACAGTTTGTCCCTGTACTGTTGTTTTTCCTCTTCTATTGCCTTATGGAGGTCGTAGCTGGTCTGTTTGTACACGTCCATGTTCCCATTCACCTTACCATGGTTAAATGCGATGGTTTGCGGTTTCAGTTTTGCGTAAATGCTGCTATCTATCCACAGTCTCTGGTTTGGATAAGTTCTAATCATCACAGTAGGAACAACATCCTCTATCCACTTCCTGATGAACCCAGTCACAACAACATCCTCTATCCACTTCCTGATGAACCCAGTCACAACAACATCCTCTATCCACTTCCTGATGAACCCAGTCACAACAACATCCTCTATCCACTTCCTGATGAACCCAGTCACAACAACATCCTCTATCCACTTCCTGATGAACCCAGTCACAACAACATCCTCTATCCACTTCCTGATGAACCCAGTCACAACAACATCCTCTATCCACTTCCTGATGAACCCAGTCACATCAACACCCTCTATCCACATCCTGATGAACCCAGTCACATCAACATCCTCTATCCAATTCTAAGACACTGTGTACAACTTCTACTCACTTACTGAAGAAAGGAAAGAGAGAATCATAAAAGAGATAAAAGGCTGGGTTTCTGAGTCTCCTCGGTGTAAGTTCACCTCATGCTCACCCCATACAGTCTCTTCACAACCTCTCTCTCTCTCTCTCTCTCTCTCTCTCTCGCTCTCTGCTCTCCTGTGAAGCTCAGCCCTGCGTGTCTGCAGCTGTTCTGTAGGAAAAGTGTCACAGTGCTGAAGTGTTCCCCTAGTGATGGAAGAGACAGATATTCTGTGGGAAGAGGTGTCACAGAGCTGAAGTGCTCCCCTAGCGATGGGGGAAACAGGAAGACAGGTGTCCAATAGGAAAAGGTGACACAGGGTTCCTGGTGATGCGTTCATCCATAGTGACAGTGGAAGGCAGAAACAAGAAGATACTCTTCCACTTCTGACCCCTATTAACCCTGGCCCCTCCCCATATATTACAGTTATACTATACTTAATATGTTATTTCACCACGTGATGTACCCTGGGTGTTACAGTTTTCTTGCGGTGAAGGAGAGGAGGACCAAAACGCAGCATGATACATGTTTAATAACGAAATAAACACGAACAATACAAAACCAGAAACGTAACACAAAAACCTAAACAGCCTATCTGGTGCAAACAAACACAGAGACAGGAACAATCACCCACCAAACACTTAAAGAATATGGCTGCCTAAATATGGTTCCCAATCAGAGACAACGATAAACACCTGCCTCTGATTGAGAACCACTCCAGACAGCCATAGACTATACTAGAAAACCCCACTAAGCCACAATCCCAATAACTACAAAAACCCCAAGACAAAACACACCACATAATAAACCCATGTCACACCCTGGCCTAGCCAAAATAATAAAGAAAACACAAAATACTAAGACCAGGGTGTGACAGAACCCCCCCCAAGGTGCGAACTCCCGTCTGCACACCTAAACCCATAGGGGAGGGTCCGGGTGGGTGTCTGTCCACGGTGGCGGCTCCGGCGCGGGACGTGGACCCCACTCCAACAAAGTCTTAGTCCATTTGCATCGCGTCCCTAGATAGGCGACCCTCGCCGCCGACCTTGGCCTAGTAACCCTCACCAAGGACCCCACTGGACTGAGGGGCAGCTCGGGACTGAGGGGCAGCTCAGGACTGAGGGGCAGCTCGGGACTGAGGGGTAGCTCGGGACTGAGTAGTAACTTGGGACTGAGGGGAAGCTCGGGACTGAGGGGAAGCACAGTACTGAGAGGAAGCTCAGGCAGGTTAATGGAACTGGCAGATCCAGGCTGACTGGCGGCTCTGGCAGATCCTGGCTGACTGGCTGTTCTGGCAGATCCTGGCTGACTGGCAGATCCTGGCTGACTGGCGGATCCTGGCTGAATAGCGGATCTGGAAGATCCTGGCTGACTGGCGGATCCTGGCAGACTGGTAGCTCTGGCTGCTCCATGCTGACTGGCGGCTCTGGCTGCTCCATGCTGACTGGCGGCTCTGGCTGCTCCATGCTGACTGGCGGCTCTGGCTGCTCCATGCTGACTGGCGGCTCTGGCTGCTCCATGCTGACTGGCGGCTCTGGCTGCTCCATGCTGACTGGCGGCTCTGGCTGTTCCATGCTGACTGGCGGCTCAGGCTGCTCCATGCTGACTGGCGGCTCTGGCTGTTCCATGCTGACTGGCGGCTCTGGCTGCTCCATGCTGACTGGCGGCTCTGGCTGCTCCATGCTGACAGGCGGCTCTGGCTGCTCCATGCTGACTGGCGGCTCTGGCTGCTCCATGCTGACTGGCAGCTCTGGCGGCTCCTTGCAGACTGGCAGCTCTGGCGGCATCCTGCAGACTGACAGCTCTGGTAGCTCCTTGCAGAATGGCAGCTCCTTGCAGACTGGCAGCTCCCTGCAGACTGGCAGCTCCATGCAGACTGGCAGCTCCATGCAGACTGGCAGCTCCATGCAGACTGGCAGCTCCTTGCAGACTGGCAGTTCTGGCTGCTCCTTGCAGACTGGCAGCTCTGGCTGCTCCTTGCAGACCCTGGCCCCTCCCCATAAACTATTGTTATACTATACTTAATATGTTATTTCACCACGTGGTGAACCCTGGCCCCTCCCCATAAACTATTGTTATACTATACTTAATATGTTATTTCACCACGCGGTGAACCCTGGGCCCTTCCCTAATATTACAGTTATACTGTACTTATAAGACAGCGCGACCCTGTCCTTCCACTCTGTCCAACCTTACCCCTTTCCCATAATATACAGCTGTTGTACTGTACAAAACAAGCAATCCTGTCTTCCCTAACTCTCCATTCTTACCTCCCCTCTAGTGACAGTTGTATTGTACTCAATCATGAGACTTTTAACACATATGAGACCTTTCCCCACTCTGTGTGACCTCCCACCTTCTCTATAAATAAGAGGAGTACTGTACTTGCAGTATGTAAGACAAGAGACTCTTTCTAATCTTTCCCCATAAAGAAGAGTTTTACTACACGTACTATATGAGACAAACATCTTTTCCTCCCAACCTGTGCGACCTAACCTCCCTTCCACTGTAAAGTGCTGCAGGATAAGTGTGTGTTGTAGTAGTCTATAACAACCCACTCAGAGGGTCCCTCTGCCTCTTGGTTTTGTGTGGCATAGTGGTTAGGTACACAAATAATACCCAGTATAGTACGATGGGTGCCAGTTGTAATCACACACTCAACCACACGGTCACTGTGTGAGTGTGCAACCTGGTCTCAGGGCAATTCATAGGTAAGGCTGTATGCATCATATACTACTGTATACTGAAAGTAGAGCCAGGACCGGCCGTGAACCCCGGGACCTGGTGGTGTTAATGTACCAGCACTTGGTAGAGAGGTGTTAACGTACCAATGTGGTTGAAAGCCTCCAGGCCTGGACTCCATCATCAATATTCACTCAGGACCTGGAGAGGAACAGATAAAATATTAATCACCAACCTCTCCTCTACTCTCCTACCTTCCATTCTGCTTTTCTCTCCTCCTCCTCGTCCTCCTCCTCCTCCTCTTCTTCCTTCTCCTCCTCATTCTCTTCTTCCTCTTCCCCTTCCTCCTCCTCCTCCTCCTCTTCTTTCTCTTCCTCCACTTCTTCTTCTTTCATCGCTGTGTGCATACCAAATGGCACCCTATTCAGTACACAGTGCATTCAGAAAGTATTTTAGACCCCTTGACTTTTTACACATTTTTAGAATAAAGAAGTAACACAGATGTTACAGCCTTATTCAAAAAATAAAACAGTTTTGTGATCAATCTACACACACTACTCCATAATGACAAACTGAAGACCGGTTTTTAGACATTTTAACAAATGAATAAACATTTAAAAACAGCAATACTTTATATACATACGTATTCAGACCCTTTGCTATGAGACTCTAAATTGAGCTCAGGTGCATCCTGTTTCCATTGATCATCCTTGAGATGTTCCTACAACTTGATTGGAGTCCACCTGTGGTGAATTCAATTGATTTTAAATGACTGATTCAAGCTAGCTAAATAGGCTAAGGCTAATAACAAACTTTTTACAGCTAGCTAGCTAATGGTATCTGTATCACATCCGGCAGTGATTGGGAGTCCCATAGGGCGGTGCACAATTGGCCCAGCGTCGTCGGGGTTTGGCCGGAGTAGGTTGTCATCGTAAATACAAACTTGTTCTTAACTGAGTTGCCTAGTTAAATGAAGGCTAATTCAAAATTAAAATAGTGCAGCAGCCCCAACGGTAAACTTGACCCTGCCCGTATAAATATTACAGGTGGAGGTGTATCATGTTATTACATTGCCTACCACAGAGATGACAGATGAGACGTTTCCCCCCCTCTTTTTATGGAGTCCCAAAGGAGTCATCCCTAACCACCCAGTGGCTTTCCATAGCCCCCCTACACACGGTTCCGCACCCTGTCCATTGTGCTGATACAGCACAGCGGAGAAACACATATATATATTTTGCCAACCTGTCACTCAATCATTTAAACTGTTTTTGGACATTTTTAAATTGGGAGATAAAACTAAAACTGGGGCTAAAATTTTAACCGGGCCTGACTCCTATCAACATTCTTGTTTGAGAAATTGCTCTCTGCCAAGAAGCTATTTTTGTTCTTTTTGAACATTTACATTTAAAACGATCACAGTAAGTTACTCAATTGTTACCCTGAAATTATTTGATATTAAACATTTTAAAAAATCAGCATTGGGCCTTTAAGGAAGAATAATGTCACTGCTGGTTCTCAATGCTCAACTAAAATAATGTCCATGTGAACAAGAGGATGGAATGATTATTAATAATATGTGTGTCACGGCAGATTTCCTCCTCTTCCTCTGAAGAGGTGAAACCAGGATCGGACCAATACACAGCGTGGTTGGCGTCCATGGTTTTTAATAAGAAAAACTAAACACGAACACAACATAATAACGTGGCAACAAACCAGTCCCGTGTGGCACAAACAGTGACACAGGAAACAATCACCTACAAAGTACCCACAGAATATGGCTGCCTAAATATGGTTCCAAATCAGAGACAACGATAAACACCTGCCTCTGATTGAGAACCAATCCAGGCAACCATAGACTTACATAAACACCTAGAATGAACACAACCCCATAAATCTAAAAAAAAAACCTTGACAGTACAAACACCCTAGATGAGACAAAAACCATACATCATCACTGACCTGACCAAAATAATAAAGAAAACAAAGATAACTAAGGCCAGGGCGTGACAATGTGACCAAGAGGATGTAATGATTATTGATAATATATATGTGACCAAGAGGATGGAATGATTATTGATAATATATATGTGACCAAGAGGATGGAATGATTATTGATAATATTTATGTGACCAAGAGGATGGAATGATTATTGATAATATATATGTGACCAAGAGGATGGAATGATTATTGATAATATATATGTGATCAAGAGGATGGAATGATTATTGATAATATTTATGTGACCAAGAGGATGGAATGATTATTGATAATATTTATGTGACCAAGAGGATTTAATGATTATTGATAATATTTATGTGACCAAGAGGATTTAATGATTATTGATAATATTTATGTGACCAAGAGGATTTAATGATTATTGATAATATTTATGTGACCAAGAGGATTTAATGATTATTGATAATATTTATGTGACCAAGAGGATGGAATGATTATTGACAATGTTAATACAGTGTGTTCAGAAAGTATTCAGACCCCTTCCTTTTTACACATTTTGTTACGTTACAGCCTTATTCTAAAAATAAAACCATTTCGTCATCAATCTACCTCTTAATGACAAAACGAAAACAGGTTTTTTGACATTTTTATCAAATGAATAAACAATTAAAACTGTAATACCTTATATACATACATATTCAGACCCTTTGCTATGAGACTCAAAATTGATGCTTCTACAACTTGATTAGGAGTCCACCTGTGGTAAACTCAATTGATTGGACATGATTTGGAAAAGCACACACCTGTCTATTTTAAGGTCCCACAGTTGACAGTGCATGTCAGAGCAAAATCCAAGCCATAAGGTCAAAGGAATTGTCCATAGAGCTCCGAGACAGGATTGTGTGGAGGCACAGATCTGGGGAAGGGTACCAAAACATTTCTGCAGCATTGAAGGTCCTCAAGAACACAATGGCCTCCATCATTCTTAAATGGAGGAAGATTGGAACCACCAAGACTCTTCCAAGAGTTGGCCGCCCGGCCAAACTGAGCAATTGGTGGAGAAGGGCCTTGGTCAGGGAGGTGACCAAGAACCCAATGGTCACTCTGACAGAGCTCTAGAGTCCCTCTGTGGAGATGGGAGAACCTTCCAGAAGGATAACCATCTCTTCAGCACTCCATCAATCAGACCTTTATGGTAGAGTGGCCAGACAGAAACCACTCCTCAGTAAAAGGCACATGACAGACCACTTGGAGTTTGCCTAAAGTCTCCCAAAGCCTGTCAGACCATGAGAAACAAGATTCTCTGGTCTGATGAAACCAAGTCTTTGGCTTGAATGCCAAGCTTCATGTCTGGAGGAAACCTGGCACCATCCCTACGGTGAATCATGGTGGTGGCAGCATCATGCTGTGGGGATGTTTTTCAGCGGCAGGGACTGCGAGACTAGTCAGGATTGAGGGAAAGATGAACGGAGCAAAGTACAGAGAGACCCTTGACAAAGCCCTGCTCCAGACTGCTCAGGACCTCAGACTGGGGTGAAGGTTCACCTTCCAGCAGGACAACGACCCTAAGTAGACAGGCAAGACAATGCAGGAGTGGCTCCGGGACGTCTCTGAATGTCCTTGAGTGACCCAACCACAGTCCGGACTTGAAACCGATCGAACATCTCTGGAGAAACCTTAAAATAGCTGCTCAGCGACGCTCCCCTCCAATCTGACAGAGCTTGAGAGGATCTGCAGAGTATAATGGGAGAAACTCCCCAAATACAGGTGTGCCAAACGTGTAGCGTCATACCCATGAAGACTCAAGGCTGTAATCGCTGCCAAAGGTGCATCAACAAAGTACTGAGTAAAGGGTCTGAATACTTCTGTAAATGTGATCTTTTTTCTGTATTTTTTTCTTCTAAATTTGAGAAAAATATATAGAAACCTGTTTTTGCTTTGTCATTAAGTGGTATTGTGTGTTGATTGATGAGGGGGGAAAAATCAATATAATCAATTTTAGAATAAGGCTGTTGTGGAAGAAAACATGGGAAAAATGAAGGGGTCTGAAAACTTTCCAAATGCACTGTAGTAGGAAATAAGAAATGAAGGGATTTCTCCTAAATGGCACCATATTGCCTATTTAGTGCACTACTTTTAAACCAGGGCATATAGGTTGTGCCCTAGTTAAAAGAAGTGCCCTAAATAGGGAATAGGGTGCCATTTAGGAGAAATCCCTTCATTTCTTCTTCCTCAACTGAAGGAGGGAAGAGCTGTGGTTGTGGAGAGGAGGGTTCTTCAGTATTCAGTTATTCAGCGTTCCTATGGGGTCTGTTGGGTTACGGGTTAAGTAGTAACAACAACAACAACCACTAAGAAATGGCTCCTGTTAAGGACGATCTCAGCTGGGAAACATGGTAGGTCAGACAAAATAATGACAAGCAAAAAATGACATGGTATGGAAATTACTTTTATTAACTTCTTAATTTGCAAAGCAGGATATCCATCGCATTGTAGCACATGGGCAGCAACGTGTGGTACTACTTCTAAAGCACCTGAAGGGTTATGGCACTACCAGAAATGCAAAGGAAAAAAAATCAATAGATTTGTACTACATAGCATTCATCCCCCCCATAATATATCTGGTACTATTCAACCTTGACCGTAGCAAATTCCCATTTGTTTCCCGTTTCCGCCATCTGGTGTTGAATATTTTGACGTCGGCTACGCAATTCCTGCGTAAAATACGTGATAAAAGCGTAGGTCAAATGTGGGAGGGAGCTCTGCGTTTCCTGTACCGCTACATTGTAACAGATCATCAAATTACAATGTAAATCCCAATCGGAACATTATTTTCAAACGCAGAACATATCATTCATGTCATATCCATCACCTGGAATACCGGGTGGCAATTAACCAACGAATACATGATTTGCGGTCTAAATATCAGGCGCTGTCACATTGACAGCGGTAGGATATCCGGAAAACTTGAGGGAGGTTTGCACGAGCCATTGCGGTGTTGACGTAAGAGCTAAAGCATTTTCAACCGATGTCTAAGGTGCGGTGACATATTTAAATTATATATTTTATTATGAATACCATGCATGCCAAAATAATATGTTTCTGAGTTGTGTTAATTAGTACGTCACTGACAGACTAAGGGCATATGTAAAGTATTATGTATGTATGTATGTATGTATGTATGTATGTATGTATGTATGTATGTATGTATGTATGTATGTATGTATGTATGTATGTATGTATGTATGTATGTATGTATGTATGTATGTATGTATGTATGTATGTATGTATGTATGTATGTATGTATGTATGTATGTATGTAGCTATATGATAAGTGTATGATGATAAGGGTAACGTGCAATCTATCTATTATGTCTAGTGTGTAATGTACAGTGTCTATTTTGTATACAGCAGTGCTGTGTGTCTAAGACAATTTGGGACAATGAAGTTAATTCTGTCCTATTATATAGGTATGTTATGTGGTATGTTATGATAGCTTTATGTCAGGTTTTTGGTCCCAGTCGATCAGTGCATTAAGGCATTGTCATAATGCGTGTTCAATACCTTGAATCACAAGAACATATTTTTATGAAACCCTGGTATCATTATCTCTGTGTCTCTGTGATTTTAGAGTTGATGGTGATAATGTTTAGTGTTCTGTATTGGGAAGATGATCATGAGATGACTAGTCAATCAGTAATGTACCTGTTTCTCATCCATTATTCATTGCATTGTACCAGGACCCTCCTCCAAGGTGACATACATCCAATCACAGACTAGCATGGGAGAAGATGGACATTCCAGCAGCCAATCAGAGCTACGGACATGGCGGGCAGCCCGGGGTGTGTCATAATGGCTGGTCAGCAACCACACCCCCGACCGGTCTTGGATGTACCACTGCCCAAGGACTCTCCAGTGACCCTCTACCCAGCTTACAGGGTCTGAACCTGGGCCCAGCCTCACACCAGAGTCCTTCTAATAACATCCCTCAAGCCATGGCTCAGTTACAGTACTCACACCAGGGCTGTCTCAGCAGTCTTCCTACGCCCCCATTTAGGAACCAATCACCTTCAGCTCTTATACCATGCCTGAATCAAGAGCCTCACATACCACATGTACACATGGGTAATTATATTTCCTACAACATTCCTCCATCATCAACACTCGTCCCTCTGAAACAAGGTCCGTCAGCTAGTGGGCCTCCATCCACGATACCGTCTTCAAACCAGGGTCCCCAGAATACTGTCTCTCCTCCAGTCTCTTCCTCCCCTCTATATCCTCCATATCTGTATGCAAACCAAGGCTTTGTGAATGGCCCTCCTGTGACGTTGACAAGACCAAACCAAGGCTTTGTGAATGGCCCTCCTGTTACGTTGACAAGTCCAAACCAAGGCTTTGTGAATGGCCCTCCTGTTACGTTGACAAGACCAAACCAAGGCTTTGTGAATGGCCCTCCTGTTACGTTGACAAGTCCAAACCAAGGCTTTGTGAATGGCCCTCCTGTGACGTTGACAAGTCCAAACCAAGGCTTTGTGAATGGCCCTCCTGTTACGTTGACAAGTCCCAACCAAGGACCTCCCAACAGCAGTTTTTCATCCATGTCACCATGTGGGAGCCAGAGCCAACAGTGTTCACACCCGTATCCTCCACAACTCACCTCACCAGTCCAGCAGCAACCTCAATGGGTCCTGCCTCAGCAACACTATAGTCACAGTGGTAATCTATACACTAACACACACAGTCACAGTGGTAATCTATACACTAACACACAGAGTCACAGTGGTAATCTATACACTAACACACAGAGTCACAGTGGTAATCTATACACTAACACACAGAGTCACAGTGGTAATCTATACACTAACACACAAACAGAGTCACAGTGGTAATCTAGACACTAACACACAAACAGAGTCACAGTGGTAATCTATACACTAACACACAGAGTCACAGTGGTAATCTATACACTAACACACAAACAGAGTCACAGTGGTAATCTATACACTAACACACAGAGTCACAGTGGTAATCTATACACTAACACACAGAGTCACAGTGGTAATCTATACACTAACACACAAACAGAGTCACAGTGGTAATCTATACACTAACACACAGAGTCACAGTGGTAATCTATACACTAACACACAGAGTCACAGTGGTAATCTATACACTAACACACAGAGTCACAGTGGTAATCTATACACTAACACACAAACAGAGTCACAGTGGTAATCTATACACTAACACACAGAGTCACAGTGGTAATCTATACACTAACACACAGAGTCACAGTGGTAATCTATACACTAACACAGAGTCACAGTGGTAATCTATACACTAACACACAGTCACAGTGGTAATCTAGACACTAACACACAGAGTCACAGTGGTAATCTAGACACTAACACACAGAGTCACAGTGGTAATCTATACACTAACACACAGTCACAGTGGTAATCTATACACTAACACACAGAGTCACAGTGGTAATCTATACACTAACACACAAACAGAGTCACAGTGGTAATCTAGACACTAACACACAAACAGAGTCACAGTGGTAATCTAGACACTAACACACAAACAGAGTCACAGTGGTAATCTATACACTAACACACAAACAGAGTCACAGTGGTAATCTATACACTAACACACAGAGTCACAGTGGTAATCTATACACTAACACACAGAGTCACAGTGGTAATCTATACACTAACACACAGAGTCACAGTGGTAATCTAGACACTAACACACAAACAGAGTCACAGTGGTAATCTAGACACTAACACACAAACAGAGTCACAGTGGTAATCTATACACTGACACACAGAGTCACAGTGGTAATCTAGACACTAACACACAGAGTCACAGTGGTAATCTATACACTAACACACAAACAGAGTCACAGTGGTAATCTAGACACTAACACACAAACAGAGTCACAGTGGTAATCTATACACTAACACACAGAGTCACAGTGGTAATCTATACACTAACACACACACAGAGTCACAGTGGTAATCTATACACTAACACACAGAGTCACAGTGGTAATCTATACACTAACACACAGAGTCACAGTGGTAATCTATACACTAACACACAGAGTCACAGTGGTAATCTATACACTAACACACAGAGTCACAGTGGTAATCTATACACTAACACACAGAGTCACAGTGGTAATCTATACACTAACACACACACAGAGTCACAGTGGTAATCTATACACTAACACACACACAGAGTCACAGTGGTAATCTATACACTAACACACAGTCACAGTGGTAATCTATACACTAACACACAAACAGAGTCACAGTGGTAATCTAGACACTAAGACACAGAGTCACAGTGGTAATCTATACACTAACACACAGAGTCACAGTGGTAATCTATACACTAA
>NC_060177.1:85491344-85586344 GCF_021184085.1 Oncorhynchus gorbuscha | reverse complement strand
CATGACAGTGTAATCCATCCGATCAACTTGATTTGTAGATTTGATTAGTAATAACAGTTTTAGCGGGCCGGCATGGTAGCCTAGTGGTTAGAGCGTTGGGCTAGTAACCACAAGGTTGCAAGATCAAATCCCCGAGCTGACAAGGTACAAATCTGTCGTTCTGCCCCTGAACAAGGCAGTTAACCCACTGTTCTTAGGCCATCATTGAAAATAAGAATTTGTTCTTAACTGACTTGTATAGTTAAATAAAGATCAAATATTAGTCATTCATACAGTTCCAGCTTCTTTTGACAAAGTAGAAACAAAAACACATAATGATAATAGTATATATAACCAGCCAGGTCACAGGTCAAATGATTGATTGTGTTCCTATAGAAAAGCACCAGTGCATCAACAATTGTAAAGGATGAATTGCATAAATAAACAGCATATTTTAAGTTTATTATTTTACTAGTTTTTGTTTTGTAGCCAGAGCAATGCTGCTGCGTGAGTGGTCATGTGCTGAATGTAGGGACAGTGGAGTGGTCATGTGCTGAACTTATGGACAGTGGAGTGGTCATGTGCTGAACTTATGGACAGTGGAGTGGTCATGTGCTGAACTTATGGACAGTGGAGTGGTCATGTGCTGAACTTATGGACAGTGGAGTGGTCATGTGCTGAATGTAGGGACAGTGGAGTGGTCATGTGCTGAACTTATGGACAGTGGAGTGGTCATGTGCTGAACTTATGGACAGTGGAGTGGTCATGTGCTGAACTTATGGACAGTGGAGTGGTCATGTGCTGAACTTATGGACAGTGGAGTGGTCATGTGCTGAATGTAGGGACAGTGGAGTGGTCATGTGCTGAACTCATGGACAGTGGAGTGGTCATGTGCTGAACTCATGGACAGTGGAGTGGTCATGTGCTGAATGTAGGGACAGTAGAGTGGTCATGTGCAGAACTTATGGACAGTGGAGTGGTCATGTGCTGAACGTAGGGACAGTGGAGTGGTCATGTGCTGAACGTAGGGACAGTGGAGTGGTCAGTGGAGTGGTCATGTGCTGAATGTAGGGACAGTGGAGTGGTCATGTGCTGAACTCATGGACAGTGGAGTGGTCATGTGCTGAACGTAGGGACAGTGGAGTGGTCATGTGCTGAATGTAGGGACAGTAGAGTGGTCATGTGCTGAATGTAGGGACAGTGGAGTGGTCATGTGCTGAATGTAGGGACAGCACGGATATTATTGAAAAAGTGACATTTGGAAATAGAGCTGCACCTCTTGAATTATGGGAGTTATTTGACACGAAGGACGTCCTACAGAACATTGTCTTGGTGCCTGGCTGGGTACCAACATCCTACAGCACATTATCTTGGTGCCTGGCTGGGTACCAACGTCCTACAGCACATTGTCTTGGTGCCTGGCTGGATACTAGGGTCCTACAGCACATTGTCTTGGTGCCTGGCTGGGTACCAACGTCCTACAGCACATTATCTTGGTGCCTGGCTGGGTACCAACGTCCTACAGCACATTATCTTGGTGCCTGGCTGGGTACCAACGTCCTACAGCACATTGTCTTGGTGCCTGGCTGGATACCAGGGTCCTACAGCACATTGTCTTGGTGCCTGGCTGGGTACCAACGTCCTACAGCACATTGTCTTGGTGCCTGGCTGGGTACCAGGGTCCTACAGCACATTGTCTTGGTGGGTTAAGTTAAGAATAGGTGTGAAAAAACAAAATAAATAGTTTTATGTTCGTGCTTCTATACCTGCATTGCTTGCTGTTTGGGGTTTTAGGCTGGGTTTCTGTACAGCACTTTGAGATATCAGCTGATGTACGAAGGGCTATATAAATACATTTGATTTGATTTCAACATTCTGACAAATTAGTTGTGTTGGGAAATATATATATATATATTACGAAATGAAACGTGGTGGTTCTCGTGTTAACCCAACCTCTCTGAATCAGAGAGTGGCACCAGGCTAGTCTCACGAAAAATAGAAATACATTAAATACAAGGAATGGCTGGTGGGAACTATTGATAACAAAATAGGAGTTAAGCCATCACTATATTTAGAATCGAGAACCATTAGAGTCTGTCGAGCTTGTGAATCCTGTTCCTTACCCTGGTTGTTTTGTGCTCTCCAGCGCCCCCTGTCTGTGTGTATGGAGGCAGACACTGTAAAGGGCTGTGGGGAGTGTGGGGCTTACATGTGTTCAGCTATGGGATGGCAGGACTGTGGACAGAGATTCTACTGCCCATTCTGTGGGAAACTCCGTGAAGGTAAGATACATTTATCCTGCTCAATGTCTTCTGTTCTCTTCTCAGCCTGGAACACAGCACTTGTTGTCTCCATCTCTTTCTCTCTCCCTGCCTTTTCTCTTATTCTCCTTTACATAACTCATGTTCCCTCTGTTTTTGTCCGTCTTTACTCTGTCTCTCCCTCCTAATCGTTACTCTCTCCCTCCCCTGTCTCTCTCTCTCCCCCTCCTCTGTCTCTCCCTCTGTCTCTCAGTTGGATGGCAGCATTACCAGCCAACACAGGGAGTAGAGGGGAACAGAGTGGACAGAGAGCAGAGACCTGAGCTCAGTCTGGGCTCCTATGAGATACTGGACAGTCAACAGGATGTGCCTGCTTCTGTGTTGCTCCTGGCCGTGGATGTGTCTGCTGCAGCACTGAGAGGAGGACACCTGGAGCTCATCAGTCAGCAGCTACGTTCTCTACTCACATCACTAAATAGGTAAAACACACACACACACACACACAAACACACACACACACACACACACACACACACACACACACACACACACACACACACACACACACACACACACACACACACACACACACACACACACACACACACACACACACACACACACACACACACACACACACACACACACACACACACACACACACAACATCATACTTAGTTCGCTCTTTGTTTGTTTAAGGGAGGAAGGTGCGTTCCAATCAGATGTCCGTGTGGGGTTGATGACCTATGACAGCCGGATCCACCTCTATGACCTCAGCCCTGCCCTGTCCCGCCCACACATGCTGGTCGTCACGGAGACAGAGGACCTGCAGCTTCCTGTGAGGGAGGGGCTTCTGGTTCCACTCAAAGACTGCATAGACAGTATCAACAGGTAGGTTTGACACTCTTAAAAATAAAAAAGTGCTATCTTGATACTAAAATGGTTCGTCGGCTGTCCCCCTTTGAAGAACCCTTTTTGGTTCCAGGTAAAAACCCTTTTTGGCTCTACATGGAACCCAAAATGCTTTTGCCTGGAACCCAAAATGCTTTTGCCTGGAACCCAAAATGCTTTTACCTGGAACCAAAAAGCGTTCTACCTGGAACCCAAAATGCTTTTACCTGAAACCAAAAAGGATTTTACCTGGAACCAAAAAGGGTTCAACCTGGAATCAAAAAGCGTTCTACCTGGAACCAAAAAGGGTTCAATCTGGAACCAAAAATGGTTGTCCTATGGGGACAGCCCAAAGAACCCTTTTGGAATCTTTTGTTCTAAGAGCGTATAGTATAGCATGGAGACATAGCTTGGGCAGTCAAAGTATGTGTGCCTGCCTACTGCGTATACTAGCCAAGCACACTCAGAACAAATTAGCGATTGCCAATAAGCATTCCGGATGTGGACATCAGTCCAGACAAAGTGTCAATATAGAATTCTATCCCCGCAGAAAAGTATCAACTTGGCTGTAATACTCGAAAGGCTTCCCTTAATGCACACAATGATTTCTTTAATTGAGTCAACCTTTCCTCTCTGTGTTGTGTAGTGTCCTGCAGCGTATCCCTCTGTTCAGTGCAGACTTTGAGGGGGCAGGTGGAGTTCTCCTGGAGCTGCCTGTCAAGGCTGGACTGGTCGTTCTACAGGTCAGAACCTCTATCTAACACACACACACACACACTAAAACACACACACACACACACACCAACTCTGAGGAAGAGTCTAGAATTGTCCTGAGAGGTAGAGATATAACACAGGGCTTCTCTTCTCACCCTGCAGGAGTTGGGTTGTCCTGGCAAGCTGCTGGTCTTCCAAACTGCTCCCTTCATCGAGGGGACACACACACACAACTCCTCTAGCTTCTTCAGCTCCAACAAACCAAAGGTAAACACACACACACACACACACACACACACACACACACACACACACACACACACACACACACACACACACACACACACACACACACACACACACACACACACACACACACACACACACACACACACACACACACACACACACAAACACACACACACACACACACACACACTCATTCAGTAATTTAACCCTTTCTTCTCTCTCTGTTTTGTATCCCAGTCTCTGTTTCAGCCTCCGGACCCTGCAGTCTCATTGGCTAAGGAGTGTGTCAGTCAGGGCTGTGGCGTGCACCTGTTTGTGTTCTCCCAGCAGGATGTGGGCGGGGCTTGGCCGGGACATGTTCCTTACCTGACAGGTGGAGAGCTGCACTGCTACCACAGTCTCCAGGTAGCAGACCAGACATTAAGGAATGCAGGAATGTTACATGTGGCTAAACACTTGAGATAGAGTAATAAAAAAGAACTCCAATAATTAGACATAAGCATTAATGTATGTATAAACACTGTTCATGGAAAAAATGTTTTATCTAAACACTGCTGCCATTCATTTCTAATGTGGAAAGTTGTGAAATGACCTTAGGGCACTTTTCCATACACTAGATTACCATAAGTATGTGGACACCTGCTCGTCTAACATCTCATTCCAAAATCATGGGCATTCATATGGAGCTGGTCCCCCTTTTGCTGCTATAACAGCTTCCACTCTTCTGGGAAGGATTTCAACTAGATGCAGGGACTTGCTTCCATTCAGCCACGAGCATTAGTGAGGTCGGGCACTGATGTTGGGCCATTACGCCTGGCTCCAGTCACCGTTCCAATTAATCCCAAAGGTGTTCGATGGGGTTGAGGTCAGGGCTCTGTGCCGGCCAGTCAAGTTCTTCCACACCGATCTCGACAAACCATTTCCATATGGAACTCGCTTTATGCCACGGAGGCATTGTCATGCTGAAACACGAAAGGGCCTTCCCCAAACTGATTCCACAAAGTTGGAAGCAGAGAATCTAGAATGTCACTGTATGCTGTATGCTCTTCACTGGAACCTAGTGGCTCGAACCAATGAAAAAGAACCACAGACCATTATTCCTCTTGCACCAAACTTTACAGTTGGCATTATGCATTGGGCGGGTAGCGTTCTCCTGGCATCCGCCAAACCCAGATTTGTCCGTTGGACTGCCAGTTGGTGAAGCGTAATTCATCACTCCAGAGAACACATTTCCACTGCTCCAGAGTCCAATGGCGGAGGGCTTTACACCACTCCAGACGACGCTTGGCATTGCGCATGGTGATCTTAGGCTTGTGTGCGGCTGCTTGGCCATGGAAATCCATTTCATGAAGCTCCAGATGAACAGTTATTGTGCTGACGTTGCTTCCAGAGGAGGTTTAGATCTCAGTAGTGAGTGTTGCAACCGAGGACAGACATTTTTACACGCTTCAGCATTCGTCGGACACGCTCTGTGAGCTTATGTACCACTTCACGGCTGAGCCGTTGTTGCGCCTAGACGTTTCTACTTCACAATAATAGTACTTACAGTTGACCGGGGCAGCTCTAGCTGTGGTTTGTTGGAAATGTGGCATCCTATGACGGTAAGTGAAAGTCACTCATCAGTAAGGCCATTCTACTGTGAATGTTTGTCTATGGAGATTGCATGGCTGTGTGCTCTATTTTATACACCTGTCAGCAACGGGTGTGGCTGAAATAGCCAAATCCACTAATTTGAAAAGGTGTCCACATACAGTTGAAGACGGAAGTTTACACACACCTTAGCCAAATACATTTAAACTCAGTTTTTCACAATTCCTAACATTTAATCCTAGTACAAATTCCCTGTTTTAGGTCAGTTAGGATCACCACTTTTAAGAATGTGAAATGAAAATGCTAGAATAATAGTAGAGAGAATGATTTAGTTCAGCTTTTACTTCTTTCATCACATTCCCAGTGGGTCAGAAGTTTATATACACTCAGTTAGTATTTGGTAGCATTGCTTTTAAATTGTTTAACTTGGGTCAACATTTTGGGTCGCCTTCCACAAGCTTCACCACAGTAAGTTGGGTGAATTTTGGCCCATTTCTCCTGACAGAGCTGGTGTAACAAGTCATGTTTGCTTGCCTCCTTGCTCACACACGCTTTTTCAGTTCTGCCCACAAATGTTCTATAGGGTTGAGGTCAGGGCTTTGTGATGGCCAATCCTTAAGCCATTTTGCCACAACTTTGGAGGTATGCTTGGGGTCATTGTCGAATTGGAAGACCCATTTGAGACCAAGCTTTAACTTCCTGACAGATGTCTTGAGATGTTGCTTCAATATATCCACATAATTGTCCGTCCTCATGATGCCATCTATTTTGTGAAGTGCACCAGTCCCTCCTGCAGCAAAGCACCCCACATGATGCTGCCACCCCCGGTCTTCACCGTTGGGATGGTGTTCTTCGGCTTGCAAGCCTTCCCCCCCTTTTTCCTCCAAACATAACGATGGTCATTATGGCCAAACAGTTATATTTTTGTTTCATCAGACCAGAGGACATTTCTCCAAAAAGTACGATCTTTGTCCCCATGTGCAGTTGCAAACCGTAGTCTGGCTTTTTATGGCGGTTTTGGAGCAGTGGCTTCTTTCTTGCTGAGCGGCCTTTCAGGTTATGTCGATATAGGACTTGTTTTACTGTGGATATAGATACTTTTGTACCTGTTTCCTCCAGCATCTTCTCAAGGTCCTTTGCTGTTGTTCTGGGATTGATTTGCACTTTTTGCACCAAAGTACGTTCATCTCTAGGAGACAGAACGCGTCTCCTACCTGAGCGGTATGACGGTTGCGTGGTCCCATGGTGTTTATACTTGTGTACTATTGTTTGTACAAATGAACGTGGTACCTTCAGGCATTTGGAAATTGCTCCCAAGGATGAACCAGACTTGTGGAGGTCTACAATTTTTTTTCTGAGGTCTTGGCTGATTTCTTTTGATTTTCCCATGATGTCAAGCAATGAGGCACTGAGTTTGAAGGTAGGCCTTGAAATACATCCACAGGTACACCTCCAATTGACTTAAATTATATCAATTAGCCTATCAGAAGCATCTAAAGCCATGACATTATTTTCAGGAATTTTACAAGCTGTTTAAAGTCAGTCAACTTAGTGTATGTAAACTTCTGACCCACTGGAATTGTGATGCAGTGAATTATAAGTGAAATCATCTGTCTGTAAACAATTGTTGGAAGAATTACAAGTGTCAAGCACAAAGTAGATGTCCTAACCGACTTGCCAAAACTATAGTTTGTTAACAAGACATTTGTGGAGTGGTTGAAATCATTAAAACTAGTTTATGTAAACTTCCGACTTCAACTGTACTTTTGTATATATAGTGTAGTTCTGTATGATCAAGATACTAGAGCGTTTGGTACCCTGATCTGCGCTATAAAGCGTGTGTAAAATGCAAACAATCCATGACTGAAACCAATCCTGTACCTAGCGGGTCCAAGATCCAGGACCAAAGTACCAGGTATTGTGACGCAGCAGCACCGTGAATCGCCTGGAACCTTTTGCCTATTGTAAACAAGATAGCTTGCTAACGTCACAGGTCTTGTAAATGCAAAACATATTTGTAGAATTCTCAACAAACGCTTCAGGAAACCAAACAAGTGAACCAAATGTAATATGTGAAAAAAACCTTAGTTTGGGGTGCACAATTCTAATTCAACATCTAACTGATGTTCCAGGGAGAGTTGGACAGGGAGCGTTTCAGCAGTGACCTGAGGAGGACTGTAGAGACAGAGACGGGCTATAGGGCCACACTCAGGGTGCATGTCAGTAAAGGTAAGACCAGATCTCTCCTTTCCTCTGTCTGTCTCTGTCCCTTTCTCTCTCTCTACCAAGACAACGTGATGATATACATGTGTTCTGATACAGTTATTGATCTCTGTCCCTCTAGATCTGCGCGTGTCAGGGTGTTATGGCTCGTTCGTCCCCGGGCCCAACCCCGCCCACGTCACCATGGCAACCCTTGATTGGCGTACGACACTGGCCGTTGAGTTGACACACAGCAGAGCTCTGGACGAAAAGAGGGGCGTGGTCGTACAGGTGGGTGGAGTTTTGCTGTAGAAGCACTTTGTGACAGTTGCTGATCTAAAATAGTCTAGAAAGACAGGTCGTAAGGTCAGAATACTGTAGCATGTAAATAGTCTAGAAAGACAGGTCATAAGGTCAGAACTGTAGCATGTAAATAGTCTAGAAAGACAGGTCATAAGGTCAGAATACTGTAGCATGTAAATAGTCTAGAAAGACAGGTCATAAGGTCAGAATACTGTAACATGTAAATAGTCTAGAAAGACAGGTCATAAGGTCAGAATACTGTAACATGTAAATAGTCTAGAAAGACAGGTCATAAGGTCAGGTCAGAATACTGTACTGTAACATGTAAATAGTCTAGAAAGACAGGTCATAAGGTCAGAATACTGTAACATGTAAATAGTCTAGAAAGACAGGTCATAAGGTCAGAATACTGTAACATGTAAATAGTCTAGAAAGACAGGTCATAAAGTCAGAATACTGTAACATGTAAATAGTCTAGAAAGACAGGTCATAAGGTCAGAATACTGTAACATGTAATTGTATTTGTCAACACTGTTGTATTATATCTTTGCCAAGCTATGAAGCTTTATTACATGTTGATGATATTGTTACCCTTTCATTCTCTCCTAAGACCGTCCTGTCCTACACCAGCCAGCAGGGAGAGAGGAGGACCAGGGTCCACAGTCTGTCTCTGTGCTGCTCACACCACCTACTGGACACCTTCTGTAACTGCCAGGCCCAGACTCTGCTCACCTTCTACTGCAAGAAGAGTGAGATCACTCACTGACTAACCCTAACCTTAACCCTTAACCCTAACCTTAACCTTAACCTTCTACTGCAAGAAGAGTGAGATCACTCACTGACTAACCTTAACCTTAACCTTAACTCTAACCTTAATCCTAACATGTACCCTTACCTTAACCTTGTCCCTTTACTCTTCTTGCAGTAGAAGGTTGTCTCCAGTCTAGAAGACTTTAGGAAGTGACTGATAATTACTTAGATAATAAGTGTACCCATTGGATAGGGGTAAAGTAGAGGAACTCTTCTAACCAGTCCTGGCTGGTTCTGTTTTTAACTGTTCATCTATATCAGAAAGTCATGAGTTAATATGGTGTGTTTAGGACACTGCCTGAACACTGCCCTATATTCCTTCCTTCCTTCCTGTCTCTCTCTGTCTCTCTCTGTCTCTCTCTGTCTCTCTGTCTCTCTCTCTCTTCTCTCTCTCTCTCTCTCTCTCTCTCTCTCTCTCTTCTCTCTCTCTCTCTCTCCTCCAGTGTACTGTGCCGTGTTGGAGCGCCCTCTACAGGAGCTGAGAGAGGAACTGCAGACAGAGGTGACAGAGTCCTTGGCCTGCTATAGGAAACACTGCAGCTCCTCCTCTGTGTCCCCGGGACAGGTGATTGGACATCATGGATTTGAAAAGCACTTTTCTCCCTGTCAAGAGTTTATGTAGTTGTTGTGGATATCTCATCAAGCTCCTCATACATACAGTATTTCCACTCTACTTTTCTATAAACAAAAAGAGTTTCCCATTTAGTAAAGGTTATAAAGAGTTTGCAGGAAAAACTTCAAACAACATCAAGGCAGTGAAAACAGCACTTTATGCCTGGTTTAACTGAGGTGATTTTCTCTCTATGTGTCTCTCTTTTAGTCCGCAGTGCCTGAAGACCCTGCCAATCTACTTCAACAACCTGAGTTGTCTGTGTTTGTCTCTGTGTGTATCTTACTATAGCTCAGGGTTTTCAAAACTAGGGGTCGTGACCCCATGTGGGGTCTTGAGAGAAAACGCTGCGTGCTGCTCACAGCACCGGGGTTACGTCAGTAACCTCCTGTAGCCGCTAGATACGGTTGTAATGAACAGAGAGGTTTCTGTTCTTCCTAATAATGTGGATCTATCTTTTGAACGGTTTAATCGACAAAATATTGTGACCTCATCCCTGAAAGATAGAACTCTCTGGAACATGTATGTTTGTACTGTTTCCCTCCACCGTGCCCACAAGCCGCAGGAGAACAGAGTGGACAAGACCAGGTGCTAAATCAGACTGGGGGAAAAGAACATCATCAATGACTGTTATATTTTCTACACAGAAGATTCTAGAACATGATTGCCTGATGATCTTCTGAACCAACCTTACAATACCTTTCGGATGAATTTCAGTCACTTTAAACCTTTTTTCACTTCGTGGGTTCGCGAAAATGTTTTGCTTTCAAAATGGGGTCACGGGCCTGTAGCTGTCTACCTCAACAGCCTGAGTTGAGTACATCTCTGTGTGTATCTTACTATAGCTGGTCCTTCCCCAGTACCTGAAGACCCTGCCCCCAGTACACCTGAAGACCCTGCCTGTGTGTATCTTACTATAGCTGGTCCTACCCCAGCACCTGAAGACCCTGCCAGTCTACCTCAACAGCCTGAGTTGATTGTGTACATCTCTGTGTGTATCTTACTATAGCTGGTCCTACCCCAGCACCTGAAGACCCTGCCAGTCTACCTCAACAGCCTGAGGAAGAGTGAAGTTCTGCTTCCCGGCCTCCGCAGTTCAGTACACCAACGCCTGCAGCTCCGCTGTCAAGTGGTCTCCATGGATACCAAGACCACAGCAGGACACTTCTACCCTCTGCTGCTACCACTGGTAAGGGGTGGTGGGGGTGGTGATGGTGTTGGTGGTGGGGTGATGGTAGTGGTGGAGGTGATGATAGTGATGGTGGGGGTGGTGGATGGTGTTGGTGGTGATGGTGGGGGTGATGGTGGTGGGGGTGGGGGTGATGATGGGGGTGGAGGTGATGATGGGGGTGGAGGTGATGATGGTGATGGTGGGGGTGATGGTAGTGATGGTGGGGGTGGTGGATGGTGATGGTGGGGGTGATGGTGATGGTAGTGATGGTGGGGGTGATGGTAGTGATGGTGGGGTGTCATAAGGTGAATGCACCAATTTGTAAGTCGCTCTGGATAAGAGCGTCTGCTAAATGACTTAAATGTAATTTAAATGTAAATGTGGGGGTGGTGGATGGTGATGGTGATGACATCACATGGTATAATTGAGATATAAATACATAGCCACATCAGTTTCTCTGTCACAGCATCTCCCTCCCTCTCTCACATGGACTCCACTATGTCTCTTCCTCCTCCAGCCAGTAGGTGGCGATACCTCCAGTCCTCTCAGCCTAGGGGAGGCTGTTCGCTGCACTGCTGCTAGCCTGGACCATGGAGGTCTCTACCTGGTCCACGGACCCCTGGTTCTGCTACTCTGGGTGGGCCACAACGTCTCCAACACCTCCCTGGTCCAACTCTTCAACATCACCTGTCTGTCCACACTACCCTCTGGAGAGGTGAGCGGGGGGATGGGTGAGGGAGAAGGTGAGAGGGGAAGACAGTGAGGGAATGTGAAGGATGAGGGCGTGGAAGTGGAATACATCATCAATTATTTGTGGAAAGAGGTGAAAGGACCACCGCTGATTTTAAAGTCGATATCTACAGTATTTATAATATGTGTCTCTGTGTGTGTCTGTGCAGACGAAGCTGCCTGTGCTGGACAACCCTCTGTCTGTTAGTGTGAGGTCACTCATCAACACCCTGAACTCACAGACACACTATACTCGCAAGGTGAGGCTCTGGAGAACTTCCTTCTTGGGGTTGGCATGAACGTTGGAGAGAAGAGGTTAAGTAGTTGTGACCAACATAACCTCTTACTAATATTTTAGATATGACTGACTGTGTGTGTGTCTCTCTCTCCCCAGCTGCGTGTGGTGAAGCAGGGGGACAGCTGTGAGGAGGCTCTACAACGCCTCCTGGTAGAAGATAAGAGTCCCAACGGGGGAGCGAGCTACGCTGACTTCCTGTACCACCTCCACGTCAACTCTATACAACTGCTGGTTCGTTAGTTGTAAAATGGTTTGAACTGGAAAACGCAAACGTGGGATTCTAATTGGACAAGTCCAGCTAATCCCTCCCATGTTTCACTCAGCTTTTCTTCTGTTTGGTGCCTAATGAACATGACCCTGGTGTTTTCAGCAGTATGGCCAGGGGTTTTTACAGATCACCTCAACCACATGTGAATGATCATATCCTTATCCAGACTCACAGTATGCAACTGGTTGTTGTACGTGACGTTCATCAGCAAAAGGTGATGTCTTATTTGTTTGCCTGTTGTAGTAATAACTTTTCAAATCACATTTCATTGGTCACATACACATGGTTAGCAGATGTTATTGGTCACATACACGTGGTTAGCAGATGTTATTGGTCACATACACGTGGTTAGCAGATATTATTGGTCACATACACATGGTTAGCAGATGTTATTGCGAGTGTAGCGAAATGCTTATGCTTCTAGATCTGGGATAAGAATATATAAGTATAAAATATATGGATGAGAAGTGACAGAGCGGCTAAGATGCAATAGACAGTAAAGAATAGATAGTGAAGGAATCAGAATATACATATGAGATGAGTAATGCGAGATATGTGGCATTATTAAAGTGACTAGTGATCCATGTATTAAAGTGGCCAATGATATCAAGTCTATGTAGACAGCAGCCTGTCTGTGCTAGTGATGGCTGTTTAACAATCTGATGGCCTTGAGATATGTTTGACATGTTTACGTTAAGGCGGTGTGTGTGTGTGTGTGTGTGTGTGTGTGTGTGTGTGTGTGTGTGTGTGTGTGTGTGTGTGTGTGTGTGTGTGTGTGTGTGTGTGTGTGTGTGTGTGTGTGTGTGTGTGTGTGTGTGTGTGTGTGTGTGTGTGTGTGTGTGTGGTGTATAAACTGTTGACTACTGTTATTTTCTCTGACTGTTAGTAGTGTAGCTGACTGTCAACATCTCTCACCTGGATGAAGACAGAAGGGTGTACTTGATATGTTCATTTAGTCCATGACAACACTCTAATCCCTCCATGTTGTGTGTGTGTGTGTGTGCAACCCTCCACTGTACTAACAAATTGCTGAAATAAACATGACTTTTATGCCCAGAGTCATATAAAATGTTCTTAAATCAGGGTCACACAGAGTGTTTCTAGGTAGTGTTAAACAGTATACACCTCACACACAAGGTTATGGGATTAAAACAACACCTGTACCATGTCAGATATAGAGTTGTATTCAATTTTAAGTTTGCATTCCAGTGTTACACTTAATTTCATAGTTTTGATGTCTTAACTAATATTCTACAATGTAGAAAATAGTAAAAATAAAAACCCTTTAATTAGTAGGTGTGTCCAAACTTTTGACTGGTAGTGTATACTGAACAAAAATATAAATGCAACATGTAAAGTGTTGGTCGCATGTTTCCTGAGCTGAAATAAAACATCCCAAAAATTGCCCATACGTACAAAAAGCTTTTGTCTCTCAAATGTTGTGCACAGATTTGTTTACATCCCTGTTAGTGAGCATTTCTCTTTTGCCAAGATAATCCATCCACCTGACAGGTGTGGCATATCAAGAAGCTGATTAAACAGCATGATCATTACACAGGTGCATCTTGGGCTGGGGACAATAAAAATACACTCTAAAATGTACAGTTTTGTCACACAACACAATGCCACAGATGTCTCAAGTTTCGAGGGAGTGTGCAATTGGCATGCTGACTGCAGGAATGTTCACCAGAGCTGTTGCCAGATAATTGAATATTAATTTCTCTACCATAAGCCACCTCCAACGTCATTTTAGAGAATTTGGCATTAAGTCCAACCGGCCTCACAACCGCAGGCCATGTATATGGTGTCGTGGGTGAGCGATTTACTGATGTCAACGTTTTGAACAGAGTGCCACATGGTGCCGGTGGGGTTATAGTATGGGCAGGCATAAGCTACGGACAATGAACACAATTGCATTTTATCGAGGTCAGTTTGAATGCACAGATAAACCATGATGAGATTCTGAGGCCCATTGTCCTGCCATTCATCCGCCGCCATCACCTCATGTTTCAGCACAATAATGCACGTCCATGTCGCAAGGATCTGAACACAATTCCTGGAAGCTGAACATGTCCCAGATCTTCCATGGCCTTCATACTCACTAGACGTGTCAACCATTGAGCAAGTTTGGGATGCTCTGGATCGACCTGTACAACAGAGTGTTCCAGTTCCCTTCAATATCCAGCAACTTCACACAGCCATTGAAGACCAGAGGGACAACATTCCACAGGTCAAAATCAACAGCCTGATCAACTCTATGCAAAGGAGATGTGTCACGCTGCATGAGGCAAATGGTAGTCACACCAGATACTAACTGGTTTTCTGACCCACGCCTCTAGTTTTTAGGTAATGTATATGGGGACCAACAGAAGCACACAGTGCATTCGGAAAGTATTCAGACCCCCTTTTCCCCCACGTTTTGTTATGTTACAGCCTTATTCGAAAATGTATTAAATTAAAAATGTTCCTCATCAATCTACACACAGTACCCCAACAGGACAGCGACCCTAAGAATACAGCCAAGACAACGCAGGAGTGGCTTTGGGACAAGTTTCTGAATGTTCTTGAGAGGCCCAGCCAGAGCCCAGACTTGAACCCATCAAACATCTATGGAGAGACCTGAAATTAGCTGTGCAGCAACACTCCCCATCCAATCTGAAGAATGGGAGAAACTCCCCAAATACAGGTGTGCCGAGCTTGTAGTGTCATACCCAAGAAGACTTGAGGCTTTAATCACTGCCAAAGGTGCTTCAACAAAATATTGAGTAAAGGGTCTGAATATTTATGTAAAATAAAAAAATAACCAGTTTTTGCTTGGTCATAATGGGATATTGTGCATAGAGAGATGAGGGGAAAAAAATAACAATTTAATACATTTTAGAATACGGCTGAAACGTGAGAAAATGTGGAAAAAGTCCAGGGTTCTGAATACATTGAAAAGGCACTGTATCTGTATTCCCAGTCATGTGAAAAGGTTTTAAAAGCACATCAGAACAAGTTGACTTCAGAACAAGCGAAATTTCAGCTAATTAAAGCCAGACAGCCAGACAGACAGACAGACAGACAGACAGACAGACAGACAGACAGACAGACAGACAGACAGACAGACAGACAGACAGACAGACAGACAGACAGACAGACAGACAGACAGACAGGCAGGCAGTCAGACAGTCAGTCAGTCAGTCAGTCAGTCAGTCAGTCAGTCAGACAGACAGACAGACAGACAGACAGACAGACAGACAGACAGACAGACAGACAGACAGACAGACTTCACAACATTTGTAATATCTAGCTGAAGCATTACCCAATATGAGCGTTAGAACAATGATAACGATGTCAATTGCTAAAAGGTCATTGACTGTGTTCATGTCAACTGTCTGAGTCATTGATCTAACTAACAAGGCTAATTGGAAGCAATTATGTGGAATTAGGTACTGACTGAAGAGTTATTGACTTAAAGTACAGCAGCTAGTATGGAGTACACCCTGGATATCACTGAATCAGTAAAGAGAAACTAACAGTATGACATTCACATTCCCAAGATAAGTGTGTTTTCAGGTTTGTTGAAAGATCAATATGATTAACATTGAGAAGTGTCAAACTGAAGTTTCACTGTATTATTTCTTAGTTAATCATTTATCACAGCCTGTAGCCCATCAAGTGAACAGAACAGAGGTGCCATTTGCAAAGTCAAGGACAGTAGGATACTAGCGGTATCGTGACAGAGAAAATGGCAGAAAAATGATCTCTCCTGGATAGTTCCCTGTGTTGTCATATTTGTTCAGATATTTTCAGAGAGCCTGTTTCTCTGAGCTGCCACCACAGCTTCTGTTCCAGCTGTCTGGAGACATTCTGGGATCAGACCAAGTACAGTGCCTTGCAAAACTATTCATCCCCCTGGGAGTTTTTCCTATTTTGTTGCATTACAACCTGTAATTTAAATTTAAATGATTTTATTTAGATTTCATGTAATGGACAGACACAAAATAGTCCAAATTGGTGAAGTGAAATGGAAAAAATAACTTGTTTTTAAAAATTCTAACAAATTTCAAATGGAAAAGTGGTGCCTGCGTATGTATTCACCCCCTTTGCTATGAAGCCCCTAAATAAGATCTGGTGCAACCAATTACCTTCAGAAGTCACAGAATTAGTTAAATAATGTCCACCTGTGTGCAATCTAAGTGTCACATGATCTGTCACATGACCTCAGTATATATACACCTGTTCTGAAAGGCCCCAGAGTCTGCAACACCACTATGCAATTCACTTTTCATTGGAGGAGCTTCCTGACAAAGATGGAGGGAGAGGTGGGAGTCCAGAGAAGAGAGTGAAGTGGGGGGATACTGTGTCAGGGGAAGATATGGCAAGAATGTCTAGAATCAGATTTAGAGTCATTTAGAGACAAATGTAAAAACATTGAAAAGACGTACAATGAAATGGTGTAATACTCCAGGAAGCAGCTGGTATCCACAGAGAGACAGATCAGAGGTGTGTTTGAGAAGCTTTACCAGTTCCTGAGAGAGGAAGAGGAGGCCAGACTGGCAGCACTGAGGAAGGAAGAGGAGGAGAAGGGGAAGATGATTGCCAGAGAGATGAAACACATTGAGGACCAGATCTCTTCACTCACAGAAATCATCACTGCTGTGAAACAAGAACTCCAAAAACAAGAGGTGTCATTTCTCAAGAGCTACAAACACACACAGACGTTCTCCAGAGCCCAGGACACACTGCTGGATCCACAGCTGGTCTCAGGAGCACTGATAGATGTGGCCAAACACCTGGCCAACCTGCAGTTCAGAGTCTGGGAGAAGATGCAGGGGATTGTCAAATACACTCCTGTGATTCTGGACCCCAACACTGCTTCCCACTGGCTCTCTCTGTCTGATGATCTGACCAGTGTGAGTCAGACAGTCCCAACCCAGCAGCTCCCTGACAACCCAGAGAGGAACACAAATTATGCCACAGTTCTGGGCTCTTAGGGGTTCAGCTCAGGAAGGCACAGCTGGGAGGTGGAGGTGGGGGACCAGCCTTACTGGTTTATAGGCGTGGCCAAGGAGTCGATCAACAGGAGGGGGAAGCAACCCCAGAGTATGCATACTGGGCTATGCACCAGAGTAGTGGTCAGCATTGGGCAGGACATGAGACCCTCACTCTGAAGAGGAGACCCCAGAGGATCAGATTACAGCTGGCCTACAGAGAGGGGAGTAATGTCACAACAGAATGAAGCTGTTCTAGAGTTATGTCAATATGGATCACATTCTGTAGCATGTGTAAAGGAAGTTATTTGACAGCTCAATATGATCTACTGCAACTGTTGCATTGGGTAGTCCATACCTCAACCATGTACCTTGAAACATGTTCTATAGTATTATTTGTTTAATATACTTGCATGACTGTAGGCCTATTCTAACAGTACATATGCCTAGGCCTATAGAAAATTACAATACATACAGATGGATTTTAATGTAGGCTATTGTTTGTAATGCATTACCATTGCATTTTATATCTGTCATTGAAATCATTGAAATCTACATCATACCCCTTCCACCAAACACAAATAGCTATTACATCTGCCCGTATTTGGAAGTGCTGTACACGGGTAGTTAAGCGCAGCGCCCAAACGAGGGCAGCGCTGAGCAGCTCTCGCCACAGGTCTTTGGAGCGCTTCACCATTTGCAGTCAAGCGCACTGGGTGAGGAGCGATAGAGTACAGTAAGTAGATAGATAGTGGGATAGACGAGGTAAAGCAAGCCAACTTGGTCGCTCGCCTGCCTGCATTCCTTCTCAACCCGAAACCTATCCGCTGCGCTTCAAGTCTATGTTTGAATCGCCGCAGCTCAGAAAGAACAAGCACATTTTGAGATAAAGTGTATATCGCGTAGGAGGATCCTATCAAACGAAGGAGTAGCCGTGAGAGAAGCACGAGATACGGAGACATGGCTGCGACAACCTGTACACGTTTCACGGACGATTTTCAGCTATACGAAGAGCTGGGAAAGTAAGCTTATTTATTGTGGGAATTTGCATGAATGGGAATTTGTGACTGGCTGACTGTTGTCGTTTGTTTTGCGTCAAGGAGCTGTGGGTGCGGGTTTGCGTTGTTACGGTTGTCTTTTTCAACAGCAGCACAAGTCAAGGGTAACAGCTGGCTCAAAATACAATTTTCTCTCTCAATTCAATTTCAATTTAATAGACTTTATTGGCATGGTAAACATATGCTTACATTACCAAAGCAAGTGAAATAGATAATAAACAAAGTGAAATAAACAATAAAAAATGAACAGCAAACATTACACTAACAAAAGTTTCAAAATAATAAAGACATTTCAAATGTCTCTCTCTCATTTCTCTCTTTCTATATCTCTCTCACACACTCACAATAAATTATTGTTCCCTGCGCTCTTTAAAAAAGTAGGAAAAACTATCCAAAAATGTATCCAGTAGCCTACTCTAGGCACTGGGCATTGGGCACTGTAGCGCGTCGGTTGGCGAGCTACACCGCTCTCCAAATCGCCCCTATCTCTCTCCCGGTCCCGCTACCAGCAGGCAAAGCAACCCGGGAGACAGTGACATTGAGCTGTCGAACAGCGGAGCGGCAGTTTGGCGTAAATAATGTGGAACTAGCCCTTTCCCTTTATTCAGATTGCGACCTCTCACTTTCGGTTATTTGAAAATTAAATAATCTCCAAAAGATCGGTATTTTTAAAACAAGACATAGAAAGCTGGTTGCAATTTCAATTTAATCCACCAGAAAAGACAGAACAAATATTACAACAAATATGTTATGTTATGTTTCAATTCCAATATACTAATTGATTTTTTTAAACGTGTTTTTTAGAGAATTAAAAACAAATGTAGAATCTTTCTAAATTATATCCTAAATAAAAATGGTGGAGCTCTGTCACACATGCAGCTAACACAGACATATATGGAAATGTCTGCTCTACCCAAAATTACAACCAACTAATTGCAGCATTACTGCAAATGTGGAAGGGGGAGAAAGTAAGGAACTTGTCTGTCGGCCCTGCATTAAAGACCAAAATTGGTTAAAGAAAACTGTGATACATTTTTTAAAAGTATACCAGTTTCATTTAAAGACCCCCAAAAATGACAGCTGTGCAATATAGATGGCAAGATACAGTAGTTGGGAGATTTTCGATGTACCATTCCACGGAACTTGGTTTATTAACCGATGCACAAAATAGGGGCGGATTCAAAACTCAGTGTTTTTCATTTAAATTATGATGGAAAATTCTTGCAACCAATAGAATGTTATACACAATATATGGGGGGGATACAACCATCCCAGCTCTTCATATTTTTCTGCGAAGAGACAGATTCATTAGATCATTTGTTTTGGTACTGTCCATATGTAGCTTGTTTTTGGTCGCAGGTTCCAATAATGGCTGAACAAATGTAACATTTACCTGGAACTAAGTGAAAAAACGTTTAAAGTGACTGAAATGCACCAGAAAGGTATTGGAAGGTGGGTTCAGAAGATCGTGGAGCTGACATGCTGACCACACCGCTAGAGTTGCAAAATACATTTACACATACAGTTGAAGTCGGAAGTTCACATACACCTTAGCCAAATACATTTAAACTCAGTTTTTCACAATTCCTGACATTTAATCCTAGTTAAAATGTCCCATCTTAGGTCAGTTAGGATCACCACTTTATTTTCAGAATGTGAAATGTCAGAATAGTTGACAGAATGATTTAATTCAGCTTTTATTTCTTTCATCACATTCCCAGTGGATCATAAGTTTACATACACTCAAATAGTATTTGGTAGCATTGCCTTTTAAATTGTATAACTTGGGTCAAACGTTTCAGGTAGCCTCCCACAAGCTTCCCAAAATAAGTTGGGTGAATTTTGTCCCATTCCTCCCTACAGAGCTGGTGTAACTGAGTCAGGTTTGTAGGCCTCTTTGCTCGCACACGTTTTTTCAGTTCTGCCCACAAATTTTCTATAGGATTGAGGTCAGGGCTTTGTGATGGCCACTCCAATACCTTGACTTTGTTGTCCTTAAACAATTTTGCTACAACTTTGGAAGTATGCTTGGGGTCCATTTGGAAGAACCGTTTGTGAGCAAGCTTTAACTTCCTGACTGATGTCTTGAGATGTTGCTTCAATATATCCACATAATTTCCTGCCTCATGAAGCCATCTATTTTGTGAAGTGCACCAGTCCCTCCTGCAGCAAAGCACCCCACATGATGCTGCCGCTTCCAGTCTTCACGGTTGGGATGGTGTTCTTCGGCTTGCAAGCCTCCCCCTTTTTCCTCCAAACATAACGATGGTCATTATTGCCAAACAGTTCTATTTTTGTTTCATCAGACCATAGGACATTTCTCCAAAAAGTATGATCTTTGTCCCCATGTGCAGTTGCAAACTGTAGTCTTGCTTTTTAATGTCAGTTTTGGAGCAGTGGTTTCTTCCTTGCTGAGCGGTCTTTCAGGTTATGTCGATATAGGACTCGTTTTACTGTGGATATAGATACTTTTGTACCTGTTTCCTCCAGCATCTTCACAATGTCCTTTGCTATTGTTCTGGGATTGATTTGCACTTTTTGCACCAAAGTACATTCATCTCTAGGAGACAGAACGCATCTCCTTCCAGAGTGGTATGATGGCTGCGTTGTCCAATGGTGTTTATACTTGCATACTATTGTTTGTACAGATGAATGTGGTACCTTCAGGTGTTTGTAAATTGCTGCCAAGGATGAACCAGACATGTGGAGGTCTACAGTTTTTTTCTGAGGTCTTGGCTGATTTCTTGAGATTTTCCCACAATGTCAAGAAAAGAGGCACTGAGTTTGAAGGTAGGCCTTGAAATACATCCACAGGTACACTTCCAATTGACTCAAATGATGTCGATTACCCTATCAGAAGCTTCTAAAACCATTACATTATTTTCTGGAATTGTCCTAAGCTGTTTAAAGGCACAGTCAACTTAGTGTATGTAAACTTCTGACCCACTGAAATTGTGATACAGTGATTTATAAGTGAAATAATCTCTCTGTAAACAATTGTTCGAAGAATTACTTGTGTCATGTACAAAGGAGAGATGACATGAAAGGAATTCAGTTTTGTAGATTAATTGTCGGAGTAAAGGACCTTGTGCATTTCAGGTAAAATAACAACTCAATGTTTATATCCCAGCAAGCGACCTAGCTAAATGTTTAATGCTTTTTGACCTGTCCCCAAATTAATATAATTGGTTCAGAGTTTGTTTTCATATTTCGTTGTGCGTGTCCTGATCATGTCTGGGGTGGGGGTACAAAATCAACATGTGTGCGATGACGTGGTCAGCGTGTAACTCTGCAAATAGCACCGCAGAGTGATTTGAAAAGTCATAGTCAATCGGTCAATAATATAATAATACTCTTAGCCAAAATGTTTATCTTTCATTTACGAAATGTAGAAATTATGAGAACAGGAAGGTTTAGAACTTTTGTGAAACATCACAGCACAGTTGAAAAATATATGGCAATAGAAATCAATCCTGGATGGTGTTCAGAGATAGATGGGAGGGGTTGAGGGTAGCTGAAGGATGGGACTAAAAACAAACAAAATATAACTATTGTAAAATATACTGTGTCTGTAAAATGTACAGCGCCTTTGGAAAGTATTCAGACCCCTGAATACTATAGTCTTACTCTAAAGTTGATTCAATAAAACATTTCCCTCAGCAATCTACACACAATACCACATAATGATGAAGCGAAAACAGGTTTTTAGACATTTACAAAGTATTGACTCAGGGGTGTGAATACTGATGTAAATGAGATATTTCTGTATTTAATTTTCAATAAATGTACATTTTTTTCTAAAAACATGTTTTCACCTAGTCATTATGGGGTATTGTGTGTTGATAGCTAAGAAAAAAAATATCATAATTATATCAATTTTGAATTCGGGCTGTAACACAACAAAATGTGAAATAAGTCAAGGTAAACTAATGGACAACAACATTTAGGCATCTACTTCCAGCTTCTACATAGTATATACAGTGACTTTGGGAAGTATTCAGACCCCTTGACTTTTTCCACATTTTGCTACATTACAGCCTTATTCTAAAATGGATTCAATCGTATTTATCCCATCGATCTACACACAATACCCCATAATGACAAAGAAAAACATTTTTTTTAGAAATGTTTGCTAATTTATTAAAAATAAAAAACAGAAATATTATATTTACATAAGTATTCAGACCCTTTACTCAGTACTTTGTTGAAGCACCTTTGGCAGGGATTACAGCATTGAGTCTTCTTGGGTATGACGCTACAAGCTTGGCACACCTTTATTTTTGGAGTTTCTCCCATTTTTCTTTGCAGATCCTTTCAACCTCTGTCAGGTTGGATGGGAGCGTTGCTGCACAGCTACTTTATGGTCTCTCCAGAGATGTTCGATCGGGTTCTATTCTGGGCTCTGGCTGGGCCACTCAAGGACATTCAGAGACTTGTCCCGAAGCCACTGCTGCATTGTCTTGGCTATGTGCTTAGGTTCATTATCCTGTTGGAAGGTGAACCTTCACCCCGGTCTGAGGTCCTGAGTGCTCTGGAGCACTTTTTCATCAAGGATCTCTATGTACTTTGCTCAGTTCATCTTTCCCTCGATTCTGACTAGTCTCCCAGTCCCTGCTACTGAAAAATATAGTGCCAGGTTTCCTCCAGACGTGACGCTTGGCATTCAGGCCAAAGATTTCAATCTTGGTTTCATCAGACTAGAGAATCTTTTGGCAAACTCCAAGCGGGCTGTCATGTGCCTTTTACTGAGGAGTGGCATCCGTCTGGCCACTCTACCATAAAGACCTGATTGGTGGAGTGCTGCAGAGATGGTTGTCTTCTGGAAGGTTCTCCCATTTCCACAGAGGAACTCTGGAGCTCTGTCAGAGTGACCACCGGGTTCTCGGTCACCTCCCTGACCAAGGTCCTTATCCCCCAATTGCTCAGTTTGGCTGGGCAGCCAGCTCTAGGAAAAGTCTTGGTGGTTTCAAAATTCTTCCTTTTAAGAATGATGGAGGCCACTGTGTTCTTATGAACCATCAATTCCTTCGATCTCATGGCTTGGTTTTTCCTCTGACATGAACTGTCAACTGTGGGACCTTATGTAGACAGGTGTTTGGATCTTCATTCACCTTGTTGTTTACTGCGTTTGTTTACTGTTAATGTAACTAGGTATAGAAGTATAGATTGTGTCATAACTTTGTTAATCTGATATGTTGTTTGCTAGTAGGCCTACTACTTGGTACCTCTGTTTAGTTTTGTTGACATTCGTTCTCATTCGCAGTTGTGTCGGATGCATGAATAACTAGGCTTTCCTGCTTTTAGATGTCATTACTTTGGTAAGACAGCTGTGTGTACGGCTGCGTTCACATAGGGCATTCACCAATTTAAAAACAGCCTATCTATCTTGTAGCCTATATTCATTACCAAACCGGCCTAGCTGTAGGGGGCTGTATATTGTGCTGATACAGCGCAGCAGAGATAGGCTAAAGATTTCAAAATCATTCAATGATCTCGGAGTCTATTGTGTTTATTGTGGTATAGCGTGATTATAGAAGCAGAATTCAATGTCATTTCAATTCAAGACCCCCCCCAAATTGTGCCCCCTCACTGATTTCAACTGCCCCCCTAGTCACTTTATCCTGGTGCTGGGTCTGATAGGACTGTGGGAGTGGGTAGGGGATAACTGGGGAAATGGTTCTAATCATTTTTCCACCATTCATTTCTCTCATAGGGGATTTTAGAAACACTTCAAATAAGGGCTGTGTTTCGTGTAGGCTCAACCTGTTGTGACATTTTGATAACCGGGTACATTCATCTAGGACAAGATGACTTGGTGGAATGGTTGAAAAACAATTGGAACCATTTTCCTGTTTGACCGCTAGGTTTTATGGGTATTATGCCCTTTAAGTGTAAGAATTGTTTGAAAAGACTGCCTGAAATTTGAGCCTGTTTTGGTCAGAAGGAGTTTTGGCCTTCTGTGATGTCATCACCATGAGGTAAATCAGTTAATAGACGGATAAGAACGAGAGTTACAAACCTTTCTGCCAATATACAGCTAGGCTTTATGGGTCATATGGCTAATATGGTTATAAGTTTAAGTTAATATAAGTTTAGGAGTAAAAATGTTCTTAACAAGTCACATAATAAGTTGCATGGACTTGCTCTGTGTGGAATAATAGTGTTTAACATGATTTTTGAATGACTACCTCATCTCTGCACCTCACACATACCCCACATTTCCAATGCCTCGCAAAGAAGGGCACGTCTTGGGAGATGAGTAAAAAAACAAAAATGTTGGATGGTGTATCAATACACCCCAGTCACTACAAGTAACTCAGTTGCCAGAGAGGAAGGAAACCGTTCAGGGATTTCACCATGAGACCAATGGGGACTTTAAAACAGTTACAGAGCTTAATGGTTGTGTAACGGCGTTCTTCGTTTGTAGAAAGAGAGTCAGACCGAAATGCAGCGTGGTGGTTACTCATGACTTTAATGAAGAAAGTGACACATGAAATAACTATACAAATACAAAACAACAAACGGAACGTGAAACCTAATTACAGCCTATCTGGTGAAACTACACAGAGACAGGAACAATCACCCACGAAATACACAGTGAAACCCAGGCTACCTAAATACGGTTCCCAATCAGAGACAACGAGAATCACCTGACTCTGATTGAGAACCGCCTCAGGCAGCCAAGCCTATACAACACCCCTACTCAGCCGCAATCCCAAATACTACAAACCCCAATACGAAAATACAATATATAAACCCATGTCACACCCTGGCCTGAACAAATAATTAAAGAAAACACAAAATACTAAGACCAAGGCGTGACAGAACCCCCCCCCCCCCTTAAGGTGCGGACTCCCGGACGCACCTCAAAACCATAGGGAGGGTCCGGGTGGGCGTCTGTCCATGGTGGCGGTTCCGGCTTGGGACGTGGACCCCACTCCATTAATGTCCTAGTTCCTCCCCTTTGCGTCCTGGGATAATCCACCCTCGCCGCCGACCATGGCCTAATAGTCCTCACCCAGAACCCCACTGAACTGAGCAGCAGCTCGTGACTGAGGGGCAGCTCGGGACTGAGGGGCAGCTCGGGACTGAGGGGCAGCTCGGGACTGAGGGGCAGCCCGGAACTGAGGGGCAGCCCGGAACTGAGGGGCAGCCCAGTACTGAGAGGAAGCCCAGTACTGAGAGGAAGCCCAGTACTGAGATGAAGCTCAGGCAGGTAGTAGGCTCCGGTAGATCCTGGCTGGCTGGCGGATCTGGAAGATTCTGGTTGACTAGCAGATCTGGAAGATTCTGGTTGACTGGCAGATCTGGAAGAGACTGGTTGACTGGCAGATCTGGAAGAGACTGGTTGACTGGCAGATCTGGAAGAGACTGGTTGACTGGCAGATCTGGAAGAGACTGGTTGACTGGTTGACTGGCAGATCTGGAAGAGACTGGTTGACTGGCAGATCTGGAAGAGACTGGTTGACTGGCAGATCTGGAAGAGACTGGTTGACTGGCAGATCTGGAAGAATCTGGTTGACTGGCAGATCTTGAAGATCATAGCTGACTGGCAGCTCTAGCTGCTCTATGCAGAGTGGCAGATCTGGAAGAGACTGGTTGACTGACAGATCTAGAAGATCATGGCTGACTGGCGGATCTAGCTGCTCCATGCAGGCTGACAGCTCCTTGCAGACTGACAGCTCTGACTGCTCCATGCAGGCTGACAGCACCCTGCAGACCGACAGCTCCTTGCAGACCGACAGCTCCTTGCAGACTGACAGCTCCTTGCAGACTGGCAGCTCTTTGCAGACTGGCAGCTCTGGCTGCTTTATGCAGACTGACTGCTCTGGCTGCTTCATACAGACTGACAGCTCTGACTGCTCCATGCAGGCTGACACCTCCTTGCAGACTGGCAGCTCCTTGCAGACTGGCAGCTCCTTGCAGGCTGGCAGCTCCTTGCAAACTGACAGCTCCTTGCAGACTGACAGCTTTGGCTGCTTCATGCAGACTGACAGCACCTTGCAGACTGACAGCTCCCTGCAGACTGTCAGCTCAGGCTGTTCCCAACAGGCAGGAGGCTCCGGCAGCGCTGTAGAGGAGGAAGGCTCTGATAGCGCTGAACAGGCGGGAGACTCCGACAGCGCAGGAGGGAAGGAAGGCTCTGATAGCGTTGAACAGACAGGAGACTCCGGTAGCGCAGGAGAGGAGAAAGGCTCCGACAGCGCTGGAGAGGCGGGAGGCTCCGACAGCGCAGGAGGGAAGGAAGGCTCTGGCTGTGCTGAACAGGCGAGGCACACTGAAGGCCTGGTGCGTGGTGCTGGCACTGGTGATATTGGAGCGAGGACACGCACAGGAAGCCTGGTGCGGGGAGCTGCTACCGGAGGACTGGTGTGTGGAGATGGCTCTGGATAGACCGGACCGTGCAGGCGCACTGGAGCTCTTGAGCACCGAGCCTGCCCAACCTTACCTGGCTCGATGCCCACTCTAGCCCGGCCAATACGAAGGACTGGTATGAACTGCACCGGGCTATGCACCCGCACTGGAAACACTGTGCGCTCCATAGCATAACACGGTGTCTGCCCGGTCTCTCTAGCCCACCGGTAAGCACAGGGAGTTTGCGCAGGTCTCCTACCTGGCATAGCCATACTCCCTTTAAGCCCCCCCGAAAAATGTTTTTGGGGCTGCTTTTCGAGCTTCCATCCGCGTCGCCGTGCTGCCTCCTCATACCAGCGCCTCTCCGCTTTATCCGCCTCTAGTTCTTCCTTGGGACGGCGATATTCTCCCGGCTGCGCCCAGGGTCCTTTTCCGTCTAATATCATCTCCCAAGACCAGAAGTCCTTATATTGCTGCTCCTCACGATTAACAGGGAGAGTAGACTCAGGTCTGACTCCTGACTCTGCTACTCTCTCCCTGAGCCCTCCTCCAATAAATATTTGGGGGTGACTTTCGGTTTTCGCTCTGCGCCGCCGTGTCTTTCTTTTCGACTCCATTCGCCTATAGCCCTCTTCGCACTGCTCCAGCGAATCCCAGGCGGGTCCCGGCATTCTCTCTGGGTCGGCCGCCCACCTGTCTATTTCTTCCCACGTCGTATACTCCAAGCCTCTGCTGTCCATAACGTCCTCTCTTCGCTGCTGCCTGTTAACACGCTGCTCGGTCCGAGTGTGGTGGGTGATTCTGTAACGGCGTTCTTCGTTTGTAGAAAGAGAGTCGTACCGAAATGCAGCGTGGTGGTTACTCATGACTTTAATGAAGAAAGTGACACATGAAATAACTATACAAATACAAAACAACAAACAGAACGTGAAACCTAATTACAGCCTATCTGGTGAAACTACACAGAGACAGGAACAATCACCCACGAAATACACAGTGAAACCCAGGCTACCTAAATACGGTTCCCAATCAGAGACAATGAGAATCACCTGACTCTGATTGAGAACCGCCTCAGGCAGCCAAGCCTATACAACACCCCTACTCAGCCGCAATCCCAAATACTACAAACCCCAATACGAAAATACAATATATAAACCCATGTCACATCCTGGCCTGAACAAATAATTAAAGAAAACACAAAATACTAAGTAAAACTGAGGATGGATCAACATTATAGTTACTCCACAATACTAACATAATTGACAGAGTGAAAAGAAGGAAGGAACATGCATCTTGTTTGCAACAAGACACTGCAAAAATTGTGGCAAAGCAATTAATTTTTTGTCTTTAATACAAAGTGTTATGTTTGGGGCAAGACACGCTGCAGGGAGACAGGACGGACAGCTGATCGTCCTCGCAGTGGCAGACCACGTGTAACAACACCTGCACAAGATCTCTACATCAGAACATCACACCTGGGGGACAGGTACTGGATGGCAACAACAAATTCCAGAGTTAAACCAGGAAAACACAATCTCGCCATCAGTGCTCAGACTGTCCGCAATAGGCTGAGAGAGGCTGGACTGAGGGCTTATAGGCCTGTTGTAAGGCAACTCCTCACCAGACAAAGCCACTGTCGCTGGATCCAACAGGACTGGCAAAAAGTGCTCTTCACTGACGAGTTGCGGTTTTGTCTCACTAGGGGTGAATGTCGGATTCACGTTTATCATCGAAGGAATGAGCGTTACACCGAGGCCTGTACTCTGGGAGGTGGAGGGTCCGTCATGGTCTGGGGCGGTGTGTCACAGCATCATCGGACTGAGCTTGTTGTTTATGCAGGCAATCTCAACGCTGTGCGTTACAGGGATGACATCCTCCTCCCTCACGTGGTACCCTTCCTGCAGGCTCATCCTGACATGCCCCTCCAGCATGACAATGCCACCAGCCATACTGCCAGCGAAGAGCCCGGAGGGCTAGGGCCATTCCCCCCAGAAATGTCCGGGAAATGTGCAGGTGCCTTGGTGGACAGGTGGGATAACATCTCACAGCAAGAACTGGCAAATCTGGTGCAGTCCATGAGGAGGAGATGCACTGCAGTACTTACTTTAGATTTGGACCCCCCCTCCTTTGTTCATAGACACATTATTCCATTTCTGTTAGTTACATGTCTGTGGAACTTGTTCAATTTATGTCTCAGTTGTTGAATCTTATGTTCATACAAATATTTACACATGTTAAGTTTCCTGAAAATAAACGCAGTTGACAGTGAGGGGACATTTCTAAAAGACAGGAACATCACATTTTTGACTGGCACTTAAACAAATCATAGTAAATGACATCTGTTTGTCAAGGCCACAACAGATATTTACCCTGCCCCCACCCTCCCAATGAACATTTATCATTGTTAAAGTTGTAAATATGTATCAGAATGATTTGTATTATTGTTTCATTCACTTTTCTTTTTGACCTGCAGTGTTGGAGCTCTGTGTTTAAGAATCTCATTGAACCTGTGCATGTGACTAATCATTTAAACTGTAAAATTAACATGAAAAGTAAATGTTGGTTACGCTGATTTTGCTTCAGGCACACTTTTAAAACAACAAACAACAGCAACACAAACACAAATGCTTTGCTGCGTTCACCTTCTCTCTCACGTGCCACTCACACACACACACACAAAATCATCTTATATGATACAGTACTTGCTGACTTTGTGGCGGGAACCTCAGGGGAACCTGTTATGTAGACAAACTCTGACAGTATATTCTGTTACCATCATTATCATGCCAGCCCAGCCAGGTATAGAAGGCGGAGACACTTGCTGTGCTGGCAGAAAGCATTATTATGCTGTAGGTTACTATAAAATTCAGAGAAACTACTGTATAGCTCCATCGTTTTAACTATGAAATATGCCTGACCAGCTGTTCTGTTTCTTTTGTCTGTTTCCAGAGGAGCGTTTTCAGTGGTGCGCAGATGTGTCAAGCTGTGTAGTGGACAGGAATATGCCGCCAAAATCATCAACACCAAAAAGCTATCTGCAAGAGGTAAGCAATAAACTCCGTCCCCAAGTACTGTTTCACTTGTTGTCTACATTTGAGAGAGAGAGAGAGAGAGAGCTGGCTTATTTTATGCACTTGGTTTGATTTGCTATCAGGCTTTGTGTTGGCTTTTGGCTCATTGTATTAGATTATTATGGTTGATGTCTTGTAGCCTCAACATATTCCCCCCTGAGCCAGAGACAAGCATACCTCTCTTAACATGGTGGAGATGACACTGCATTTTCAGTATCTATCGCTCAGAGTTAAAGTAGAGTCTGATTCATCCCATATTCCCAGGGTTGATATTTTATTTAAATAGTTGATGCTCAGATTGCAATATGACTTGGAAGAGTGGAACCTAGCCTGCCACATGTCGGGAGCTGGTACTGTACCGTAGCTAGGTTACTAATCAGAACTGCTTACGTTAACCAGTAGGCCTGCTACATTATAGGACACATCGCTCTCTGTCTATAGGCCATACTGTATATCTACATACAGTGCATTCTAAAAGTTTTCAGACCCCTTGACTTTTTCCACATTTTTGTTACGTAACAGCCTTATTCTCAAATGGATTAAATCAATGTTGTTCCTCATCAATCTACACAAAATACCCAATAATGACAAAGTGAAAACATTGAAAAAAAAACTGTTTTTGCTTCGTCATTATGTGGTATTATGATGTCATTATGGGGTATTATGATGTCATTATGGGGTATTATGTGTAGATTGATGAGGGGGAAAAAACTATTTAATCAATTTTAGAATAAAGCTGTAATGTAACAAAATGCGGAAAAAGTCAAGGGTTCTGAATACTTCCTGAATGTACTGTATGTACTGTATGTACTGTATGTACTGTATGTACTGTATGTACTGTATGTACTCTACCCACATGACACAAGTTGTAGCTGAGCTGTGTGTTAGATACTTCTATGTCCTAGTATTTGATCTGAGCTGTGTGGTAGCTACCTCCATGTCCTAGTATTTGATCTGAGCTGTGTGGGAGCTACCTCCATGTCCTAGTATTTGATCTGAGCTGTGTGGGAGCTACCTCCATGTCCTAGTATTTGATCTGAGCTGTGTGGGAGCTACCTCCATGTCCTAGTATTTGATCAGCTGTGTGGTAGCTACCTCCATGTCCTAGTATTTGATCTGAGCTGTGTGGGAGCTACCTCCATGTCCTAGTATTTGATCTGAGCTGTGTGGTAGCTACCTCCATGTCCTAGTATTTGATCTGAGCTGTGTGGTAGCTACCTCCATGTCCTAGTATTTGATCTGAGCTGTGTGTTAGATACTTCCATGTCCTAGTATTTGATCTGAGCTGTGTGGGAGCTACCTCCATGTCCTAGTATTTGATCTGAGCTGTGTGGGAGCTACCTCCATGTCCTAGTATTTGATCTGAGCTGTGTGGGAGCTACCTCCATGTCCTAGTATTTGATCTGAGCTGTGTGGTAGCTACCTCCATGTCCTAGTATTTGATCTGAGCTGTGTGGGAGCTCCCTCCATGTCCTAGTATTTGATCTGAGCTGTGTGGTAGCTACCTCCATGTCCTAGTATTTGATCTGAGCTGTGTGGGAGCTACCTCCATGTCCTAGTATTTGATCTGAGCTGTGTGGGAGCTACCTCCATGTCCTAGTATTTGATCTGAGCTGTGTGGTAGCTACCTCCATGTCCTAGTATTTGATCTGAGCTGTGTGGGAGCTACTTCCATGTCCTAGTATTTGAGGGGAATGGGATGTATAGGCTTAGCGCAGCATATAATATTCAAAAGTAAGCTTATCCTTGTCATGACAGGGAGTGACAGACATGATTTTCACTTGTGTACTGCTTGTTGAGGTGTTCGGATATCCTCTTGGCAAATCATATTTATTTTTATGTCGTTCAAAACAAATGTTGAAACGTATGATGACACAAGCAAAAGAGCAGGAGGACATAGAGGAAAAGAGAGGGAGATTGATAGATGAATGTGTGAAAGGGAGATATTGGGAGGGAGGGAGGGAAAGAGAGGGAGGGGGGGCAGGCACGTTAGGAACTTGGTAGCTGTGGGCCATGCGTCTGTTCCCCTACATGCCTTTAGCACGGGACTCTCATCTGACACACACACACACACACACACACACACACACACACACACACACACACACACACACACACACACACACACACACACACACACACACACACACACACACACACACACACACACACACACACACACACACACACACACACACACACACACACACACCGAATACAACAGGTGTAGACGTTACTGTGAAATGCTTCCTTACGAGCCCTCTCCAAATAATGCGTTAAAAAGTATGAAGATTAGCACACAATAAAGGAAACAGTAACACAATAAAATAACAGTAATGAGGCTATATACAAGGAGTAGTGGTTCTGAATCAATGTGTAAGGGGTATGAGGTAGTTGAGGTAATATGGTAGAAGTGACTTGGCAATCAGGATATATAATTAACAGATAGTAAAAGCAGAACACTCTGATTGACATCTTGTTACCAGTAATGCTGTAAAGTTACTTTGTATCTCATTCCTCTGGAAGCTCTTCACTGTTGTTGTTTTCATTGTTGTCAAGGCTACTGTATGGTTAACCTATGTGTGAAAGCTGTGTTGAACCCGTCCATCAGAGGAACTGTTAATGTCATCTGCCAAATGTCAGGGGTGGTGGTCGAGGGTGGGGCTGTTGGCACAGCCCTCAGCCAATCAAAGAGCTTGTTTATGGATGTGGAGCCTGGACAGGGTTGCAGGCGGTCAGCTATTGGGCCACTATATTATCAATGGGAATATGAAACACGGCTTAAGTCATAGATACTGTTGATGAGAGAGAGTTAGTGTGAGGGTGTGGGTAGGTTCAGAGTCACCTGCAATGCATTGGAAGTCACAGAAGTATGACCTGGATTTAGCCTGTATTTAGGCTGGATTTAGCCTGTATTTAGGCTGGATTTAGCCTGTATTTAAACTGTATTTAGGATATATTTAGACTGTATTTAGGATATATTTAGCCTATATTTAAACTGTATTTAGGATATATTTAGCCTATATTTAGCCTGTATTTAGACTGTATTTACGCCTCATTTTGTCATTGTCAGGATGACTGGGTCTGATATTCTTCAAACTTCTCTAGGGTAGGGGGCAGTATTTTGAATTTTGGATGAAAAGCATGCCCAAATTAAACTGCCTTCTTCTCAGGCCCAGAAGATAGGATATGCATATAATTAGTATATTTGGATAGAAAACACTCTAAAGTTTTCAAAACTGTTAAAATAATGTTTGTGAGTATATCAGAGCTGATTTGGCAGGTGAAAACCCGAGAAAAATCCATTCAGGAAGTAGGATGTTTTTGTTGTTGAAGTTTTCTATTCAATGCCATTACAGTATCCATTGACTAAGGACTCAAATTGCAGTTCCTATGCCTTCCACTAGATGTCAACAGTCTTTAGAAATTGTTTCAGGCTTGTATTCTGATAAATGAGGGAGTAAGAGCAGTCTGAATGAGTGGACCCTGCCATGTCACAGAGCTTTTTCATGCGCGCGACCAGAGAGAGTGCCTTTTTTGTTTACCTTTTGAACGGTAGTGTATATTATTTAGTACAGTGGCTAGTGAAAGTATTCACCCCCTTGGCATTTTCCTATTTTGTTGCCTTACGACCTGGAATTAAAATACATTTTTGGGGGGTTTGTTATCATTTGATTTACACAACATGCTTACCACTTTGAAGATGCAAAATATTTTCTATTGTGAAACAAACAAGAAATAAGACAAAAAAACAGAACTTGAGCGTGCATAACTATTCACCCCCCCAAAGTCAATACTTTGTAGAGCCACCTTTTGCAGCAATTACAGCTGTAAGTCTCTTGGGGTATGTCTCTATAAGCTTGGCACATCTAGCCACAGGGATTTTTGCCCATTCTTCAAGGCAAAATTGTTCCAGCTCCTTCAAGTTGGATAGGTTCCGCTGGTGTACAGCAATCTTTAAGTCATACCACAGATTCTCAATTGGATTGAGGTCTGGCCTTTGACTAGGCCATTCCAAGACATTTAAATGTTTCCCCTTAAACCACTAGAGTGTTAATTTAGCAGTATGCTTAGGCTCATTGTCCTGCTGGAAGGTGAACCTCCGTCCCAGTCTCAAATCTATGGAAGACTGAAACACATTTCCCTCAAGAATTTCCCTGTATTTTGCGCCATCCATCATTCCTTCAATTCTGACCAGTTTCCCAGTCCCTGCCGATGAAAAACATCCCCACAGCATGATGCTGCCACCACCATGCTTCACTGTGGGGATGGTATTCTCGGGGTGATGAGAGGTGTTGGGTTTGCGTCAGACTTGGCGTTTTCCTTGACGGCCAAAAAGATTAATCTTAATTCTTCCATATGTTTGGGGAGTCTCCCACATCACTTTTCACCAAACATGTTTTCTAAATGTTTTTCTGGTTTCAAACCCCCAATTTACCTGTTCATTATTTAACCCTCTGTTCCACCATGTTTTTTTTGTGAGTGATTGTTTCTATGTAGGAAGGTCCGTTATTGTGGGCTCTGTTTTTGTATTGAATTTATTATATGTTGAGTAAAATACGTTTATTATATCATATCTGCTGTCCTGCGCCTGACTCCTATACACCAGCTACACACAGACTTCCTTACATTTATAATAAAAGCATTACATGCATAATAACATTTTCCGTCACTTTTGATAATATTTGCGCTTATAGCCTACAACCATGTACTCATTTCTGCGCTTATAATGTGAAGAAATAGCCTAATAGTTTATCAACATTTTAAGCTAAATGTTCTGATCTCTTGTGTCAGCCTTAATGGGTAAATAAATGTTTTGTAATGCTAGTGGTTTTATTAATTTGGGATCTGTCGGATCCCACAACTGTCCCAGACTATGTTCGGAATATTTATTTCTCGCACAGAATAGAATAGGTTAACTTTTGTACTATGGGAGATAGTAAATTAACATAGGCTAGTGCTTTTGCTGTTTGATAGGTCGACTCATCTTGTTGGCTGATGAAAAGTAAATGTGGACAGTTCCTCCAATATGCACCTCGGAATTAGATAAGGATGCGCTCAGTTGCGTCCCAGATGTGTCTGTCTTCACTTGTAGCCTGTGAGAAAGACCTGATCATGTGATGGAGAGCCGTGTGAGTGAGAATGTCTTCGGAGCAGGCAGCACTCAGGGAGAAGGGCTGCAAAAGGCATGTTTTTTTTTAGGGTGCATTATGGCCACACGAAGGGGATGCCACCGGGAAAGTGCTTCTCAAATTGTGAATGAGAGATTGACAAAGTGTGTACGGCCTGCCCAAAAAAACACAAAGCTGAGCTCGTGCCCTTTCAAGCGACTTTTTTCAAATCCTCATTAGTCGTGCCATGCAGCCTAGCCCAATGTTTGCAGAACAAATAAAGTTACATAAATAATTCTTAATTAAGCATACAGGAGTACCTATTTCTTTGTTAACCTCTCAACACAAAAAAAAGCCTCGTGCGCACGCCCTCAAATCGTTTGGAGAAAATATTGTTTTTATTTTATTCAGCTTTGTTCAATTGAATTCTTCATACTATAAAGTAATATTAAATAATGGCACTGAATTCTAAGCAAATCTTGTCTGCTAAATGAGGTAGTGTATCCCACAGCCATATGGCATAGCAAGATCAGGACCCAACGTAAGGACAAATCACATTATGCAATTCTGTTCTTCTGAAATGGACTACATTTTCTTCATTTCATGTTTCTTTAGACCTGTCTAAAATAAATAATGGATTTATTGTGATGATGTAGACTATATTACATGGATTTATCAGACTTTTTAAAATGTAGATGTTCAAAAGGTCTGCATCAGTGGCTTGTAGGCTGTGTGTGGAAGCCAGGAGATGCTAAATGTGCTTATGTTAATTAACGGTCAATTACCGACAGTTATTTACTTGACAATCACCGGCTGACGGAATTTCGTAACCGCCACCTCCCTAGATGTGATGATGTGATTGATACAAGTATCTCATTCTCTCCTCTCCTCTCCTCTCCTCTCCTCTCCTCTCCTCTCCTCTCCTCTCCTCTCCTCTCCTCTCCTCTCCTCTCCTCTCCTCTCCTCTCCTCTCCTCTCCTCTCCTCTCCTCTCCTCTCCTCTCCTCTCCTCTCCTCTCCTGTCACGATGAGTCATAAATAGTCAGTCTACTCTGCTCCCTCACACTCAAGCATGCTAAAACCTCGCAGACAGTCTCACAGTATCAGACATGCATGCCCACACACAGAAACACACAGAAATGTATGCAAAGGCTACACAAGTGCAGTCAGACTTTCTGTTGCACTCTCATTCTCTCTCATACACAGACGTGCGGGCGCACGCACGCACGCACGCACGCACGCACGCACGCACGCACGCACGCACGCACGCACGCACGCACGCACACACACACACACACACACACACACACACACACACACACACACACACACACACACACACACACACACACACACACACACACTCAGTACAATACAGAGTTGAGTTCAGCTATCGCTGTAGGGTTTTTGGGCAGCAGTGGGTTTCTGTTGATTCTCATACCCAGTGAACACATCTCCTCATCCTCTCTTCTCCTCCATCCTCTCTTCTTCTCCCCATCCTCTCTTCTCCCCCTCCTGCTCCTCCATCTACCAGCATCCACCAGCCTACACCATTCTATACCAGCCACCACCAGCCTATACCATTCTATACCAGCCACCACCAGCCTATACCATTCTATACCAGCCACCACCAGCCTATACCATTCTATACCAGCCACCACCAGCCTATACCATTCTATACCAGCCACCACCAGCCTATACCATTCTATACCAGCCACCACCAGCCTATACCATTCTATACCAGCCACCACCAGCCTATACCATTCTATACCAGCCACCACCAGCCCATACCATTCTATACCAGCTACCACCAGCCTATACTAGCCTATAACAGCCTATACCATTCTATACCAGCCACCACCAGCCCATACCATTCTATACCAGCCACCACCAGCCTATACTATTCTATACCAGCCACCACCAGCCTATACCATTCTATACCAGCCACCACCAGCCTATACCATTCTATACCAGCCACCACCAGCCTATACCATTCTATACCAGCCACCACCAGCCCATACCATTCTATACCAGCCACCACCAGCCTATACTAGCCTATAACAGCCTATACCATTCTATACCAGCCACCACCAGCCCATACCATTCTATACCAGCCACCACCAGCCTATACTAGCCTATACCAGCCCATACCATCCTATACCATCCTATACCAGCCTATGCCATCCTACACCAGCCTATACTAGCCTATACCAGCCTATACCATCCTATACCAGCCACCACCAGCCTATACCAGCCTATATGATCCTATACCAGCCACCACCAGTCTATTCCAGCCACCACCAGCCTATACCAGCCACCACCAGCCTATACCAGCCACCACCAGCCTATACCAGCCACCACCAGCCTATACCAGCCACCACCAGCCTATACCAGCCTATACCAGCCACCACCAGCATATACCATCCTATACCAGCCTATACCAGCCACCACCAGCCTATACCAGCCACCACCAGCCTATACCAGCCACCACCAGCCTATACCAGCCACCACCAGCCTATACCAGCCACCACCAGCCTATACCAGCATATACCATCCTATACCAGCCACCACCAGCCTATACCAGTATATACCAGCCTATACCAGCCACCACCAGCCTATACAAGCCACCACCAGCCTATACCAGCATATACCATCCTATACCAGCCACCACCAGCCTATACCAGCATATACCATCCTATACCAGCCTATACCAGCCACCACCAGCCTATACCAGCCACCACCAGCCTATTCCAGCCACCACCAGCCTATACCAGCATATACCATCCTATACCAGCCTATACCAGCCACCACCAGCCTATACCAGCCACCACCAGCCTATTCCAGCCACCACCAGCCTATACCAGCATATACCATCCTATACCAGCCACCACCAGCATATACCAGCCTATACCAGCCACCACCAGCCTATACCAGCCACCACCAGCCTATACAAGCCACCACCAGCCACCACCAGCATATACCATCCTATACCAGCATATACCATCCTATACCAGCCACCACCAGCCTATACCAGCCACCACCAGCCTATACCAGCCACCACCAGCCTATACCAGCCACCACCAGCCTATACCAGCCACCACCAGCCTATTCCAGCCAACACCAGCCTATACCATCCAATGCCAGCCTATACCAGCCTATACTAATAATCCCCAGTTTACAATTGGCTCATTAATCCCCCTCCTCTCCCCTGTAACTATTCCCCAGGTCGTTGCTGCAAATGAGAACATGTTCTCAGTCAACTTACAAGTAAAATAACGGATAAAAAATAAAATAAAATACCAGCCACCACCAGCCTATTCCAGCCACCACCAGTCTATACAAGCATATATCATCCTATACCATCCTATACTATCCTATACCAGCCACCACCAGGCTATACTATCTTATATCAGCCTATACCATCCGTTACCAGCCAACACCAGCTTATACCAGCCTATACCATCCTATATCATCCTATACCAGCCACCACCAGCCTATACCAGCCACCACCATCCTATACCAGCCTATACCAGCCACCACCAGCCTATACTAGCCTATATCATCCTATACCAGCCAATACCAGCCTATACCAGCATATATAATCCTATACCATCCTATACCAGCCTATACCATCCACCACCAGCCTATACCAGCCTATACCAACCTATTTATTTATTATGTTACCGGGTAAGTTGACTGAGAACACATTCTCTATACCAGCCTATACCAGCCACCATCAGCCTATACCAACCTATACCAGCCGTTACCATCCTATACCAACCTATACCAGCCTATACCAGCCACCATCAGCCTATACCAGCCGTTACCATCCTATACCAACCTATACCAGCCTATATCAGCCTATAACAGAGGTTACCATCCTATACCAACCTATACCAGCCTATACCAGCCACCATCAGCCTATACCAACCTATACCAGCCGTTACCATCCTATACCAACCTATACCAGCCACCATCAGCCTATACCAACCTATACCAGCCTATACCAGCCACCATCAGCCTATACGGCAGTGTAGCCTAGTGGTTAGAGCGTTGGACTAGTAACCGGAAGGTTGCGAGTTCAAACCCCCGAGCTGACAAGGTACAAATCTGTCGTTCTGCCCCTGAACAGGCAGTTAACCCACTGTTCCCAGGCCGTCATTGAAAGTAAGAATATGTTCTTAACTGACTTGCCTGGTTAAAAAAAGGTAATTTAAAAAAAAAAAACCAACCTATACCAGCCGTTACCAACCTATACCAGCCACCATCAGCCTATACCAACCTTAGCCTATACCAACCACCATCAGCCTATACCAACCTATACCAGCCCATACCAGCTTATACCTGTTTTTACCAGTCTAATAAAGGGGTTAGAGAGACAATATAAATTGTATGCATGAAGAGAGAGGTGAGAGTTGGGAGGAATGGAGAGTAGGAAAGAAAGAGGGAGAGGAGGAAGAGAGTTGGGAGGAATGGAGAGTGTGATAGAAAGGGAGAGGAGGAAGAGAGTTGGGAGGAATGGAGAGTGTGATAGAAAGGGAGAGGAGGAAGAGAGTTGGGAGGAATAGAGAGTGTGATAGAAAGGGAGAGGAGGAAGAGAGTTGGGAGGAATGGAGAGTAGGAAAGAAAGGGGGAGAGTTGGGAGGAATGGAGAGTAGGAAAGAAAGAGGGAGAGGAGGAAGAGAGTTGGGAGGAATGGAGAGTGTGATAGAAAGGGAGAGGAGGAAGAGAGTTGGGAGGAATGGAGAGTGTGATAGAAAGGGAGAGGAGGAAGAGAGTTGGGAGGAATAGAGAGTGTGATAGAAAGGGAGAGGAGGAAGAGAGTTGGGAGGAATGGAGAGTGTGATAGAAAGGGAGAGGAGGAAGAGAGTTGGGAGGAAGGGAGAGGAGGAAGAGAGTTGGGAGGAATGGAGAGTGTGATAGAAAGGGAGAGAGAGGAAGAGAGTTGGGAGGAATGGAGAGTGTGATAGAAAGGGAGAGGAGGAAGAGAGTTGGGAGGAATGGAGAGTGTGATAGAAAGGGAGAGGAGGAAGAGAGTTGGGAGGAATGGAGAGTGTGATAGAAAGGGAGAGAGAGGAAGAGAGTTGGGAGGAATGGGGAGTATGATAGAAAGGGAGAGAGGAGGAAGAGAGTTGGGAGGAATGGAGAGTGTGATAGAAAGGGAGAGAGGAGGAAGAGAGTTGGAGGTAGGAGACAATGATAGTAATCAGTGTTGTCTTTGTCCTCAGACAGCAGTTTGTCTTCGTAATTTAAACACTGTCCTCTCTCTCCTCTCTCCCTCAGCCATCGCTCTCCCCTCATCTTTAGAACATGTAATCACTAGGTACTCTCTTCACTGTCACTCTTCTATGTATGTGTGTGTGTGCATGTGACCATGTGTGTGTATGTGTGTAACCCTCTGTGCTCTGCATAGTGTGCGTTCACATACACCCTGCTGTGTGTGTGTGTGTGTTGTTTTCTCTGTGTGTGTTGTTCGTGTATGGTACAGGCTTATGTAACAGTGATGATCTCCAACAGGTATTCCATGGCAGTCAGTCAGTCACTAGCCAGTCTACATTGTGTCCCCTCCAATCTGTTGGAGAATGATTATCCCTCCCTCCCTCCCTCCCTCCCTCCCTCCCTCCCTCCCTCCCTCCCTCCCTCCCTCCCTCCCTCCCTGCCCCTCCCTGCCTCCCTCCCTGCCTGCCTGCCTGCCTGCCTGTCTCCCTGCCTCCCTGCCTCCCTGCCTGTCTCCCTCCCAGCCTGTCTCCCTCCCTGCCTGTCTCCCTTCCTGCCTGTCCCCCTGCCTGTCTCCCTGCCTGTCTCCCTGCCTGTCTCCCTGCCTGTCTCCCTGCCTGTTTCCCTTCCTGCCTGTCTCCCTGCCTGTCTCCCTACCTTCCCCCTGCCTATCTACCTCCCTGCCTCCCTACCTCCCTACCTCCCTGCCTGTCTCCCTGCCTGTCTCCCTGCCTGTCTCCCTGCCTGTCTCCCTACCTTCCCCCCTGCCTCCCTACCTCCCTACCTCCCTGCCTGTCTCCCTGCCTGTCTCCCTGCCTGTCTCCCTGCCTCCCTCCCTGCCTACCTTCCTCCCTGCCTCCCTCACTCCCTACCTTCCTCCCTGGCTAGCTACCTCCCTGCCTCCCTGCCTGTCTACCTTCCTCCCTGGCTAGCTACCTCCCTGCCTCCCTGCCTACCTACCTCCCTGCCTCCCTACCTCCCTGCCTCCCTCGTCCAAGCAGCTAGTGGACCTGTTGTCTTTGTACTAGAGAGATGCTGACATCCAACTGTCTGTATATTATTTTGTTCAGTCACAGATAGTGACACTGAAGTGCCTTGGTTTATGACATCGAAGTAAAGTGGAGTCACGTGGTGAAGATGACGCACTAGAACAGAATTCTGGTTAATATACAGTCATAATGATTTTAAAAAACACACCTTGTTTATACAGCAAAAGACTCTTAAGGTCACAGAGTTCACGGGAAACTAATGAACTAAATGAATGCCACTACCAGTATGGACTTGTGAGTTGGAATTGTAACGGAATTCAGGATACACTTAAGAGGTATATAATTCTGGTGCATTTAAAGCCTCTTAATTGTGATGTGGCAATAATCTAAGATTAAGATATGGGTGGGTCAGGTGTTCTCCTCCCCAGGTGGCAAGCGTTCTAAGGGTGTCAGTATTCTAATTGCAAAGACGAATGTCTTTCAAACCTTCTAACTTGCATACTTACCAGGATGGTGGACGTGTGATAGCCTCAGGATGGTTACAAAATGACAAGTGTACCCTAATAAATGTACATGCACCTAATTCTTCACAAAACACCGTCCTCTCTTCCTTGGTGCCTGCAATATCTATCTCTCTTCGGGGTCCCATAGTCATGGGCGGTGACTTTAATTTGGGTTTGCTGTCCCTTACTAGACCGTTCTGGCGCCCCCCTTCCCTCAGACAGGCCTGTCACAGCAGCAATGGTGGAATTATTTCACTTGTATTCACTTGAATACACCTTCTACTCAAAAGCCCTCAATTCTGACTCCAGGATCGACCGTATTCTTAAGTCCTCTAACCTGATTCAGAATGATATGGATACCAGTATTCATAGTATTCCTATAAGTGACCATGCGCCCATCTCTGTAACCCCCCCCCCTCGCTAATCCCTTCATGTCCCAACAGTCGAGGCTGAACACCTCCCTCTTGAAAAACAAGGATTTCACGAGGTGTGATAGAATCATAGAATTCGTTGAACTGAAACCTTAGCTCTGTGACTCTGGTCGACACCATCTGGGAAGCTTTTAAGGCCACTTGTACGGGTTGGATAATTAGTTTCTCATCAGCTGAAAAAAATGAAAGAGCTCAAAGAAAAAGTCTAAGCTGTCTTCGGAGATTCAAATACTGGAGGGGGAACATACTGTATGTCAGAGCCGTTGAACCTAGCCTTGAGAACCTCCCTCCTGTCTACCAGGGCAGATCTACAGAAACACCAGGAGACTGATTTTGCTCTTTTCCGACTCCAGAGATTTTATTTTGAGTCAGGGCAGAGGGTAGGTGGCAGGGGGGATGTTAGCGCGGGGGGATGTTAGCGCGGGGGGGGATGTTAGCGCAGGGGGAATGTTAGCGCATGGGGAATGTTAGCGCATGGGGGATGTTAGCGCATGGGGGATGTTTGCGCAGGGGGATGTTTGCGCAGGGGGATGTTTGCGCAGGGGGATGTTTGCGCAGGGGGATGTTTGCGCAGGGGGATGTTTGCGCAGGGGGATGTTTGCGCAGGGGGATGTTTGCGCAGGGGGAATATTAGCGCATGGGGGATATTAGCGCAGGGGGATGTTAGCGCAGGGGGATATTAGCGCAAGGGGGATGTTAGCGCAGGGGGATGTTAGCGCATAAAGGAAAGGAGGGGGATGGGCAGGGGGATGTTAGCGCAGGGGGGATGTTAGCGCAGGGGGATGTTAGAGCAGGGTGGATGTTAGAGCAGGGTGGATGTTAGAGCAGGGGGATGTTAGAGCAGGGGGATGTTAGCGCAGGGGGATGTTAAAAGGGGATGTTAGCGCAGGGGGATGTTAGCGCAGCAGGGGGATGTTAGCGCAGGGGGGATGTTAGCGCAGGGGGATGTTAGCGCAGGGGGATGCAGGGGAGCGCAGGGGGTGTTAAAGGGGGATGTTAGCGCAGGGGGATGTTAGCGCAGGGGGATGTTAGCGCAGGGGGATGTTAGCGCAGGGGGATGTTAGAGCAGGGGGATGTTAGAGCAGGGGGATGTTAGCGCAGGGGGATGTTAGCGCAGGGGGGATGTTAGCGCAGGGGGATGTTAGCGCAGGGGGATGTTAGCGCAGGGGGATGTTGCGCAGGGGGATGTTAGCGCAGGGGGGATGTTAGAGCAGGGTGGATGTTAGAGCAGGGGGATGTTAGAGCAGGGGGATGTTAGCGCAGGGGGATGTTAGCGCAGGGGGATGTTAGAGCAGGGGGATGTTAGCGCAGGGGGATGTTAGCGCAGGGGGATGTTAGAGAAGGGGGATGTTAAAGCAGGGGATGTTAGAGCAGGGGGATGTTAGAGCAGGGGGATGTTAGAGCAGGGGGATGTTAGAGCAGGGGATGTTAGAGCATAAGGGAAGAGGGCAGGAGGGATGTTAGAGCAGGGGATGTTAGCGCAGGTGGGGATGTTAGAGCAGGGGGATGTTAGGGCAGGGGGATGTTAAGCAGGGGGATGTTAGCACAGGGGGATGTTAGAGCAGGGGGATGTTAGAGCAGGGTGGATGTTAGAGCAGGGTGGATGTTAGCGCAGGGGATGTTAGCGCAGGGGGATGTTAGCGCAGGGGGTGTTAGCGCAGGGGGATGTTAGAGAAGGGGGATGTTAAAGCAGGGGGATGTTAGAGCAGGGGGATGTTAGAGCAGGGGGATGTTAGAGCAGGGGGATGTTAGAGCATAAGGGAAGAGGGCAGGAGGGATGTTAGAGCAGGGGGATGTTAGCACAGGTGGGGATGTTAGAGCAGGAGGGATGTTAGCGCAGGGGGATGTTAGGGCAGGGGGATGTTAGAGCAGGGGGATGTTAGCACAGGGGGATGTTAGAGCAGGGGGATGTTAGAGCAGGGGGATGTTAGAGCATAAGGGAAGAGGGCAGGAGGGATGTTAGAGCAGGGGATGTTAGCGCAGGTGGGGATGTTAGAGCAGGAGGGATGTTAGCGCAGGGGGATGTTAGGGCAGGGGGATGTTAGAGCAGGGGGATGTTAGCACAGGGGGATGTTAGAGCAGGGGGATGTTAGCGCAGGGGGGATGTTAGAGCAGGGGAATGTTAGAGCATAAGGGAAGAGAGCAGGGGGATGTTAGCACAGGGGGATGTTAAAGCAGGGGGATGGGGATGTTAAAGCAGGGGGATGTTAAAGCGGGGGATGTTAGAGCGGGGGGATGTTAAAGCAGGGGGATGTTAGAGCAGGGGATGTTAGAGCAGGGGGATGTTAAAGCAGGGGGATGTTAAAGCAGGAGGGATGTTAGAGCAGGGGGATGTTAGAGCAGGGGGATGTTAGAGCAGGGGGATGTTAAAGCAGGGGGATGTTAAAGCAGGGGGATGTTAAAACAGGGGGATGTTAAAGCAGGGGGATGTTAGAGCATGGGGATATTAGCGCAAGGGGATGTTAGCGCAGGGGGATGTTAGCGCATAAAGGAAGAGGGCAGGGGGATGTTAGCGCAGGGGGGATGTTAGCGCAGGGGGATGTTAGCGCAGGGGGATGTTAGAGCAGGGTGGATGTTAGAGCAGGGTGGATGTTAGAGCAGGGGGATGTTAAAGCAGGGGGATGTTAGAGCAGGGGGATGTTAGAGCAGGGGGATGTTAGAGCAGGGGGATGTTAGCGCAGGGGGATGTTAGCGCAGGGGGTGTTAGCGCAGGGGGATGTTAGAGAAGGGGGGATGTTAAAGCAGGGGGATGTTAGAGCAGGGGGATGTTAGAGCAGGGGGATGTTAGAGCAGGGGGATGTTAGAGCAGGGGGATGTTAAGGGGAGAGGGCAGGGGGATGTTAGAGCAGGGGGATGTTAGCGCAGGGGGGATGTTAGAGCAGGGGGATGTTAGGGCAGGGGGATGTTAGAGCAGGGGGATGTTAGCACAGGGGGGGGATGTTAGAGCAGGCGGGATGTTAGAGCAGGGGGATGTTAGAGCAGGGGGGATGTTAGCGCAGGGGGATGTTAGCGCAGGGGGATGTTAGCGCAGGGGATGTTAGCGCAGGGGGATGTTAGAGCAGGGGGATGTTAGAGCAGGGGGATGTTAGAGCAGGGGGGATGTTAGAGCAGGGGGATGTTAGAGCATAAGGGAAGAGAGCAGGGGGATGTTAGAGCAGGGGGATGTTAGAGCAGGGGGATGTTGGGGATGTTAGAGCAGGAGGGATGTTAAAGCAGGGTGGATGTTAGAGCAGGGGGGATGTTAGAGCAGGGGGATGTTAGCAGCAGGGGGATGTTTAGGGGATGCAGAGCAGGGGGATGTTAGAGCAGGGGGATGTTAAAGCAGGGGGATGTTAAAGCAGGGGGATGTTAGAGCTGGGGGATGTTAAAGCAGGGGGGATGTTAGAGCAGGGGGATGTTAGCAGGGGATGTTAGCGCAGGGGATGTTAGAGCAGGGGGATGTTAGAGCAGGGGATGTTAAAGCAGGGGGATGTTAGAGCAGGGGGATGTTAGAGCAGGGGGATGTTAGAGCAGGGGGATGTTAGAGCAGGGGGATGTTAAAGCAGGGGGATGTTAAAGCAGGGGGGATGTTAAAGCAGGGGGATGTTAAAGCAGGGGGATGTTAGAGCATGGGGATGTTAAAGCAGGGGGATGTTAAGCAGGGGGATGTTAGAGCATGGGGATGTTAAAGCATGGGGATGTTAAAGCAGGGGGATGTTAGAGGGGATGTTAGAGCAGGGGGATGTTAGCGCATGGGGATGTTAGAGCAGGGGGGATGTTAGAGCAGGGGATGTTAGAGCAGGGGGATGTTAGAGCAGGGGGATGTTAGAGCAGGGGGATGTTAAAGCAGGGGGGATGTTAGAGCAGGGGGATGTTAAGCATAAGGGAAGAGAGCAGGGGGATGTTAGCAGCAGGGGGATGTTAGAGCAGGGGGATGTTAAAGCAGGGGGATGTTAAAGCAGGGGGATGTTAAAGCGGGGGATGTTAGAGCGGGGGGATGTTAAAGCAGGGGATGTTAGAGCAGGGGGATGTTAGAGCAGGGGGATGTTAAAGCAGGGGGATGTTAAAGCAGGAGGGATGTTAGAGCAGGGGATGTTAGAGCATGGGGATGTTAAAGCAGGGGATGTTAGAGTAGGGGGATGTTAGAGCAGGGGGATGTTGGAGCATGGGGATGTTAGAGCAGGGGGATGTTAGAGCAGGGGATGTTAGAGCATGGGGATGTTAGAGCAGGGGGATGTTAAAGCAGGGGGATGTTAAAGCAGGGGATGTTAAAGCAGGGGGATGTTAAAACAGGGGGATGTTAAAGCAGGGGATGTTAAAGCATGGGGATGTTAGAGCAGGGGGATGTTGGAGCATGGGGATGTTAAAGCATGGGGATGTTAAAGCAGGGGGGGGATGTTAGAGCAGGGGGATGTTAGAGCAGGGGGATGTTAGAGCAGGGGATGTTAGAGCATGGGGATGTTAAAGCAGGGGGATGTTAAAGCAGGGGATGTTAAAGCAGGGGGAGGGGGATGTTAGAGCAGGGGATGTTAGCGCAGGGGGATGTTAGAGCAGGGGGATGTTAGAGCAGGGGGATGTTAGAGCAGGGGATGTTAAAGCAGGGGGATGTTAAAGCAGGGGGATGTTAAAACAGGGGGATGTTAAAGCAGGGGGATGTTAAAGCAGGGGGGATGTTAGAGCAGGGGGATGTTAGCGCAGGGGGATGTTAGCGCAGGGGGATGTTAGAGCAGGGGGATGTTAGAGCAGGGGGATGTTAAAGCAGGGGGATGTTAAAGCCCCTTAAGTCTGTTGAACAGCTACTATAAGCTATTAACCAAGACCCTCGCCTTACGCTTAGAGACGGTAAATCCCATCATTAATGAATCTAGACCAGGTTGGGTTCATCCCAGGTCGTCTCTCTGTGAATTACAAGCTGTTTCATGTCATGTCCGAGGCTCACTCTCTTAAAACTGCAGCTGTAGCAGCATCCTTGGAAGCCAAGAAGGCCTTTGACAGGATAGAATAGCCATACCTGTTTCATCCACTCACCAAGTTTGGCTTTGGTCCCATTAGCTGGGTCAGGATCATGATACAGCGAACTTGTCTCATCTGTCAAAATGAATGATAGAGTGTCTGACTCATTTTGTCTCCACCGAGGTGTGAGACAGGGTTGCTCCACTAGTTCCCCTCCTATTTATTTTAGCCTTAGAACCCACTGGCATGTGTGATACATGCTGAAGAGACCGTCCCAGATGTGCGCATTTATGAACATGAGTTCAAATTGAATCTATACGCTGACGACATCCTACTCATCCTTAGGAACCCTGCAAATCTCCCTACCGGCAGTCTTAACAATGATTGACTCCTTTGGCTTCCTCTCAGGACACAAGATCAACTGGAGAAAGGAAGAGGCTATACCTCTTAACATACACACATTTCAGGCTGACTTAGTGGGTTTCCCATTTGTTTGGATGACTAGTGGAATGAAGTATCTAGGAATAATATAGTATCCCTCAGAACCAAGATATTCAGCCTAAATGGACCTAGTGTATTACCTAGGCTAGCCTATGTCATCTCTTCCATCCCCTTTCAATGTCCCACAGTCGTGGTTTAAGGAGTTACAAACTTACATGGGCTTACAAATCAGAATCTAAGATCTGCAGCTGGGAGTGGTTGGAGGAGAGGATAGTGTCACAACACAGGTCCATTTCACCTGTCATCAATGTGGTACTGCCCCAAACTCCCCTACTGCCCCAAACCCCTACTGCCCCAAACCCCCTACTGCCCCAAACCCCCTACTGCCCCAAACTCCGCTACTGCCCCAAACCCCCTACTGCCCCAAACTCCGCTACTGCCCCAAACTCCGCTACTGCCCCAAACCCAGCTACTGCCCCAAACTCCGCTACTGCCCCAAAACCCCTACTGCCCCAAACCCAGCTACTGCCCCAAACCCCCTACTGCCCCAAACCCCTACTGCCCCAAACCCAGCTACTGCCCCAAACCCAGCTACTGCCCTAAACCCCTACTGCCCCAATCCTCCTACTGCCCCAAACCCCCTACTGCCCCAAACCCCCTACTGCCACAAACCCCCTACTGCCACAAACCCCACCCAGCTACTGCCCCAAACCCCCTACTGCCACAAACCCAGCTACTGCCCCAAACCCCCTACTGCCCCAAACCCCTACTGCCACAAACCCAGCTACTGCCCCAAACCCCCTACTGCCCCAAACCCAGCTACTGCCCCAAACCCCTACTGCCACAAACCCAGCTACTGCCACAAACCCAGCTACTGCCACAAACCCCTACTGCCCCAAACCCCCTACTGCCCAAACTCCCCTACTGCCCAAACTCCCCTACTGCCCCAAACCCCTACTGCCCCAAACCCCTACTGCCCCAAACCCCCTACTGCCCCAAACCCCCTACTGCCCCAAACCCCTACTGCCCCAAACCCCTACTGCCCCAAACTCCGCTACTGCCCCAAACCCAGCTACTGCCCCAAACTCCGCTACTGCCCCAAACCCCCTACTGCCCCAAACCCAGCTACTGCCCCAAACCCCCTACTGCCCCAAACCCCCTACTGCCCCAAACCCAGCTACTGCCCCAAACCCAGCTACTGCCCTAATCCTCCTACTGCCCCAAACCCCCTACTGCCCCAAACCCCCTACTGCCCCAAACCCCCTACTGCCACAAACCCCCTACTGCCACAAACCCCACCCAGCTACTGCCACAAACCCCCTACTGCCACAAACCCAGCTACTGCCCCAAACCCCCTACTGCCCCAAACCCCCTACTGCCACAAACCCAGCTACTGCCCCAAACCCCTACTGCCCCAAACCCAGCTACTGCCCCAAACCCCTACTGCCACAAACCCAGCTACTGCCACAAACCCAGCTACTGCCAAACCCCCTACTGCCCCAAACCCCTACTGCCCAAACTCCCTACTGCCCCAAACCCCCTACTGCCCCAAACCCCCTACTGCCCCAAACCCCCTACTGCCCCAAACCCAGCTACTGCCCTTGACATTGGAATTATCAGGTTCTCATGTAGCATAGTTAAGATGCTGCACAGAAGGTTGGATGTAAACGGTGTGTCTGTTCCATCCGGTCCCATCTGGCATAACCCCATGTTTACAGCTGGGGGAAACACTTTGAATAGTAGACTCTGGCATAACCACGGTATTTCATCTATTGGTCAGATTGTTAAAGGCAGATTTTGGTTTGAGCGATTCTTCATTTTTAGCATAACTACAGCTTAAGACATATACAAGTTTGGTAAAATGGAGAATGCTGACTCGGCCTCTGGAACAGAGTTAGATCAGAACCTCAGGAAAGCTGCCTCCTCGACAGGAACTGATCCTCGACAGGAACTGATCAAGCATTTATAGGCCATTGTTTTTTCCCATCCTAAACACATATTCCCCCATTCAGTTAGCATCACAATGGGTCACTATTCCCCCAATCAGTTAGCATCACAATGGGTCACTATTCCCCCAATCAGTTAACATCACAATAGTGATGATTGCATGGGAGTGTGACCTGAACACTTCTCTCACCCCATCGCAAAGGGACACTATTTGGAGAAGGGGTCTGACCACTTCAAAATGTGCTAGGAAAATATTATTTAGTACAAGATATTGTGCAGAGCCTATATCACCCCTGTACATATCCCAAATATCTATCCATCTGTCTCTCTACCACTAATATCTCTCCATCTGTCTCTCTACCACTAATATCTCTCCATCTGTCTCTCTACCACTAATATCTCTCCATCTGTCTCTCTACCACTAATATCTCTCCATCTGTCTCTCTACCACTAATATCTCTCCATCTGTCTCTCTACCACTAATATCTCTCCATCTGTCTCTCTACCACTAATATCTCTCCATCTGTCTCTCTACCACTAATATCTCTCCATCTGTCTCTCTACCACTAATATCTCTCCATCTGTCTCTCTACCACTAATATCTCTCCATCTGTCTCTCTACCACTAATATCTCTCCATCTGTCTCTCTACCACTAATATCTCTCCATCTGTCTCTCTACCACTAATATCTCTCCATCTGTCTCTCTACCACTAATATCTCTCCATCTGTCTCTCTACCACTAATATCTATCCATCTGTCTCTCTACCTCTAATATCTCTCCATCTGTCTCTCTACCACTAATATCTCTCCATCTGTCTCTCTACCACTAATATCTCTCCATCTGTCTCTCTACCACTAATATCTATCCATCTGTCTCTCTACCACTAATATCTCACCATCTGTCTCTCTACCACTAATATCTCTCCATCTGTCTCTCTACCTCTAATATCTCTCCATCTGTCTCTCTACCTCTAATATCTCTCCATCTGTCTCTCTACCACTAATATCTCTCCATGTGTCTCTCTACCACTAATATCTCTCCATCTGTCTCTCTACCTCTAATATCTCTCCATGTGTCTCTCTACCACTAATATCTCTCCATCTGTCTCTCTACCTCTAATATCTCTCCTTCTGTCTCTCTACCTCTAATATCTCTCCTTCTGTCTCTCTACCTCTAATATCTCTCCATGTGTCTCTCTACCTCTAATATCTCTCCATCTGTCTCTCTACCACTAATATCTCTCCATGTGTCTCTCTACCACTAATATCTCTCCATCTGTCTCTCTACCTCTAATATCTCTCCATCTGTCTCTCTACCTCTAATATCTCTCCATCTGTCTCTCTACCTCTAATATCTCTCCATCTGTCTCTCTACCTCTAATATCTCTCCATCTGTCTCTCTACCTCTAATATCTCTCCATCTGTCTCTCTACCACTAATATCTCTCCATGTGTCTCTCTACCACTAATATCTCTCCATGTGTCTCTCTACCACTAATATCTCTCCATCTGTCTCTCTACCACTAATATCTCTCCATCTGTCTCTCTACCACTAATATCTCTCCATCTGTCTCTCTACCACTAATATCTCTCCATCTGTCTCTCTACCACTAATATCTCTCAATGTGTCTCTCTACCACTAATATCTCTCAATGTGTCTCTCTACCACTAATATCTCTCAATGTGTCTCTCTACCACTAATATCTCTCAATGTGTCTCTCTACCACTAATATCTCTCAATGTGTCTCTCTACCACTAATATCTCTCCATGTGTCTCTCTACCACTAATATCTCTCCATGTGTCTCTCTACCACTAATATCTCTCCATCTGTCTCTCTACCACTAATATCTCTCCTTCTGTCTCTCTACCTCTAATATCTCTCCATGTGTCTCTCTACCACTAATATCTCTCCATCTGTCTCTCTACCACTAATATCTCTCCATGTGTCTCTCTACCTCTAATATCTCTCCATCTGCATCTCTACCACTAATATCTCTCCTTCTGTCTCTCTACCTCTAATATCTCTCCATCTGTCTCTCTACCTCTAATATCTTTCCATGTGTCTCTCTACCTCTAATATCTCTCCTTCTGTCTCTCTACCACTAATATCTCTCCATCTGTCTCTCTACCACTAATATCTCTCCATGTGTCTCTCTACCACTAATATCTCTCCATCTGTCTCTCTACCTCTAATATCTCTCCATGTGTCTCTCTACCACTAATATCTCTCCATCTGTCTCTCTACCACTAATATCTCTCCATGTGTCTCTCTACCACTAATATCTCTCCATCTGTCTCTCTACCTCTAATATCTCTCCATGTGTCTCTCTACCTCTAATATCTCTCCATGTGTCTCTCTACCACTAATATCTCTCCATCTGTCTCTCTACCTCTAATATCTCTCCATGTGTCTCTCTACCACTAATATCTCTCCATCTGTCTCTCTACCTCTAATATCTCTCCATCTGTCTCTCTACCTCTAATATCTCTCCATGTGTCTCTACCACTAATATCTCTCCATCTGTCTCTCTACCACTAATATCTCTCCATCTGTCTCTCTACCTCTAATATCTCTCCATCTGTCTCTCTACCTCTAATATCTCTCCATCTGTCTCTCTACATCTAATATCTCTCAATCTGTCTCTCTACCACTAATATCTGTCTCTCTACCTCTAATATCTCTCCTTCTGTCTCTCTACCACTAATATCTGTCTCTCTACCTCTAATATCTCTCCTTCTGTCTCTCTACCTCTAATATCTCTCCATCTGTCTCTCTACCTCTAATATCTCTCCTTCTGTCTCTCTCTCTAATATCTCTCCATCTGTCTCTCTACATCTAATATCTCTCAATGTGTCTCTCTACCACTAATATCTGTCTCTCTACCTCTAATATCTCTCCATCTGTCTCTCTACCACTAATATCTCTCCTTCTGTCTCTCTACCTCTAATATCTCTCAATGTGTCTCTCTACCTCTAATATCTCTCAATGTGTCTCTCTACCTCTAATATCTCTCAATGTGTCTCTCTACCACTAATATCTGTCTCTCTACCTCTAATATCTCTCCTTCTGTCTCTCTACCACTAATATCTGTCTCTCTACCTCTAATATCTCTCCTTCTGTCTCTCTACCTCTAATATCTCTCCTTCTGTCTCTCTACCACTAATATCTGTCTCTACCTCTAATATCTCTCCTCTGTCTCTCTACCTCTAATATCTCTCCATCTGTCTCTCTACCACTAATATCTCTCCATCTGTCTCTCTACCTCTAATATCTCTCCTTCTGTCTCTCTACCACTATTATCTGTCTCTCTACCTCTAATATCTCTCCTTCTGTCTCTCTACCTCTAATATCTCTCCATCTGTCTCTCTACCACTAATATCTCTCCATCTGTCTCTCTACCACTAATATCTCTCCATCTGTCTCTCTACCACTAATATCTCTCCATCTGTCTCTCTACCACTAATATCTCTCCATCTGTCTCTCTACCTCTAATATCTCTCCATCTGTCTCTCTACCTCTAATATCTCTCCATCTGTCTCTCTACCTCTAATATCTCTCAATGTGTCTCTCTACCTCTAATATCTCTCAATGTGTCTCTCTACCACTAATATCTGTCTCTCTACCTCTAATATCTCTCCTTCTGTCTCTCTACCTCTAATATCTCTCCATCTGTATCTCTACCACTAATATCTCTCCATCTGTCTCTCTACCTCTAATATCTCTCCATCTGTCTCTCTACCTCTAATATCTCTCCATCTGTCTCTCTACATCTAATATCTCTCAATGTGTCTCTCTACCACTAATATCTGTCTCTCTACCTCTAATATCTCTCCTTCTGTCTCTCTACCACTAATATCTGTCTCTCTACCTCTAATATCTCTCCTTCTGTCTCTCTACCTCTAATATCTCTCCATCTGTCTCTCTACCACTAATATCTCTCCTTCTGTCTCTCTACCTCTAATATCTCTCCATCTGTCTCTCTACCTCTAATATCTCTCCATCTGTCTCTCTACCACTAATATCTCTCCTTCTGTCTCTCTACCTCTAATATCTCTCAATGTGTCTCTCTACCTCTAATATCTCTCAATGTGTCTCTCTACCACTAATATCTGTCTCTCTACCTCTAATATCTCTCCTTCTGTCTCTCTACCACTAATATATGTCTCTACCTCTAATATCTCTCCTTCTGTCTCTCTACCTCTAATATCTCTCCTTCTGTCTCTCTACCACTAATATCTGTCTCTCTCTCTAATATCTCTCCTTCTGTCTCTCTACCTCTAATATCTCTCCATCTGTCTCTCTACCACTAATATCTCTCCATCTGTCTCTCTACCTCTAATATCTCTCCTTCTGTCTCTCTACCACTAATATCTGTCTCTCTACCTCTAATATCTCTCCTTCTGTCTCTCTACCTCTAATATCTCTCCATCTGTCTCTCTACCACTAATATCTCTCCATCTGTCTCTCTACCACTAATATCTCTCCATCTGTCTCTCTACCACTAATATCTCTTCATCTGTCTCTCTACCACTAATATCTCTCCATCTGTCTCTCTACCTCTAATATCTCTCCATCTGTCTCTCTACCTCTAATATCTCTCCATCTGTCTCTCTACCTCTAATATCTCTCCATCTGTCTCTCTACCACTAATATCTCTCCATCTGTCTCTCTACCACTAATATCTCTCAATGTGTCTCTCTACCACTAATATCTCTCAATGTGTCTCTCTACCACTAATATCTCTCAATGTGTCTCTCTACCACTAATATCTCTCAATGTGTCTCTCTACCACTAATATCTCTCCATGTGTCTCTCTACCACTAATATCTCTCCATGTGTCTCTCTACCACTAATATCTCTCCATCTGTCTCTCTACCACTAATATCTCTCCTTCTGTCTCTCTACCTCTAATATCTCTCCATGTGTCTCTCTACCACTAATATCTCTCCATCTGTCTCTCTACCACTAATATCTCTCCATGTGTCTCTCTACCTCTAATATCTCTCCATCTGCATCTCTACCACTAATATCTCTCCTTCTGTCTCTCTACCTCTAATATCTCTCCATCTGTCTCTCTACCTCTAATATCTTTCCATGCGTCTCTACCTCTAATATCTCTCCTTCTGTCTCTCTACCACTAATATCTCTCCATCTGTCTCTCTACCACTAATATCTCTCCATGTGTCTCTCTACCACTAATATCTCTCCATCTGTCTCTCTACCTCTAATATCTCTCCATGTGTCTCTCTACCACTAATCCATCTGTCTCTCTCCATCTCTCATGTGTCTCTCTACCACTAATATCTCTCCATCTGTCTCTCTACCACTAATATCTCTCCATCTGTCTCTCTACCTCTAATATCTCTCCATGTGTCTCTCTACCACTAATATCTCTCCATCTGTCTCTCTACCTCTAATATCTCTCCATGTGTCTCTCTACCACTAATATCTCTCCATCTGTCTCTCTACCTCTAATATCTCTCCATCTGTCTCTCTACCTCTAATATCTCTCCATGTGTCTCTCTACCACTAATATCTCTCCATCTGTCTCTCTACCACTAATATCTCTCCATCTGTCTCTCTACCTCTAATATCTCTCCATCTGTCTCTCTACCTCTAATATCTCTCCATCTGTCTCTCTACATCTAATATCTCTCAATGTGTCTCTCTACCACTAATATCTGTCTCTCTACCTCTAATATCTCTCCTTCTGTCTCTCTACCACTAATATCTGTCTCTCTACCTCTAATATCTCTCCTTCTGTCTCTCTACCTCTAATATCTCTCCATCTGTCTCTCTACCACTAATATCTCTCCTTCTGTCTCTCTACCTCTAATATCTCTCCATCTGTCTCTCTACATCTAATATCTCTCAATGTGTCTCTCTACCTCTAATATCTCTCAATGTGTCTCTCTACCTCTAATATCTCTCAATGTGTCTCTCTACCACTAATATCTGTCTCTCTACCTCTAATATCTCTCCTTCTGTCTCTCTACCACTAATATCTGTCTCTCTACCTCTAATATCTCTCCTTCTGTCTCTCTACCTCTAATATCTCTCCTTCTGTCTCTCTACCACTAATATCTGTCTCTACCTCTAATATCTCTCCTTCTGTCTCTCTACCTCTAATATCTCTCCATCTGTCTCTCTACCACTAATATCTCTCCTTCTGTCTCTCTACCTCTAATATCTCTCCATCTGTCTCTCTACCTCTAATATCTCTCCATCTCTCTCTACCTCTAATATCTCTCCTTCTGTCTCTCTACCTCTAATATCTCTCAATGTGTCTCTCTACCTCTAATATCTCTCAATGTGTCTCTCTAATATCTGTCTCTCTACCTCTAATATCTCTCTTCTGTCTCTCTAATATATGTCTCTACCTCTAATATCTCTCCTTCTGTCTCTCTACCTCTAATATCTCTCCTTCTGTCTCTCTATCTGTCTCTCTCTCTCTATAATATCTGTCTCTCTACCTCTATCTCTCCTTCTGTCTCTACCTCTAATATCTCTCCATCTGTCTCTACCACTAATATCTCTCCATCTGTCTCTCTACCTCTAATATCTCTCCATCTGTCTCTCTACTAAATATCTGTCTCTAACCTCTATCTCTCCATCTGTCTCTCTACCTCTAATATCTCTCCATCTGTCTCTCTACCACTAATATCTCTCCATCTGTCTCTCTACCACTAATATCTCTCCATCTGTCTCTCTACCACTAATATCTCTTCATCTGTCTCTCTACCACTAATATCTCTCCATCTGTCTCTCTACCTCTAATATCTCTCCATCTGTCTCTCTACCTCTAATATCTCTCCATCTGTCTCTCTACCTCTAATATCTCTCCATCTGTCTCTCTACCACTAATATCTCTCCATCTGTCTCTCTACCACTAATATCTCTCAATGTGTCTCTCTACCACTAATATCTCTCAATGTGTCTCTCTACCACTATCTCTCAATGTGTCTCTACCACTAATATCTCTCAATGTGTCTCTCTCTAATATCTCTCCATGTGTCTCTCTACCACTAATATCTCTCCATGTGTCTCTCTACCACTAATATCTCTCCATCTGTCTCTCTACCACTAATATCTCTCCTTCTGTCTCTCTACCTCTAATATCTCTCCATGTGTCTCTCTACCACTAATATCTCTCCATCTGTCTCTCTACCACTAATATCTCTCCATGTGTCTCTCTACCTCTAATATCTCTCCATCTGCATCTCTACCACTAATATCTCTCCTTCTGTCTCTCTACCTCTAATATCTCTCCATCTGTCTCTCTACCTCTAATATCTTTCCATGTGTCTCTCTACCTCTAATATCTCTCCTTCTGTCTCTCTACCACTAATATCTCTCCATCTGTCTCTCTACCACTAATATCTCTCCATGTGTCTCTCTACCACTAATATCTCTCCATCTGTCTCTCTACCTCTAATATCTCTCCATGTGTCTCTCTACCACTAATATCTCTCCATCTGTCTCTCTACCACTAATATCTCTCCATGTGTCTCTCTACCACTAATATCTCTCCATCTGTCTCTCTACCACTAATATCTCTCCATGTGTCTCTCTACCTCTAATATCTCTCCATGTGTCTCTCTACCACTAATATCTCTCCATCTGTCTCTCTACCTCTAATATCTCTCCATGTGTCTCTCTACCACTAATATCTCTCCATCTGTCTCTCTACCTCTAATATCTCTCCATCTGTCTCTCTACCTCTAATATCTCTCCATGTGTCTCTCTACCACTAATATCTCTCCATCTGTCTCTCTACCACTAATATCTCTCCATCTGTCTCTCTACCTCTAATATCTCTCCATCTGTCTCTCTACCTCTAATATCTCTCCATCTGTCTCTCTACATCTAATATCTCTCAATGTGTCTCTCTACCACTAATATCTGTCTCTCTACCTCTAATATCTCTCCTTCTGTCTCTCTACCACTAATATCTGTCTCTCTACCTCTAATATCTCTCCTTCTGTCTCTCTACCTCTAATATCTCTCCATCTGTCTCTCTACCACTAATATCTCTCCTTCTGTCTCTCTACCTCTAATATCTCTCCATCTGTCTCTCTACATCTAATATCTCTCAATGTGTCTCTCTACCACTAATATCTGTCTCTCTACCTCTAATATCTCTCCATCTGTCTCTCTACCTCTAATATCTCTCCTTCTGTCTCTCTACCTCTAATATCTCTCAATGTGTCTCTCTACCTCTAATATCTCTCAATGTGTCTCTCTACCTCTAATATCTCTCAATGTGTCTCTCTACCACTAATATCTGTCTCTCTACCTCTAATATCTCTCCTTCTGTCTCTCTACCACTAATATCTGTCTCTCTACCTCTAATATCTCTCCTTCTGTCTCTCTACCTCTAATATCTCTCCTTCTGTCTCTCTACCACTAATATCTGTCTCTCTACCTCTAATATCTCTCCTCTGTCTCTCTACCTCTAATATCTCTCCATCTGTCTCTCTACCACTAATATCTCTCCATCTGTCTCTCTACCTCTAATATCTCTCCTTCTGTCTCTCTACCACTAATATCTGTCTCTCTACCTCTAATATCTCTCCTTCTGTCTCTCTCCTCTAATATCTCTCCATCTGTCTCTCTACCACTAATATCTCTCCATCTGTCTCTCTACCACTAATATCTCTCCATCTGTCTCTCTACCACTAATATCTCTCCATCTGTCTCTCTACCACTAATATCTCTCCATCTGTCTCTCTACCTCTAATATCTCTCCATCTGTCTCTCTACCTCTAATATCTCTCCATCTGTCTCTCTACCTCTAATATCTCTCAATGTGTCTCTCTACCTCTAATATCTCTCAATGTGTCTCTCTACCACTAATATCTGTCTCTCTACCTCTAATATCTCTCCTTCTGTCTCTCTACCTCTAATATCTCCTCATCTGTATCTCTACCACTAATATCTCTCCATCTGTCTCTCTACCTCTAATATCTCTCCATCTGTCTCTCTACCTCTAATATCTCTCCATCTGTCTCTCTACATCTAATATCTCTCAATGTGTCTCTCTACCACTAATATCTGTCTCTCTACCTCTAATATCTCTCCTTCTGTCTCTCTACCACTAATATCTGTCTCTCTACCTCTAATATCTCTCCTTCTGTCTCTCTACCTCTAATATCTCTCCATCTGTCTCTCTACCACTAATATCTCTCCTTCTGTCTCTCTACCTCTAATATCTCTCCATCTGTCTCTCTACCTCTAATATCTCTCCATCTGTCTCTCTACCACTAATATCTCTCCTTCTGTCTCTCTACCTCTAATATCTCTCAATGTGTCTCTCTACCTCTAATATCTCTCAATGTGTCTCTCTACCACTAATATCTGTCTCTCTACCTCTAATATCTCTCCTTCTGTCTCTCTACCACTAATATATGTCTCTCTACCTCTAATATCTCTCCTTCTGTCTCTCTACCTCTAATATCTCTCCTTCTGTCTCTCTACCACTAATATCTGTCTCTCTACCTCTAATATCTCTCCTTCTGTCTCTCTACCTCTAATATCTCTCCATCTGTCTCTCTACCACTAATATCTCTCCATCTGTCTCTCTACCTCTAATATCTCTCCTTCTGTCTCTCTACCACTAATATCTGTCTCTCTACCTCTAATATCTCTCCTTCTGTCTCTCTACCTCTAATATCTCTCCATCTGTCTCTCTACCACTAATATCTCTCCATCTGTCTCTCTACCACTAATATCTCTCCATCTGTCTCTCTACCACTAATATCTCTTCATCTGTCTCTCTACCACTAATATCTCTCCATCTGTCTCTCTACCTCTAATATCTCTCCATCTGTCTCTCTACCTCTAATATCTCTCCATCTGTCTCTCTACCTCTAATATCTCTCAATGTGTCTCTCTACCTCTAATATCTCTCCATCTGTCTCTCTACATCTAATATCTCTCAATGTGTCTCTCTACCACTAATATCTGTCTCTCTACCTCTAATATCTCTCCTTCTGTCTCTCTACCACTAATATCTGTCTCTCTACCTCTAATATCTCTCCTTCTGTCTCTCTACCTCTAATATCTCTCCATCTGTCTCTCTACCACTAATATCTCTCCTTCTGTCTCTCTACCTCTAATATCTCTCCATCTGTCTCTCTACATCTAATATCTCTCAATGTGTCTCTCTACCACTAATATCTGTCTCTCTCTCTAATATCTCTCCATCTGTCTCTCTACCTCTAATATCTCTCCTTCTGTCTCTCTACCTCTAATATCTCTCAATGTGTCTCTCTACCTCTAATATCTCTCAATGTGTCTCTCTACCTCTAATATCTCTCAATGTGTCTCTCTACCACTAATATCTGTCTCTCTACCTCTAATATCTCTCCTTCTGTCTCTCTACCACTAATATCTGTCTCTCTACCTCTAATATCTCTCCTTCTGTCTCTCTACCTCTAATATCTCTCCTTCTGTCTCTCTACCACTAATATCTGTCTCTCTACCTCTAATATCTCTCCTCTGTCTCTCTACCTCTAATATCTCTCCATCTGTCTCTCTACCACTAATATCTCTCCATCTGTCTCTCTACCTCTAATATCTCTCCTTCTGTCTCTCTACCACTAATATCTGTCTCTCTCTCTAATATCTCTCCTTCTGTCTCTCTACCTCTAATATCTCTCCATCTGTCTCTCTACCACTAATATCTCTCCATCTGTCTCTCTACCACTAATATCTCTCCATCTGTCTCTCTACCACTAATATCTCTCCATCTGTCTCTCTACCACTAATATCTCTCCATCTGTCTCTCTACCTCTAATATCTCTCCATCTGTCTCTCTACCTCTAATATCTCTCCATCTGTCTCTCTACCTCTAATATCTCTCAATGTGTCTCTCTACCTCTAATATCTCTCAATGTGTCTCTCTACCACTAATATCTGTCTCTCTACCTCTAATATCTCTCCTTCTGTCTCTCTACCTCTAATATCTCTCCATCTGTATCTCTACCACTAATATCTCTCCATCTGTCTCTCTACCTCTAATATCTCTCCATCTGTCTCTCTACCTCTAATATCTCTCCATCTGTCTCTCTACATCTAATATCTCTCAATGTGTCTCTCTACCACTAATATCTGTCTCTCTACCTCTAATATCTCTCCTTCTGTCTCTCTACCACTAATATCTGTCTCTCTACCTCTAATATCTCTCCTTCTGTCTCTCTACCTCTAATATCTCTCCATCTGTCTCTCTACCACTAATATCTCTCCTTCTGTCTCTCTACCTCTAATATCTCTCCATCTGTCTCTCTACCTCTAATATCTCTCCATCTGTCTCTCTACCACTAATATCTCTCCTTCTGTCTCTCTACCTCTAATATCTCTCAATGTGTCTCTCTACCTCTAATATCTCTCAATGTGTCTCTCTACCACTAATATCTGTCTCTCTACCTCTAATATCTCTCCTTCTGTCTCTCTACCACTAATATATGTCTCTCTACCTCTAATATCTCTCCTTCTGTCTCTCTACCTCTAATATCTCTCCTTCTGTCTCTCTACCACTAATATCTGTCTCTCTACCTCTAATATCTCTCCTTCTGTCTCTCTACCTCTAATATCTCTCCATCTGTCTCTCTACCACTAATATCTCTCCATCTGTCTCTCTACCTCTAATATCTCTCCTTCTGTCTCTCTACCACTAATATCTGTCTCTCTACCTCTAATATCTCTCCTTCTGTCTCTCTACCTCTAATATCTCTCCATCTGTCTCTCTACCACTAATATCTCTCCATCTGTCTCTCTACCACTAATATCTCTCCATCTGTCTCTCTACCACTAATATCTCTTCATCTGTCTCTCTACCACTAATATCTCTCCATCTGTCTCTCTACCTCTAATATCTCTCCATCTGTCTCTCTACCTCTAATATCTCTCCATCTGTCTCTCTACCTCTAATATCTCTCAATGTGTCTCTCTACCTCTAATATCTCTCCATCTGTCTCTCTACATCTAATATCTCTCAATGTGTCTCTCTACCACTAATATCTGTCTCTCTACCTCTAATATCTCTCCTTCTGTCTCTCTACCACTAATATCTGTCTCTCTACCTCTAATATCTCTCCTTCTGTCTCTCTACCTCTAATATCTCTCCATCTGTCTCTCTACCACTAATATCTCTCCTTCTGTCTCTCTACCTCTAATATCTCTCCATCTGTCTCTCTACCTCTAATATCTCTCCATCTGTCTCTCTACCACTAATATCTCTCCTTCTGTCTCTCTACCTCTAATATCTCTCAATGTGTCTCTCTACCTCTAATATCTCTCAATGTGTCTCTCTACTCTAATATCTCTCAATGTGTCTCTCTACCACTAATATCTGTCTCTCTACCTCTAATATCTCTCCTTCTGTCTCTCTACCACTAATATCTGTCTCTCTACCTCTAATATCTCTCCTTCTGTCTCTCTACCTCTAATATCTCTCATTCTGTCTCTCTACCACTAATATCTGTCTCTCTACCTCTAATATCTCTCCTCTGTCTCTCTACCTCTAATATCTCTCCATCTGTCTCTCTACCACTAATATCTCTCCATCTGTCTCTCTACCTCTAATATCTCTCCTTCTGTCTCTCTACCACTAATATCTGTCTCTCTACCTCTAATATCTCTCCTTCTGTCTCTCTACCTCTAATATCTCTCCATCTGTCTCTCTACCACTAATATCTCTCCATCTGTCTCTCTACCACTAATATCTCTCCATCTGTCTCTCTACCACTAATATCTCTCCATCTGTCTCTCTACCTCTAATATCTCTCCATCTGTCTCTCTACCTCTAATATCTCTCCATCTGTCTCTCTACCTCTAATATCTCTCAATGTGTCTCTCTACCTCTAATATCTCTCAATGTGTCTCTCTACCACTAATATCTGTCTCTCTACCTCTAATATCTCTCCTTCTGTCTCTCTACCACTAATATCTCTCCATCTGTCTCTCTACCTCTAATATCTCTCCATCTGTCTCTCTACCTCTAATATCTCTCCATCTGTCTCTCTACATCTAATATCTCTCAATGTGTCTCTCTACCACTAATATCTGTCTCTCTACCTCTAATATCTCTCCTTCTGTCTCTCTACCACTAATATCTGTCTCTCTACCTCTAATATCTCTCCTTCTGTCTCTCTACCTCTAATATCTCTCCATCTGTCTCTCTACCACTAATATCTCTCCTTCTGTCTCTCTACCTCTAATATCTCTCCATCTGTCTCTCTACCTCTAATATCTCTCCATCTGTCTCTCTACCACTAATATCTCTCCTTCTGTCTCTCTACCTCTAATATCTCTCAATGTGTCTCTCTACCTCTAATATCTCTCAATGTGTCTCTCTACCTCTAATATCTCTCAATGTGTCTCTCTACCACTAATATCTGTCTCTCTACCTCTAATATCTCTCCTTCTGTCTCTCTACCACTAATATCTGTCTCTCTACCTCTAATATCTCTCCTTCTGTCTCTCTACCTCTAATATCTCTCCTTCTGTCTCTCTACCACTAATATCTGTCTCTCTACCTCTAATATCTCTCCTTCTGTCTCTCTACCTCTAATATCTCTCCATCTGTCTCTCTACCACTAATATCTCTCCATCTGTCTCTCTACCTCTAATATCTCTCCTTCTGTCTCTCTACCACTAATATCTGTCTCTCTACCTCTAATATCTCTCCTTCTGTCTCTCTACCTCTAATATCTCTCCATCTGTCTCTCTACCACTAATATCTCTCCATCTGTCTCTCTACCACTAATATCTCTCCATCTGTCTCTCTACCACTAATATCTCTCCATCTGTCTCTCTACCACTAATATCTCTCCATCTGTCTCTCTACCTCTAATATCTCTCCATCTGTCTCTCTACCTCTAATATCTCTCCATCTGTCTCTCTACCTCTAATATCTCTCAATGTGTCTCTCTACCTCTAATATCTCTCAATGTGTCTCTCTACCACTAATATCTGTCTCTCTACCTCTAATATCTCTCCTTCTGTCTCTCTACCTCTAATATCTCTCCATCTGTATCTCTACCACTAATATCTCTCCATCTGTCTCTCTACCTCTAATATCTCTCCATCTGTCTCTCTACCTCTAATATCTCTCCATCTGTCTCTCTACCACTAATATCTCTCCATCTGTCGCTCTACCTCTAATATCTCTCCATCTGTCTCTCTATATCTAATATCTCTCCATCTGTCTCTACCTCTACTATCTCTCAATGTGTCTCTCTACCTCTAATATCTCTCAATGTGTCTCTCTACCTCTAATATCTCTCCATCTGTCTCTCTACCTCTAATATCTGTCTCTCTAACACTAATATCTCTCCATCTGTCTCTCTAACTCTAATATCTCTCCATCTGTCTCTCTACCTCCTCAGACCACCAGAAATTAGAGAGAGAGGCCCGTATCTGTCGCCTGCTCAAGCACTCCAACATCGGTGAGTCTTTCTGAACTAAACAACGCACAAACGCAATGACACCTGCCTATGCCTCAATGACACCTGCCTATGCCTCAATGACACCTGCCTATGCCTCAATGACACCTGCCTATGCTGCATTATAACCTTAAGTCTGCCTTGTCAATCTTCTATCTAATATATACAGATGTAGGATCTTAATTTGATCACGCTTTTGTTGCTGAGACTTTTCTGGCACAGCAGGAAATGCAAACTTGTAGTGTATTTGAGTTTTAAAAATGTTCTTTTTTTTTTGCACTATCGAAAAATGTATCGACCACCACAACGTTTTTCATTAATTATAATCCACATAATAATTCACTTTTCCTGCTGCTGCAGGATTATATTCTGCTGTAGCAAACTGGCTCAAATTAAGATCCCACATCTGTATCAATATATCGATTGAAATCTATGTGCTGCACCATAAAGTCTGCAGCTTCAATCTTCAATCTATAAGGCAGCACCAAGTTTTGATATCTCTGTCTTGTTTGACTATTCCACATTGTGTATCGTGCTCAGTATCCAGGGTCTGGCCTCGGTGCGTTTAGATGTATCCTTCCGTTGTCATGCTTGTTAATGTTTCTATGCATGGCGTGGAGTTTTTGCCCCCTAATGATTGTCCAGTATTCACACTACCTGATTGTTCCCACTTCTTCTTGTTGCTTGTTCATTTTATTATTATCTATCCCTTGTTATCACCAGAACATACAGCTCTTTTTATCTGTTGTTATCACCAGAACATACAGCTCTTGTCCGTCCATCAGATCTAGTGTCAAAGAAGCTCTCCTCTTCCTCTGTTTCTCTGAGCCTTATTCATAGACGCGGGACGTAGCGGTGCTAATCTGAAAACAAGGCTCCCCAAATTCGATCAGCAAATTGATTGTGCTACCAGGGCTGGTAAAACCCTAGACCACTGTTATTCTAACTTCCGCGATGCATATAAGACCCTCCCCCGCTCTCCCTTTGGAAAAGCTGACCATGACTCCATTTTGTTGCTCCCAGCCTATAGACAGAAACTAAAACGGGAAGCACCCGTGCTCAGGTCTGTTCAACGTTGGTCCGACCAATCGGATTCAACGCGTCAAGAGTGCTTTCGATCACATGGACTGGGATCTGTTCCACATTGCGGCGAACAACAACATTGACGAATACACTGATTCGGTGAGCGAGTTTATTAACAAGTGCATCGGTGATGTTGTACCCACAGCATCTATTAAAACATTCCCCAACCAGAAACCGTGATTGATGGCAGCATTCACACAAAACTGAACATGCGAACCACTGCTTTAAATCAGGGCAAGGTGACCGGAAACATGACCGAATACAAACAGTGTAGCTATTCCCTCTGGAAGGCAATCAAACAAGCTAAGCTTCAGTACAGAGACAAAGTCGCAATTCAACGGCTCAGACACAAGAGGTATGTGGCAGGGTCTACAGTCAATCACGGACTACAAAAGAAAAACCAGCCCCGTCGCAGATCACGATGCCTTGCTCCCAGACAGACTAAACAACTTCTTTGCCCGCTTTGAGGACAATACAGTGCCATTGACACAGCCCGATACCAAAACCTGCGGGCTCTCCGTCACTGCAGCCAACATGAGTAAAACATTTAAACGTGTTAACCCTCGCAAGGCTGCAGGCCCAGACGGCATCCCTGGCCGCGTCCTCAGAGCATGTGCAGATCAGCTGGCTGGTGTGTTTACAGACATATTCAATCAATCCTTATCCCAGTCTGTTGTCCCCACATGCTTCAAGAGGGCCACCATTGTTCCTGTTCCCAAAAAAGCTAAGGTAACTGAGCTAAATGACTACCACCCTGTAGCACTCACTTCTGTCATCATGAAGTGCTTTGAGAGACTAGTCAAGTACCATATCACCTCCACCCTACCTGACACCCTAGACCCACTCCAATTTGCTTACCACCCCAATAGGTCCACAGATGACGCAATCGCCATCACACTGCACACTGCCCTATCCCATCTGGACAGGAGGAATACCTATGTAAGAATGCTGTTCATCGATTACAGCTCAGCATTTAACCATAGTACCCTCCAAACTCGTCATTAAGCTTGAGACCCTGGGTACTGGACTTCCTGACGGGCCGCCCCCAGGTGGTGAGGGTAGGGAACAACATCTCCACCCCGCTGATCCTCAACACTGGGTCCCCACAAGGCTGTGTTCTCAGCCCTCTCCTGTACTCCCTGTTCACCCACGACTGCGTGGTCATACACGCCTCCAACTCAATCATCAAGTTTGCAGACGACACTACAGTGGCAGGCTTGATTACCAACAACGACGAGACGGCCTACAGGGAGGAGGTGAGGCCCCTCGGAGTGTGGTGTCAGGAAAATAACCTCACACTCAACGTCAACACAACAAAGGAGATGATCGTGGACTTCAGGAAACAGCAGAGGGAGCACTCCCCTATCCACATCGACGGGACAGTAGTGAAGAGGGTGGAAACTACCTGCCCTCCAGGACACCTACACCACCCGATGTCACAGGAAGACCAAAAAGATTATCAAGGACAACAACCACCCGAGCCACTGCCTGTTCACCCCGCTATCATCCAGAAGGCGAGGTCAGTACAGGTGCATCAAAGCAGAGACCGAGAGACTGAAAAACAACTTCTATCTGAAGGCCATCAGACTGTTAAACAGCCATCACTAACATTGAGTGGCTGCTGACAACATACCGACTCAACTCCAGCCACTTTAATAATGGATAAATTCATTTATTCAATTTATCACTAGCCACTTTATATTATATAATGTTTACTTACCCTACATTACTCATCTCATATGTGTATGCTGTACTCCAAACCATCTACTGCATCTTGCCATCTTGATGTAATGTATCACTAGCCACTTTAAACAATGCCACTTTATATAATGTTTTCATACCCTACATTACTCATCTCATATATACTGTACTCTGTACCATCTACTGCATCTTGCCTATGCCGTTCGGGCATCACTCATTCATATATTTTTATGTACATATTCATATTCATTCCTTTACACTTGTGTGTTTAATGTAGTTGTTGTGGAATCCTTAGGTTATATTACTTGTTAGATATTACTGCACTGTCGGAACTAGAAGCACAAGCATTTCGCGACACTTGCATCAACATCTGCTAACCATGTGTATGTGACCATTAACATCTGCTAACCATGTGTATGTGACCATTAACATCTGCTAACCATGTGTATGTGACCAATAACATCTGCTAACCATGTGTATGTGACCAATAACATCTGCTAACCATGTGAATGTGACCAATAACATCTGCGAACCATGTGTATGTGCCCAATGAATGAGATTTGGATTTGATTTGCTGAGGATGCAGCAACAGCCCCTATTAAATCTGCACTTTGACCTTTACTGGTGTTAGTGAACCCACATCTGTAGCGCGACCCACATTCTTTTTTCAGCATCTCTGCTTTGTCAATAAAGATAGTTGTACAATTAAGAACAGTATCTTGCAAGATTCCATAGTTGGAATTGTAAGAGTTGTTTCCCTGTCCCTTTCTCTGTGATGTTATTCTAATGGAATCTAGAAATAACAAAACCCTGCCCCTTTCACTGTGATGTCATTCTAATGGAATCTAGAAATAACAAATCCCTGTCCCTTTCTCTGTGATGTCATTCTCATGGAATCCAGATAGAACACAACCCTGTCGCTTTCTCTGTGATGTCATTCTAATGGAATCCAGATAGAACAGAACCCTGTCCCTTTCTCTGTGATGTCATTCTAATGGAATCCAGAAAAGAACACAACCCTGTCCCTTTCTCTGTGATGTCATTCTAATGGAATCCAGATAGAACAGAACCCTGTCCCTTTCTCTGTGATGTCATTCTAATGGAATCCAGATAGAACAGAACCCTGTCCCTTTCTCTGTGATGCCATTCTAATGGAATCCAGAAAGAACAAAACCCTGTCCCTTTCTCTGTGATGTCATTCTAATGGAATCCAGAAAAGAACAAAACCCTGTTTTTAAACATTTACATCAAAAGCTGCGAAGTTATGGGCAAGGACACAACACATCCACATCAAATCAAATATTTTTCTTGATAAAATAAAATGGAAAAGAACCACTTTTTGTGCAGTATTCATTTACCATCCTTACAAACCACTTAATGTAAATGTATATTACTGTGTTGTACATAGGCTGGTCATCTAGGTTAGTACCTGTAGACTTTCTATCACCATGGAGATAAAACAATACAAGACATTAACGGAGTACATTGAGACATCAAGTGGTTTGTGGTTATGTGATGTGATGATGTGGCTCAGTTGGTAGAGCATGCCAGGGTTGTGGGTTCGATTCCCATCTGGGAAAAGTGTGTAAATGTATACACTCACTACTGTAAGTTGCTCTGGATAAGAGTGTTTACTAACATGGAAAAGGACTGAATAGATCGTTTCAGTTTTCACATAGAAATAAGTTGCATTTGCAAAGTATTTAAAGAAACATACATCAAGCAAGTATTTTTATATTACACAAGTATTATCAGATTAAGTGTTTTGTACAGATAATTATCAGACTCAAGTTACAAATGCTGGACTCAAGTTCTCAAATATATTTAGTTTTTCAAAAATCACAGAAGTACTGGGTCTTTACTAGTCCTGTGTTAGAGGACGATATATATTTTCTGCAGCACCCCACCCCCAAACTACTTCCCTTATACACGTGTTCACTTTAATTTAAATGCCATGATGTGTTTGATATCAGAGCGTCTATTTTTTTAAATGTTTTTCCTTGCATTGATCATGATATGTGGTTGTTTTAGCTACTTTAGTTGAATGCACCGATTGACACTGAAAAAGAATGTCTGCTACAGTAAATTACTAAATGTGAATGTGTAGAGATTGGATTTGACCTCCCATCGCTTCTCTCTCACTCTCGCTCTCTCTCGCTCTCGTTCTCGCTCGCTCTCTCTCTCTCGCTCTCTCTGGCTCTCTCTCTCTCTTTCAGTCCGTCTACATGACAGTATATCAGAGGAAGGATTCCACTACCTCCTCTTTGACTTGTAAGTTATTCATCTCCTCCACCTCTTTAAACCTCTTTCTTCCCTCGATCCTCTCATTCAATACACACCACTGTTCTCCCTTTACCCGAGGTTCAGCCCGTTAGCCATACTAGCTTTAGTTTATAACGGCTGGGACGGGGGGATGAGAGAGATACAGAGAGAGAGAGAGAGTGAGAGAGAGGAGGGTTGACGGGGGTCCTGGTGAAGCGAGCCAGAGCGAGAGGTTCCCCCCCGACTGAGCTCTCTGATTGGCTAATGAGCTCATCTCTGATTGGTTTGCAGGGTGACTGGAGGGGAGTTGTTTGAGGACATCGTAGCCAGAGAGTACTACAGTGAGGCTGATGCCAGGTAAGAAATACATCTGTCTGTCTACCTGGCTGACAAATACATGACATGGCCAAAAGTATATGCACACCCCTTCAAATGAGTGGATTCAGGTATTTCAGCCACACCCGTTGCTGATAGGTGTATATAATCAAGCACACAGCCACGCAATCTCCATAGACAAACATCGGCAGTAGAATAGCCAGTACTGAAGAGCTCAGTGCCTTTCAATGTGTCACTGTCATAGAAAGCCACCTTTCCAACAAGTCAGTTTGTCAAATTGCTGCCCTGCTCGAGCTGCCCCGGTCAACTGTAAGTGCTGTTATTGTGAAGTGGGAACATCTAGGGCCAGAAATGGCTCAGGCCGCAAAGTGGTAGGCCACACAAGGTCACAGAACGGGACCATGTAAAAATGGTCTGTCCTCGGTTGCAACATTCACTACCGAGGTCCAAACTGCCTCTGGAAGTAACGTCAGCACAAGAGCAGCCATTTGCACAAGTTCACCATTCACTAATGCTCTTGTGGCTGAATGGAAGCAAGTCCCAGCAGCAATGTTCCAACATCTAGTGGAAAGCCTTACCAGAAGAGTGGAGGCTGTTATAGCAGCAAAGGGGGGGGGGGGGACCAACTCCATATGAATGCCCATGGTTTTGGAATGAGATATTCAATGAGCAGGTATCCACATACTTTTGGCCATGCAGTGTACATATTTATATCTCAACCTGGCCGACACATACATCTCTCTATCTGTCTACCTGGCTGACAGATACATCTCTCTATCTGTCTACCTGGCTGACAGATACATCTCTCTATCTGTCTACCTGGCTGACAGATACATCTCTCTATCTGTCTACCTGGCTGACAGATACATTTCTCTATCTGTCTACCTGGGCGACACATACATCTCTCTATCTGTCTACCTGGCTGATACAGACATCTCTATATCTGTCTACCTTGCTCAAAAATACATCTCTCTGTCTACCTATCTGTCTACCTCTCTCTCTGTCTCTCTGTGTGCTTTCCTCCCTTTCTCTTTCTGTTTTCCCCTCTCCTCAATGTCTGTCTCTGTTCCATGTTTCCTGTCTCTTCTGTCCTCTGTCTCTCTCTGTTCCATGTTTCCTGTCTCTTCTGTCCTCTATGTCTGTCTCTGTTCCATGTTTCCTGTCTCTTCTGTCCTCTGTCTATCTCTGTCTCTGTTCCATGTTTCCTGTCTCTTCTGTCCTCTATGTCTGTCTCTGTTCCATGTTTCCTGTCTCTTCTGTCCTCTATGTCTGTCTCTGTTCCATGTTTCCTGTCTCCTCTGTCCTTTTTCTCTCTCTCCTTTCTGTCTCACTTTCTCCCTCCATCTCCCTTTCTTGTTCTCCTTTTGCTGTCCCACTCTCCTTTGCTTCTTCCATCCGTACCCTTTCTTTCTCGTTCTTTTTCTCCTTCCCTAGCTTTCTCTCTCTCTTGCTTGCTTGTGCTCTCTCCTTCACTCTCGGGTCCATGTTATTTCCTCAAGCCAGGACACCCACCCTCTCAGATTGTTCTGACATCGTTTCTGTACTTCGAAACAGATAAGATTAGCATTCCTGCAGAATTATTTTATTGAAAAAAGAATCGATCTCTGAGAAATAAAGCTAATTGATTACACCCAAATTCAATAATATTCAATAATAATATTCAATCAATATAGTACATAACATCTAATCTGGACACCAAAAAATTCTAACAATGAATTAGACATTAGGATTCCAAAGAATGGTCAAAAGACTCCCACGGACCCCCACACCACACGCTAATCCTACCAATGAGTGTACAGTATCAGTTCTCTGTGTCTGACAAGTAGTATAGAACTGCGGCTTGGAGTATTATTTCTTCATCCTATGTAAATAAATCTGAATTTGGTGATGTTTTTTTCCCCCAGTTCAGAGAAATTACTAATTGAAGTTGTTATATTTATGTCCCATCCTACACCCTGATATTACCAAGTTCTGACCACTAAATGGTGCTGTTCCTGCTATTAGGGGATTTTTATTTTATCCCCCCACACTCATTGTTAAAGTTACAAAATTACATTTAGGTTTGCTCACCCTTTCAGCAGTCTATGGACAAGTTATGACAGCAAGCTATACTTTGGTTTTGTTTACCTAGCCACTGTTTCAAATGTTAACTTTTTAGCATTTGTTGTTTTTCTACACTCTGTTACGTTACAGTTTTCAGTTTTCACAACTTCACAACTCTCCATATTCTTGCAATTTCTGACCAAAAAGAAAAGGCTTGCTGTTGCACAAGGTTAGCAGCAGTTCGAGTCCAGAATCGGTCGCCGTACGGTGTTTCTTCCGACACATTGGTGTGACTGGCTTCCGGGTTAGGTGGGCGTGGTGTCAAGAAGCAGTGTGGCTTGGTTGGTTTGTGTTTCGGGGGACGCCCGGCTCTCGACCTTTGTATTTCACGAGTCCGTACGGGAGTTGCAGCGATGAAACAAGACTGTAACTACCAATTGGATACCACGAAATTGGGAAGGAAAGGGGGTAATTTAAATTTGTAAAAAATGTATAACAAAAAATAAATACATTTTCTCATAAATCTGCACACAATACCCCATAATGACATTTTTTGCAAATGTATTAAATTTTTTAAATAAAATACCTTATTTACATAAGTATTCAGACCCTTTTCTATGCGACTCGAAATGCGACTCGAAATGGAGCTCAGGTGCATCCTGTTTCCATTGATCATCCTTGAGATGTTACTACAACTTGTTTGGAATCTACATTTGGTAAATTCAATTGATTGGACATCATTTGCAAAGGCACACACCTCTCTAGTTGACTGTGCATGTCAGAGAAAAAAATCAAGCCATGAGGTTGAAGGAATTGAGCAATAGAGCTCCAAGACAGGAATGTGTTGAGGCACAGATCTAGGGAAGGGTAACAAAAAGGTCTGCAGCATTAAAGGTCACCAAGTACACAGTGGCCTCCGTCATTCTTAAATGGAAGGAGTTTGGAACCACCAAGACTCTTCCTTGAGCTGGCCGCTCGGCCAAACTGAGCAAATGGGGGAGAAGGACCTTGGTCAGGGAGGTGACCAAGAACCCGATGGTCACGCTGACAGAGCTTCAGAGTTCCTCTGTGGAGATGGGAGAACCTTTCCAGAAAGACAACCATCTCTGCCGGACTCCACCAATCAGGCCATTATGGTAGAGTGGCCAGACGGAAGCCACTCCTCAGTAAAAAGCACATGACAGCCCGCTTGGAGTTTGACAAAAGGAACCTAACAGACTCTCAGACCATGAGAAGCAAGATTCTCTGGTCTGATGAAACCAAGATTGAAAATCTTTGGCCTGAATGACAAGCATCATGTCTGGAGGAAACCTGGCACTATCCCTATGGTGGAGCATGGTGTGGCAATGTTTTTCAGCGTCAGGGATTGGGAGACTAGTCAGGATCGAGGGAAAGATGAACGAAGCAAGGTACAGAGAGATCCTTGATGAAATCCTGCTACAGAGTGCTCAGGACAGACTGGGGCGAAGGTTCACCTTCCAACAGGACTGTGACCCTAAGCACACAGCCAAGACAATGCAGGAGGGGCCTCTGGACAAGTCTCTGAATGTCCTTGAATGGCCGAGCCAGAGCCCAGACTGAACCCGATCGAACATCTCTGGAGAGACCTGAACATAGCTGTGCAACAACACTCCCCATCCAAACCTGACAGAGCTTGAGAGGATCTGGTGAGAAAAATTGGAGAAACTCCCCGAATACAAGTGTACTAAGATTGTACCGTCATACCCAAGAAGACTCGAGGTTGTAATTCCTGCCAAAGGTGCTTCGACCTTGTACTGACTGAAGGGTCTTAATACTTATGTAAATGTGATATTTCAGTGTTTTATTTTTTATACATTAGAAAACATTTCTAAAAAACTGATTTTGCTTTGTCATTATGACGTGTAGCTTGATGAGGGAAAAATGGGGCAGGGCGGGATGGGGCAGGGCAGGGTGGGGTGGGGTTTGGCAGGGCAGGGCGGGGCAGGGTGGGGTGGGGTGTGGCAGAGCGGGGGGCGGGGTAGGGAAGGGCATGGCAGGGTGGGGCGCGGCATGGCACTGTAAATGAAGTCAGGTGTCTGTATTGTAAATGGTACTGTAGATGAAGGCGGTGTCTGTATTGTAAATGGTACTGCAAATGAAGGCAGGTGTCTGTACTGGACTGTAAATTGTACTGTAAATGGTACTGTAAATGAAGGCGGTGTCTGTATTATAAATGGTACTGTAGATGAAGGCGGTGTCTGTATTGTAAATGGTACTGTAAATGAAGGCAGTTGTCTGTACTGTAAATGGTACTGTAAATGAAGGCAGGTGTCTGTACTGGACTGTAAATTGTACTGTAAATGAAGGCAGGTGTCTGTACTGTAAATGGTACTGTAAATGAAGGCAGGTGTCTGTACTGTAAATGGTACTGTAAATGAAGGCAGGTGCCTGTACTGTAAATTGTACTGTAAATGAAGGCAGGTGTCTGTACTGTAAATTATATTGCAAATTAAGGCAGGTGTCTGTACTGGACTGTAAATTGTACTGTAAATGGTACTGTAAATGAAGGCGGTGTCTGTTTTGTAAATGGTACTGTAGATGAAGGCGGTGTCTGCATTGTAAATGGTACTGCAAATGAAGGCAGGTGTCTGTACTGGACTGTAAATTGTACTGTAAATGGTACTGTAAATGAAGGCGGTGTCTGTATTGTAAATGGTACTGTAGATGAAGGCGGTGTCTGTATTGTAAATGGTACTGTAAATGAAGGCAGTTGTCTGTACTGTAAATGGTACTGTAAATGGTACTCTAAATGAAGGCAGGTGTCTGTACTGTAAATTATATTGTAAATTAAGGCAGGTGTCTGTACTGTACTGTAAATTGTACTGTAAACGAAGGCAGGTGTCTGTACTGTAAATGGTACTGTAAATGAAGGCAGGTGTCTGTACTGTAAATGGTACTGCAAATGAAGGCGGGTGTCTGTACTGTAAATGGTACTGTAAATTAAGGCAGGTGTCTGTACTGGACTGTAAATTGTACTGTAAATGAAGGCAGGTGTCTGTACTGTAAATGAAGGCAGGTGTCTGTACTGTAAATGGTACTGTAAATGAAGGCAGGTGTCTGTACTGGACTGTAAATTGTACTGTAAATGAAGGCAGGTGTCTGTACTGTAAATGAAGGCAGGTGTCTGTACTGTAAATGGTACTGTAAATGAAGGCAGGTGTCTGTACTGGTAATTATATTGTAAATGAAGGCACGTGTCTGTACTGTAAATTATATTGTAAATGAAGGCAGGTGTCTGTACTGTAAATGGTACTGTAAATGAAGGCAGGTGTCTGTACTGTAAATGGTACTGCAAATGAAGGCGGGTGTCTGTACTGTAAATGGTACTGTAAATGAAGGCAGGTGTCTGTACTGGACTGTAAATTGTACTGTAAATGAAGGCAGGTGTCTGTACTGTAAATGAAGGCAGGTGTCTGTACTGTAAATGGTACTGCAAATGAAGGCGGGTGTCTGTACTGGACTGTAAATTGTACTGTAAATGAAGGCAGGTGTCTGTACTGTAAATGAAGGAAGGTGTCTGTACTGTAAATGAAGGCAGGTGTCTGTACTGGACTGTAAATTGTACTGTAAATGAAGGCAGGTGTCTGTACTGTAAATGGTACTATAAATGAAGGCAGGTGTCTGTACTGTAAATTATATTGTAAATGAAGGCAGGTGTCTGTACTGTAAATGGTACTATAAATGAAGGCAGGTGTCTGTACTGTAAATTATATTGTAAATGAAGGCAGGTGTCTGTATTGTAAATGGTACTATAAATGAAGGCAGGTGTCTGTACTGTAAATTATATTGTAAATAATATAATAATATAATAATAATATATGCCATTTAGCAGACGCTTTTATCCAAAGCGACTTACAGTCATGTGTGCATACATTCTACGTATGGGTGGTCCCGGGGATTGAACCCACTACCCTGGCGTTACAAGCGCCATGCTCTACCAAATGAAGGCAGGTGTCTGTACTGTAAATGGTACTATAAATGAAGGCAGGTGTCTGTACTGTAAATTATATTGTAAATGAAGGCAGGTGTCTGTACTGTAAATGGTACTATAAATGAAGGCAGGTGTCTGTACTGTAAATTATATTGTAAATGAAGGCAGGTGTCTGTATTGTAAATGGTACTGTAAATGAAGGCAGGTGTCTGTATTGTAAATCGTACTGTAAATGAAGGCAGGTGTCTATACTGGACTGTAAATTGTACTGTAAATGAAGGCAGGTGTCTGTACTGTAAATGGTACTATAAATGAAGGCAGGTGTCTGTACTGTAAATTATATTGTAAATGAAGGCAGGTGTCTGTACTGTAAATTATATTGTAAATGAAGGCAGATGTCTGTACTGTAAATTATATTGTAAATGAAGGCAGGTGTCTGTACTGTAAATTATATTGTAAATGAAGGCAGGTGTCTGTACTGTAAATTATATTGTAAATGAAGGCAGGTGTCTGTACTGTAAATTATATTGTAAATGAAGGCAGGTGTCTGTACTGGACTGTAAATTGTACTGTAAATGAAGGCAGGTGTCTGTACTGTAAATGGTACTGTAAATGAAGGAGGGTGAGTCTTCCAGGTCAGCCCTGCCCCATTTGTCATAGGAGACCAGCAATAAGTGGGCCTTTAATTAGCTGGCATAATTAGTCACACACTCAGATAATTTGTTTTAATAGTTTCAAATGTTTTTTTGCCGTCATGTACTGGTGTTGCCGTGACAAAACACATATGTAGAACAGGATGTAAAGTGTTTTCTGTTATTAAACACAAGATAAATGATTTCCATATTATCAGCCATGTGGAAAAGCCTCTTGGGAGCCCTAAGCAAGATTTAGTTGGGGGGGGGGGGGGGGGCAGGGGGCTCCACCTCACAGCAAAACATTTTAATGGCTCTCCTGTGTGTTCTGAAGTTAAGTTTTACGCACATTTGGTAATGACTTATGCCATGTTAATATGATTTCTGCGTGAAAATGACTAAAAAAAGCACCTTCCCCATTGCTATTGCTAAGTCTCATATGTCGCTTATGCCTGAAACGGGCCCTGTTGATAATAACCAGAATACAATCAATATCTGATTGAGGCGCAAGGACTACATCCAGTGATTCCACTTCCCAGTATCTGTTTTCTGTCCTTCTGAGACACGAGCAACATTGTGGCTCAAACCGGCTGACCCAGTCGCATATGTGCGCAGTCTGAAGAGAGCAACTGCGGTTGATCTGTCTTCCTTAGGGTCTAAGAGAGAGAGAGAGCTCTACAGTATAATGCATATCTGTCTCTACTCCTATTCTCCTCCTCTACTCCTATGTACCTGCTGTTAGTCACAGTATATCCTGCTGTTAGTCACAGTATATCCTGCTGTTAGTCACAGTATATCCTGCTGTTAGTCACAGTATATCCTGCTGTTAGTCACAGTATATCCTGCTGTTAGTCACAGTATATCCTGCTATTAGTCACAGTATATCCTGCTGTTAGTCACAGTATATCCTGCCATTAGTCACAGTATATCCTGCTGTTAGTCACAGTATATCCTGCCATTAGTCACAGTATATCCTGCTATTAGTCACAGTATATCCTGCCATTAGTCACAGTATATACTGCTGTTAGTCACAGTATATCCTGCTATTAGTCCCATCATATCCTGCCGTTAGTCACAGTATATCCTGCTGTTAGTCACAGTATATACTGCTGTTAGTCACAGTATATACTGCTGTTAGTCACAGTATATCCTGCTGTTAGTCACAGTATATACTGCTGTTAGTCACAGTATATACTGCTGTTAGTCACAGTATATCCTGCTGTTAGTCACAGCATATCCTGCCGTTAGTCACAGTATATACTGCTGTTAGTCACAGTATATCCTGCCATTAGTCACAGTATATCCTGCTGTTAGTCACAGTATATCCTGCCATTAGTCACAGTATATCCTGCTATTAGTCACAGTATATCCTGCCATTAGTCACAGTATATACTGCTGTTAGTCACAGTATATCCTGCTATTAGTCCCATCATATCCTGCCGTTAGTCACAGTATATCCTGCTGTTAGTCACAGTATATACTGCTGTTAGTCACAGTATATACTGCTGTTAGTCACAGTATATCCTGCTGTTAGTCACAGTATATACTGCTGTTAGTCACAGTATATACTGCTGTTAGTCACAGTATATCCTGCTGTTAGTCACAGCATATCCTGCCGTTAGTCACAGTATATACTGCTGTTAGTCACAGTATATACTGCTGTTAGTCACAGTATATCCTGCTGTTAGTCACAGTATATCCTGCCGTTAGTCACAGCATATCCTGCTATTAGTCCCATCATATCCTGCCGTTAGTCACAGTATATCCTGCTGTTAGTCACAGTATATACTGCTGTTAGTCACAGTATATACTGCTGTTAGTCACAGTATATCCTGCTGTTAGTCACAGTATATCCTGCTGTTAGTCACAGTATATACTGCTGTTAGTCACAGTATATACTGCTGTTAGTCACAGTATATCCTGCCGTTAGTCACAGTATATCCTGTTGTTAGTCACAGTATATCCTGTTGTTAGTCACAGTATATACTGCTGTTAGTCACAGTATATACTGCTGTTAGTCACAGTATATACTGCTGTTAGTCACAGTATATACTGCTGTTAGTCACAGTATATACTGCTGTTAGTCACAGTATATCCTGCCATTAGTCACAGTATATCCTGCTATTAGTCACAGTATATCCTGCTGTTAGTCACAGTATATCCTGCCGTTAGTCACAGTATATCCTGCCGTTAGTCACAGTATATCCTGTTGTTAGTCACAGTATATCCTGTTGTTAGTCACAGTATATACTGCTGTTAGTCACAGTATATACTGCTGTTAGTCACAGTATATACTGCTGTTAGTCACAGTATATACTGCTGTTAGTCACAGTATATCCTGTTGTTAGTCACAGTATATCCTGCTGTTAGTCACAGTATATACTGCTGTTAGTCACAGTATATCCTGCTGTTAGTCACAGTATATACTGCTGTTAGTCACAGTATATCCTGTTGTTAGTCACAGTATATCCTGCCATTAGTCACAGTATATCCTGCCGTTAGTCACAGTATATCCTGCTATTAGTCACAGTATATCCTGCTGTTAGTCACAGTATATCCTGCTGTTAGTCACAGTATATCCTGCCGTTAGTCACAGTATATCCTGCCATTAGTCACGTTATATCCTGCTGTTAGTCACAGTATATCCTGCTGTTAGTCACAGTATATCCTGCTATTAGTCCCATCATATCCTATCGTTAGTCACAGTATATCCTGCCGTTAGTCACAGTATATCCTGCTGTTAGTCACAGTATATCCTGCCGTTAGTCACAGTATATCCTGCTGTTAGTCACAGTATATAATGCTGTTAGTCACAGTATATCCTGCTGTTAGTCACAGTATATCCTGCTGTTAGTCACAGTATATCCTGCTGTTAGTCACAGTATATCCTGCCGTTAGTCACAGTATATCCTGCTGTTAGTCACAGTATATCCTGCTGTTAGTCACAGTATATCCTGCTGTTAGTCACAGTATATCCTGCTGTTAGTGTAACGGATGTGAAACGGCTAGCTTAGTTAGCGGTGTGCGCTAAACAGCGTTTCAATCGGTTACGTCACTTGCCCTGAGACCTTGAAGTAGTAGTTCCCCTTGCTCTGCAGGGGCCACAGCTTTTGTGGAGGGATGGGTAACGATGCTTCGACGGTGACTGTTGTCGATGTGTGCAGAAGGTCCCTGGTTCGCGCCCGGGTATGGGCGAGGGGACGGTTTAAAATTATACTGTTACATTAGTCACAGTATATCCTGCTGTTAGTCACAGTATATCCTGCTATTAGTCCCATCATATCCTGCTGCTAGTCACAGTATATCCTGCTGTTAGTCACAGTATATCCTGCTATTAGTCACAGTATATCCTGCTGTTAGTCACAGTATATCCTGCTGATAGTCACGTTATATCCTGCTATTAGTCCCATCATATCCTGCTGTTAGTCACAGTATATTCTGCCGTTAGTCACAGTATATCCTGCTGTTAGTCACAGTATATCCTGCTGTTAGTCACAGTATATCCTGCTGTTAGTCACGTTATATCCTGCTATTAGTCCCATCATATCCTGCTGTTAGTCACAGTATATTCTGCCGTTAGTCACAGTATATCCTGCTGTTAGTCACAGTATATCCTGCTGTTAGTCACAGTATATCCTGCTGTTAGTCACGTTATATCCTGCTATTAGTCCCATCATATCCTGCTGTTAGTCACAGTATATTCTGCCGTTAGTCACAGTATATCCTGCTGTTAGTCACAGTATATCCTGCTGTTAGTCACAGTATATCCTGCTGTTAGTCACGTTATATCCTGCTATTAGTCACAGTATATTCTGCCGTTAGTCACAGTATATCCTGCTGTTAGTCACAGTATATCCTGCCGTTAGTCACAGTATATCCTGCTGTTAGTCACAGTATATCCTGCTGTTAGTCACAGTATATCCTGCTATTAGTCACAGTATATCCTGCTATTAGTCACAGTATATCCTGCTGTTAGTCACAGTATATCCTGCTATTAGTCCCATCATATCCTGCTGCTAGTCACAGTATATCCTGCTGTTAGTCACAGTATATCCTGCTATTAGTCACAGTATATCCTGCTGTTAGTCACAGTATATCCTGCTGTTAGTCACGTTATATCCTGCTATTAGTCCCATCATATCCTGCTGTTAGTCACAGTATATTCTGCCGTTAGTCACAGTATATCCTGCTGTTAGTCACAGTATATCCTGCTGTTAGTCACAGTATAACCAGTACATTGAACTCCTACACTGCAGGGTGCATCACACACAGGGTGGAAAGGCACCTCTCTCTCTCTCTCTCTCTCTCTCTCTCTCTCTCTCTCTCCTCTCTCCTCTCTCCTCTCTCCTCTCTCCTCTCTCTTTCCTTTCTCTCTGTCTTCTGAGTTTGTCTGGCTGTGTTGTTGTTGTTAGTCTTGTGTCTCATCATGTTTAAAACAGTTTTGTCTCCTCACTCCTCACTGCATTTATTCACTTCCCCTCCTCCTTTCATTTCTCTCTCCGTCTCCCTGTTCCTCCCAACTCTCACTCCCTCCTCCTCACTTTTCCTGTACCATTCTGGCTCAAACATCTCTCTCAACTCTTCTCCTCCTCTCCTCCTTTCTGTCCTTCAATTTGGACATTCTTTTTTCACTTCCGTCTCACATCATTATGTTCACCTGTCCACTTGTCTCCTCCACCTTCTTATCCTCTCTCCTTCCACCTTGCCCTCCCTCCCTCCATCTCTCCCTCCTCTCCTCTCTTTCTCTCTGTTTTGTCTTCACAGTCATTGTATCACCCAGATTCTAGACAGTGTTCATCACATTCACCAACATGACATAGTGCACAGGGACCTGAAGGTCAGTATGTCTAGAAACCAACTTCCCTCCTTTCTCTGCCTGCCTGCCCCCCCACCCTTAACCTCTGCACCTCTGATTGCCCCCCAACACCCTTAACCCCTGCACATCTGCCTGCCCCCCCCTTAACCCCTGCACCTCTGACTGCCCCCCACCCTCCTCAACCCCTGCACCTCTGACTGCCCCCCACCCTCCTCAACCCCTGCACCTCTGACTGCCCCCCACCCTCCTCAACCCCTGCACCTCTGACTGCCCCCCACCCTCCTCAACCCCTGCACCTCTGCCTGCCCCCCCCCCACCACCCTCAACCCCTGCACCTCTGACTGCCCCCCCACCCTCCTCAACCCCTGCACCTCTGACTGCCCCCCCCACCCTCCTCAACCCCTGCACCTCTGACTGCCCCCCACCCTCCTCAACCCCTGCACCTCTGACTGCCCCCCACCCTCCTCAACCCCTGCACCTCTGACTGCCCCCCACCACCACCCTCAACCCCTGCACCTCTGACTGCCCCCCACCACCACCCTCAACCCCTGCACCTCTGACTGCCCCCCACACCCTCCTCAACCCCTGCACCTCTCACTGCCCCCCACCCTCCTCAACCTCTGCACCTCTGACTGCCCCCCCACCCTCCTCAACCCCTGCACCTCTGACTGCCCCACCCTCCTCAACCTCTGACTGCCCCCGCACCCTCCTCAACCCCTGCACCTCTGACTGCCCCCCACCCTCCTCAACCCCTGCACCTCTGCCTGCCCCCCACCACCCTCAACCCCTGCACCTCTGACTGCCCCCCACCCTCCTCAACCCCTGCACCTCTGACTGCCCCCCCACCCTCCTCAACCCCTGCACCTCTGACTGCCCCCCCCACCCTCCTCAACCCCTGCACCTCTGACTGCCCCCCACCCTCCTCAACCCCTGCACCTCTGCCTGCCCCCCCCCACCACCCTCAACCCCTGCACCTCTGACTGCCCCCCCCACCCTCCTCAACCCCTGCACCTCTGACTGCCCCCCCACCCTCCTCAACCCCTGCACCTCTGACTGCCCCCCCCCCACCCTCCTCAACCCCTGCACCTCTGACTGCCCCCCACCCTCCTCAACCCCTGCACCTCTGACTTGCCCCCCACCACCACCCTCAACCCCTGCACCTCTGACTGCCCCCCACCACCACCCTCAACCCCTGCACCTCTGACTGCCCCCCACCCTCCTCAACCCCTGCACCTCTCACTGCCCCCCACCCTCCTCAACCTCTGCACCTCTGACTGCCCCCCCACCCTCCTCAACCCCTGCACCTCTGACTGCCCCACCCCTCCTCAACCCTCTGACTGCCCCCCCCCCACCACCCTCAACCCCTGCACCTCTGACTGCCCCCCCCCACCCTCCTCAACCCCTGCACCTCTGACTGCACCTCTGACCCCCCCCCCCCACCCTCCTCAACCCCTGCACCTCTGACTGCCCCCCCACCCTCCTCAACCCCTGCACCTCTGACTGCCCCCCCACCCTCCTCAACCCCTGCACCTCTGACTTGCCCCCACCACCACCCTCAACCCCTGCACCTCTGACTATCAACCCCCCCACCACCACCCTCAACCCCTGCACCTCTGACTGCCCCCCACCCTCCTCAACCCCTGCACCTCTCACTGCCCCCCCCACCCTCCTCAACCTCTGCACCTCTGACTGCCCCCCCACCCTCCTCAACCCCTGCACCTCTGACTGCCCCACCCTCCTCAACCCTCTGACTGCCCCCGCACCCTCCTCAACCCCTGCACCTCTGCCTGCCCCACCACCCTCAACCCCTGCACCTCTGCCTGCCCCACCACCCTCAACCCCTGCACCTCTGCCTGCCCCACCACCCTCAACCCCTGCACCTCTGCCTGCATGCCCCCTCCTCTGTCTCAGTCTGTCTATCCGTGTGTCCGTCGATCAGTTTGTCAGTTTGTCTGTTGCTCTGTCCAGTTTCTGTTTGTTTAAATGTTCTATACTATTAATCTATCAGAGGTTCATTTCTTCTTGTTGCGCTGATTCACTGACTTCCTCCCCTGAGTCCCACTCCCTCCCCAAAACTTTGTCCCCGCTCCAGTCCTCTCAAACCGTCACCCCAGTGCACATGCCCAGCTTCTCAGGCTGCAGTGACCTTTCCTCTGTCCAAGGCGTGTCCCAAATGACACCCTATTCTGTATGTAGTACACCATTTTTGCCCCCAACCCTATGAGCCCTGTATAGGGAATAGGGTGCAATTTGAGATGCAGACCAACTCATCATGGTTTGATATCCCAGCAGGGCCCAGGTTTCCCTTGTTCACTCTGATCTCCATCGCTTCCCCCCCCTGACTCCTCCCCCTGACTCCTCCCCTTCTCCCATTGGAAAGCCTGGGGGTATATAGCTGACAGGATAGATACTATAGCATTCTTTTCTCTAACATAAACCATTACGGTCTGATACCAACCTAAGATGTGTGCCATGTGTTTAGAAAGCATGGGGAATTTACTTAGCCTACTGAACAATTATTTCCCTGTTTAGACAGGCAATTTCACACTGGCAACGAGTAACCTGCAATACCAGATTCAGAAATGTTTTTTTCATGAGCGACTAGCGATTTGAGTAACAACTAGTTTTTTTTTTTAATCACCTTTTTCTAACACATCTTGTTGAGGAATAGTGTCAAATTAAACCACACTGACAGATTATGAGTTTTACAGTATTTTGTACAGATTTGAACACTATGGTGTTGAACACTGAGTTGTAGTCAATGAACAGCATTCTCACATAGGTGTTCCTTTTGTCCAGGTGGGAAAGGGCAGTGTGGAGTGTGATTGAGAGTCACTGCTACTTCCTGCTTTAGGTTTTGCTTGTAAGCAGGAATCAGGAAGATATAATTATGGTCACATTTGCCAAATGGAAGGCGAGGGAGAGCTTTGTACTCGTCCCTGTGTGTGGACTAGAGTTGGTCTAGAGTTTTTTTTCCTATGGTTGCACATGTAACATGCATGTTGAAATGAGGTAAAACGGACTTAAGTTTGCCTGCATTAAAGTCCCCGGCCACTAGGAGCGCCGCCTCTGGATGAGCATGTTCTTGTTTGCTTATGGCTTTATACAGCTCAGTGAATGCGGTCTTAGTGCCAGAGTCGGTTTGTGGTGGTAAATAGATGGCCATGAAAAATATAGATGAACTCTTGGTAGATAGTGTTGTCTACAGCTTATCATGAGGTACTCTACCTCAGGCGGGCAATACCTCAAGACCACATTAACATTAAACATTGCGCACCAGTTGTTATTGACAAATAGACACCCACCCCTCGTCTTACCGGATGTAGCTGTTCTGTCCTGCCGATACACTGAAAAAACAGCCAAATGTAGATTATCCGTGTCATCCTTCAGCCACAACTTGGTGAAACATAAGATATTACAGTTTTTAATGTCCCGTTGGTAGGATAGTCTCGAACGGTGCTTATCCAGTTTATTCTCCAGAGATTGTACGTTGGCCAATATAGCGGATGGTAGAGGCGGGTTATCTATTTGCCAACAAATTCTCACAAGGCACTCTTATCTCAGCTCCCTGTATTTCCTTATTTTCTTCATGCGAATGACAGGGATTTGGGCCTTGTCTGAGAGCAACATTATATCCTTCCTATCAGACTCATTAAAGAAAAAATCTTCATCCAGTTTGAGGTGAATAATTGCTGTTCTGATAAGAAGCTCTTTTCGGTCATAAGAGACTGTAGCATCAACATTATATACAAAATAAGTTACAAACAACGTGAAAAAACAAATAAAATAGAACAATTGGTTCGTTAAGGACCTGTAAAACGGCAATATCCACTCCGGCACCATTCCACCACATTTCAACTTTTTATTTAGTACTTTTGTTGAAGGACCTTTGGCAGCAATGATGGCCTCGAGTCTCCTTGGGCACGAGTCTACAAGCTTGGCACACCTTTATTTGAGGAGTTTCTCCCATTCTTCTTTTCAGATCCTCTCAAGTTCTGTCAGGTTGGATGGGGAGCATCGCTGCACAGCTATTTTCAAGTTTCTCCAGAGATATTCGATCAGGTTTAAGTCCGGGCTCTGGCTGTTTCACTCAAGGACATTCAGAGACTTGTCCCGAAGCCACTCCTGCATTGTCTTGGCTGTGAGCTTATGTTCATTGTCCTGTTAGAATGTGAACATTCACCCCAGTCTGAGGTCCTGAGTGCTCTGGAGCAGGTTTTCATCAAGGATCTTTCTGTACTTTGCTTCGTTCATCTTTCCTGCAAGCCTGACTAGTCTCCCAGTCCCTGCCGCAGAAAAACATCCCCACAGCATGATGCTGCCACCACTATGCTTCACTGTGTGGATGGTGCCAGGTTTCTTCCAGATGTGATGTTTGGAATTTAGACTAAAGAATTCAATCTTGGTTTCCTCAGATCAGAGAATCTTGTTTCTCATTGTTCCGAGAGTCCTTTAGGTGCCTTTTGGCAAACAACAAGCAGGCTGTCATATGCCTTTTACTGAGGAGTGGCTTCCGTCTGTCCACTCTACCATAAAGGCCTGATTGGTTGAGTGCTGCAGAGATTGTTGTCCTTCTGGAAGGTTCTCCATCTCCACAGAGGAACTCTATAGCTCTGTCAGAGTGACCGTCAGGGTCTTGGTCACCTCCCTGACCAATGCCCTTCTCCCCTGATTGCTCAGTTTGGCTTGGTGGCCAGCTCTTGGAAGAGTCTTGGTGGTTTCAAATTCCTTCCATTTAAGAAAGGAGACCACTGTGTTCTTGAGGACCTTCAATGCTGCAGACATTTGTTGGTACCCTTCCCCAGATCTGTGCCTTGACACAATCCTGTCTTGGAGCTCTATGGACAATTCCTTCAACCTCATGGCTTGGTTGTTGCTCTGACATGCACTGTCAACTGTGGGACCTTATATAGACAGGCGTGTGCCTTTCCAAATCATGTACAATCAATTATATTTATCACAGGTGGACTCCTAATCAAGTTGTAGAAACATCTCAAGGATGATCAATGGAAACAGACCTCATCATAATTACACCAGTCCAGACCTGATCATAACTACACCAGTCCAGACCTGATCGTAACTACACCAGTCCAGACCTGATCATAACTACACCAGTCCAGACCTGATTGTAACTACACCAGTCCAGACCTGATCGTAACTACACCAGTCCAGACCTGATCGTAACTACACCAGTCCAGACCTGATCCTAACTACACCAGTCCAGACCTGATCATAACTACACCAGTCCAGACCTGATCATAACTACACCAGTCCAGACCCCATCATAACTACACCAGTTCAGGCCTCATCGTAACTACACCAGTCCAGACCCCATCATAACTACACCAGTTCAGGCCTCATTGTAACTACACCAGTCCAGACCTGATCATAACTACACCAGTCCAGACCCCATCATAACTACACCAGTTCAGGCCTCATCGTAACTACACCAGTCCAGACCTCATCATAATTACACCAGTCCAGACCTCATCATAACTACACCAGTCCAGACCCCATCATAACTACACCAGTCCAGACCTGATCGTAACTACACCAGTCCAGACCCCATCGTAACTACACCAGTCCAGACCTGATCATAACTACACCAGTCCAGACCCCATCATAACTACACCAGTTCAGGCCTCATCGTAACTACACCAGTCCAGACCTCATCATAATTACACCAGTCCAGACCTCATCATAACTACACCAGTCCAGACCCCATCATAACTACACCAGTCCAGACCTGATCGTAACTACACCAGTCCAGACCCCATCATAACTACACCAGTTCAGGCCTCATCATAACTACACCAGTCCAGACCCCATCATAACTACACCAGTCCAGACCCCATCGTAACTACACCAGTTCAGGCCTGATCATAATTACACCAGTCCAGACCTCATCATAACTACACCAGTCCAGACCTCATCATAATTACACCAGTCCAGACCTCATCATAACTACACCAGTCCAGACCCCATCATAACTACACCAGTCCAGACCTGATCATAACTACACCAGTCCAGACCTCATCATAACTACACCAGTCCAGACCTCATCATAACTACACCAGTCCAGACCTCATCATAACTACACCAGTCCAGACCCCATCATAACTACACCAGTCCAGACCCCATCATAACTACACCAGTCCAGACCTCATCATAACTACACCAGTCAAGACCTCATCATAACTACACCAGTCCAGTCCATACTTTTTTTTACTGTATCTGTTTAGTTTTTCCATCCATGTATTTTTAGCCTGTAGGTCATGTGGTCTGTGTCTGAAAAGACACAATGGTGCCAGTTGTGTCAGCAGAAGGCAGGATAGATACACAACATGCTGTTGGTCTTAAGATAATCTTTTCAATGTGTTGTTTTTAGCTGTGGGATAGAAAGCCATACCCCTTACCACATCCTCTACCTTCTCCCTCCCCTAGTCCCCTCTCCCTCTCCCTTCTCCCTCCCCTAGTCCCTTCTCCCCTCTAGTCCCAACTCCAGTCCAGGAGGCTCCACCATAATGCTCAAACCTATACATTTCTTTGTGGAATCCAGTGAGATCTTTGACAACAGATCGTTCTTTTTTATTTTACTAGGCAAGTCAGTTAAGAACAAATTCCTATTTTCAATGACATCCTAGGAACAGTGGGTTAACTGCCTGATCAGGGGCAGAATGACATATTTGCAGCTTGTCAGCTCGGGGGTTTGAACTTGCAACCTTCCGATTACTAGTCCAACGCTCTAACCACTAGGCTACCCTGCCGTTCTCATTGGCAGGTTTGAACTGTTTACAATAAAGAGGTCCAGGTGATGATACTCTTACCTAAAGTCACATGATACACACCTACTGGCCGTTCTACTGCCAAGTTATTGTCCTTTCGCTTGGCTAGGCCATTGGTTGGACAAGGCTGGTGACAGAAGCCCCCCCCCCTTTGCCCTCCTCCCCACTTCCTCCCCCCTCCTCCCTCTACCTTCCTCCTCCCCCTCCTCATCCCCCTACCTTCATTCTCACCCTCCCCCCCACCTCTACCTCTACCCCTTACCCTAGCCTCCTCTATCGCCTGTGCATGGAATTGTAGCTATGCTGCTCAGACTAACACGCGCCCCCTGGTGTTTGCATGCAGTCATTGCATCCAGCAGATCGTGGAGGCGGTGCTACACTGCCATCAAATGGGCGTGGTGCATCGAGATCTAAAGGTGGGTAACAGGTCCGTTCAGTGTCCGTTCAGTGTCCGTTCAGTGTCCGTTCAGTGTCCGTTCAGTGTCCGTTCAGTGTCCGTTCAGTGTCTGTTTAGTGTCCATTCAGTGTCTGTTTAGTGTCCATTCAGTGTCTGTTCAGTATCCATTCAGTGTCTTTTCAGTATCCATTCAGTGTCTGTTCAGTGTCCATTCAGTGACTGTTCAGTGTCTGTTCAGTATCCATTCAGTGTCTGTTTAGTGTCCATTCAGTGTCTGTTCAGTATCCATTCAGTGTCTGTTCAGTGTCCATTCAGTGACTGTTCAGTGTCTGTTCAGTATCCATTCAGTGTCTGTTCAGTGTCCGTTCAGTGTCTGTTCAGTGTCCGTTCAGTGTGTGTTCAGTGTCCATTCTGTGTGTGTGTGTGTGTGTGTGTGTGTGTGTGTGTGTGTGTGTGTGTGTGTGTGTGTGTGTGTGTGTGTGTGTGTGTGTGTGTGTGTGTGTGTGTGTGTGTGTGTGTGTGTGTGTGTGTGTGTGTGTGTCATCTGTGTGTGTGTATGTGTGTGTCCTCTATGGGCGTGTTAAGCGCAATTGTCCAACATCACTGTTTGTGGACAGATATAGCTATCTAGCGCTGACTGTAAAATATAGTAACACCTCTCTAGAGAAGACTGAGCTGAGCTGTTCAGTAAATCTTTAGCCTGTCAGTCCTACCAAGTAGTTTCTAGTTTTTTTAAAACAACACCATTATTTCACCTTTATTTAACCAGGTAGGCAAGTTGAGAACAAGTTCTCATTTACAACTGCGACCTGGCCAAGATAAAGCAAAGCAGTGCAACAAAAACAACAACACAGAGTTCCACATAAACAAACATACAGTCAATAACACAATAGAAAAAGTCTTAATACAGTGTGTGCAAATGAGGAAAGACAAGGGAGGTGAGGCAATAAATAGGCCATGGTGGCAAAATAATTACAATATAGCAATTAAACACTGGAGTGATAGATGTGCAGAATATGAATGTGCAAGTAGAGATACTGGGGTGCAAAGGAGCAAAACAAATATTGGGATGAGGTAGTTGGATGGGCTAATTACAGATGGGCCATCCACAGGTGCAGTGATCTGTGAGCTGCTCTGACAGCTGGGGCTTAATGTTAGTGAGGGACATATGAGTCTCCAGCTTCAGTGATTTTTGCAGTTTGTTCCAGTCATTGGCAGCAGAGGACTGTAAGGAAAGGCGGCCAAAGGAGGATTTTGCTTTGGGGGTGACCAGTGAGATATACCTGCTGGAGCACATGCTACGGGTGGGTGTTGCTGTGGTGACCAGTGAGCTGAGATAAGGTGGGACTTTACCTAGCAAAGGCTTTTTGATGACCTCGAGCCAGTGGGTTTGGCGATGAATATGAAGTGAGGGCCAGCCTATGAGAGCACACAGGTCACAGTGGTGGGTAGTATATGGGGCATTGGTGACAAAATATGGGGCATTGCTGAGTAGAGTGTTGGAGGCTACTTTGTAAATGACATCGCCAAAGTCAAGGATTGATAGGATAGTCAGTTTTACGAGGGTATGTTTGACAGCATGAGTTTTTTTATTTATTTATTTATTTTATTTCACCTTTATTTAACCAGGTAGGCTAGTTGAGAACAGGTTCTCATTTGCAACTGCGACCTGGCCAAGATAAAGCATAGCAGTGTGAACAGACAACACAGAGTTACACATGGAGTAAACAATTAACAAGTCAATAACACAGAGAAGAAAAGGGGAGTCTATATACAATGTGTGCAAAAGGCATGAGGAGGTAGGCGAATAATTACAATATTGCAGATTAACACTGGAGTGATAAATGATCATGTACAGGTAGAGATATTGGTGTGCAAAAGAGCAGAAAAGTAAATAAATAAAACTGTGGGGATGAGGTAGGTGAAAATGGGTGTGCTATTTACCAATAGATTATGTACAGCTGCAGCGATCGGTTAGCTGCTCAGCTAGCTGATGTTTGAAGTTGGTGAGGGAGATAAAAGTCTCCAACTTCAGCAATTTTTGCAATTCGTTCCAGTCACAGGCAGCAGAGTACTGGAACGAAAGGCGGCCGAATGAGGTGTTGGCTTTAGGGATGATCAATGAGATACACCTGCTGGAGTGCGTGCTACGGATGGGTGTTGCCAAAGTGACCAGTGAGCTGAGATAAGGCGGAGCTTTGCCTAGCATGGCCTTGTAGATGACCTGAAGCCAGTGGGTCTGGCGACGAATATGTAGCGAGGGCCAGCCGACTAGAGCATACAAGTCGCAGTGGTGGGTAGTATAAGGTGCTTTAGTGACAAAACGGATGGCACTGTGATAAACTGCATCCAGTTTGCTGAGTAGAGTGTTGGAAGCAATTTTGTAGATGACGTCGCCGAAGTCAAGGATCGGTAGGATAGTCAGTTTTACTAGGGTAAGCTTGGCAGCGTGAGTGAAGGAGGCTTTGTTGCGGAATAGAAAGCCGATTCTTGATTTGATTTTCGATTGGAGATGTTTGATATGGGTCTGGAAGGAGAGTTTGCAGTCTAGCCAGACACCTAGGTACTTATAGGTGTCCACATATTCAAGGTCGGAGCCATCCAGTGTGGTGATGCTAGTCGGGCATGCGGGTGCAGGCAGCGATCGGTTGAAAAGCATGCATTTGGTTTTACTAGCGTTTAAGAGCAGTTGGAGGCCACGGAAGGAGTGTTGTATGGCATTGAAGCTCGATTGGAGGTTAGATAGCACAGTGTCCAATGACGGGCCGAAAGTGTATACAATGGTGTCGTCTGCGTAGAGGTGGATCAGGGAATCGCCCGCAGCAAGAGCAACATCATTGATATATACAGAGAAAAGAGTCGGCCCGAGAATTGAACCCTGTGGCACCCCCATAGAGACTGCCAGAGGACCGGACAACATGCCCTCCGATTTGACACACTGAACTCTGTCTGCAAAGTAATTGGTGAACCAGGCAAGGCAGTCATCCGAAAAACCGAGGCTACTGAGTCTGCCGATAAGAATATGGTGATTGACAGAGTCGAAAGCCTTCGCAAGGTCGATGAAGACGGCTGCACAGTACTGTCTTTTATCGATGGCGGTTATGATGTCGTTTAGTACCTTGAGTGTGGCTGAGGTGCATCCGTGACCGGCTCGGAAACCGGATTGCATAGCGGAGAAGGTACGGTGGGATTCGAGATGGTCAGTCACCTGTTTGTTGACTTGGCTTTCGAAGACCTTCGATACGCAGGGCAGGATGGATATAGGTCTGTGAGTGAAGTATGCTTTGTTGCGAAATAGGGAGCCGATTCTAGATTTCATTTTGGATTGGAGATGATTAATGCCACGAAAGGAGTGTTGTATGGCATTGAAGCTCATCTTGAGGTTAGTTAACACAGTGTCTGAAGAAGGGCCAGAAGTATACAGAATGGTGTCGTCTGCGTAGAGGTGGATCAGAGAATCACCACCAGCAAGAGCGATATCATTGATGTATACAGAGAAGAGAGTCAGCCCGAGGATTGATCCCTGTGGCACCCCCATAGAGACTGCCAGAGGTCCGGACAACAGGCCCTCCGATTTGACATACTGAACTCTATCAGAGAAGTAGTTGGTGAACCAGGCGAGGCAGTCATTTGAGAAACCAAGGCTGTTGAGTCTGCCGATAAGAATGTGGTGATTGACAGTCGAATGCATTGGCCAGGTCGATGAATACAGCTGCACAGTATCTCTTATCGATGGCAGTTATGACATCGTTTAGGACCTTGATCGTGGCTGAGGTGCACCCATGACCATCTCTGGAACCAGATTGCATAGTGGAGAAGGTACGGTGGGATTCGAAATGGTCGGTAATCTGTTTGTTAACGTGGCTTTCGAAGACCTTAGAAAGGCAGGGTAGAATAGATATAGGTCAGTAGTAGAGGTCGACCGATTATGATTTGGGTCTAGAGTGTCTCCCCCTTTGAAGAGGGGGATGACCACGGCAGCTTTCCATTCTTTGGGGACCTCAGACAATAGGAAAGAGAGGTTGAACAGGCTGGTAATAGGGGTGGCAACAATTTCGGCAGATAATTTTAGAAAGAAAGGGTCCAAACTGTCTAGTCCAGCTGATTTGTAGGTGTCCAGATTTTGCAGCTCTTTCAGAACATCAGCTTTCTCAATTTGGGTGAAGATCAGTCTCCTGTCTTCAGGTCAGAATCCTCTCCTACAGGCTTATCTCTCTCTCTCTGCACCATGGGATCTGTCCAATACGATCTTTCACATATCTCTGATGGTGCCTTGCAAAATGCTGCTCCTCTATCTCTCTCCTCTTGTTGAAACAGCAACTCTCCCCCTTTCCCAAATGCAGTCCCTCTATCTCTCTCCTCTTGTTGAAACAGCAACTCTCCCCCTTTCCCAAATGCAGTCCCTCTCTAACCTATCCTCTTGTTGAAACAGCAACTCTCCCCCTTTCCCAAATGCAGTCCCTCTCTAACCTATCCTCTTGTTGAAACAGCAACTCTCCCCCTTTCCCAAATGCAGTCCCTCTCTCACCTATCCTCTTGTTGAAACAGCAACTCTCCCCCTTTCCCAAATGCAGTCCCTCTCTCACCTATCCTCTTGTTGAAACAGCAACTCTCCCCCTTTCCCAAATGCAGTCCCTCTCTCACCTATCCTCTTGTTGAAACAGCAACTCTCCCCCTTTCCCAAATGCAGTCCCTCTCTCACCTATCCTCTTGTTGAAACAGCAACTCTCCCCCTTTCCCAAATGCAGTCCCTCTCTCACCTATCCTCTTGTTGAAACAGCAACTCTCCCCTTTCACAAATGCAGTCCCTCTCTCACCTATCCTCTTGTTGAAACAGCAACTCTCCCCCTTTCCCAAATGCAGTCCCTCTCTCACCTATCCTCTTGTTGAAACAGCAACTCTCCCCCTTTCCCAAATGCAGTCCCTCTCTCACCTATCCTCTTGTTGAAACAGCAACTCTCCCCCTTTCCCAAATGCAGTCCCTCTCTCACCTATCCTCTTGTTGAAACAGCGACTCTCCCACTTTACCAAATGCAGTCCCACTCTCACCTATCCTCTTGTTGAGACAGCACCTCTCCCAGTCTGGGGAGAATGCCAGTATGCATGCTTGTTATGCTATCTGACGGATGGGTCTTCTATGCTATGCTAGTCCTCTCTCGGAACAGAATTTGATCACCAGTTTAAATGGTTCAGGATTTGGGCCCTTTATCTACTTCCACAGGGTCAGATGAACTCGTGGATACCATTTGCATGTCTCTGTGTTTAGTAGAAGGAAGTTCGAGGTCATTTTGTGAGCCAATGCTATGCAAGCAGATACCCATAGACCTCCGGTCATTGTGCGGTGGCTAGTTAGCAATTGCGCTAGCCCTAGTTAGCAGCCTCCTTCAAACTGCACGCAAAGACAGAAAAATGGTACCTATTAACTAGTCTGACTCTGGGGATGTAGATTGCCAAAATCCCAAAGTATCCCTTTAAATTGCTTAAGGTTGTAGTGTGTGCTGGATTAAAGTTAGCCCCTTGTCAATATGATTCCCAAAATGGGTTCCCAAAGGGAATTGATTCTTTGCCACATCTAGTTTAAATGTGTCTCTATGGTGCTTCCAATTGAGTTGTATAGCTTCATGTAAGTATGTATTTATAGGTCAGATGACAGAACCTTGTTCTAATTGGTCAGAGCCTCTTTTGCTGAGTGTTGTGGTTGGATTGCAGCAGTAGTGCTGTCATCTCTCCTATCGTGTGTGTGTGTGTGTGTGTGTGTGTGTGTGTGTGTGTGTGTGTGTGTGTGTGTGTGTGTGTGTGTGTGTGTGTGTGTGTGTGTGTGTGTGTGTGTGTGTGTGTGCGTGCGTGCGTGCGTGCGTGCGTGCGTGCGTGCGTGCGTGCGTGCGTGCGTGCGTGCGTGCGTGCGTGCGTGCGTGCGTGCGTGCGTGCGTGCGTGCGTGCGTGCGTGCGTGTTATACATGTTTTTATTACTGCTTGTTGTCTTGCATGATGCTGCGTGTGTGTTTTCAGTTCTCTAGACCAGGATAACACCTCGCCAGACCCCAGCACCGGCCTCGGCAACATTCTTCCTGTTTATCAGAACTGTTGTGGATATTTCTTTATTTAGCCACACCTATCAGGTTACAGTCCTCAGCTCTGGGGAATTTCACACAATATGTCATAGTGATGGCTGAGGACAGCCTCGGAGAGGGTCTGAGAGGCGAGGAGATCGCTCCAATGAAGTGGAGACAACCAAGAGATCGCTCCAATGAAGTGGAGACAACCAGGAGATAGCTCCAATGAAGTGGAGACAACCAGGAGATCGCTCCAATGAAGTGGAGACAACCAGGAGATAGCTCCAATGAAGTGGAGACAACCAGGAGATCGCTCCAATGAAGTGGAGACAACCAGGAGATCGCTCTAATGAAGTGGAGACAACCAGGAGATCGCTCCAATGAAGTGGAGACAACCAGGAGATCGCTCTAATGAAGTGGAGACAACCAGGAGATCGCTCCAATGAAGTGGAGACAACCAGGAGATCGCTCTAATGAAGTGGAGACAACCAGGAGATCGCTCCAATGAAGTGGAGACAACCAGGAGATCGCTCCAATGAAGTGGAGACAACCAGGAGATCGCTCCAATGAAGTGGAGACAACCAGGAGATCGCTCCAATGAAGTGGAGACAACCAGGAGATCGCTCCAATGAAGTGGAGACAACCAGGAGATAGCTCCAATGAAGTGGAGACAACCAGGAGATCGCTCCAACAAAGTGGAGACAACCAGGAGATCGCTCCAACGAAGTGGAGACAACCAGGAGATCGCTCCAATGAAGTGGAGACAACCAGGAGATCGCTCTAATGAAGTGGAGACAACCAGGAGATCCAACGAAGTGGAGACAACCAGGAGATCACTCTAATGAAGTGGAGACAACCAAGAGATCGCTCCAATGAAGTGGAGACAACCAGGAGATTGCTCTAATGAAGTGGAGACAACCAGGAGATTGCTCTAATGAAGTGGAGACAACCAGGAGATCGTTCTAATGAAGCGGAGACAACCAGGAGATCGCTCTAATGAAGTGGAGACAACCAGGAGATCGTTCTAATGAAGCGGAGACAACCAGGAGATCGCTCTAATGAAGTGGAGACAACCAGGAGATCGCTCTAATGAAGTGGAGACAACCAGGAGATCGCTCTAATGAAGTGGAGACAACCAGGAGATCGCTCTAATGAAGTGGAGACAACCAGGAGATCGCTCTAATGAAGTGGAGACAACCAGGAGATCGCTCTAATGAAGTGGAGACAACCAGGAGATCGCTCTAATGAAGTGGAGACAACCAGGAGATCGCTCTAATGAAGTGGAGACAACCAGGAGATCGCTCTAATGAAGTGGAGACAACCAGGAGATCGCTCTAATGAAGTGGAGACAACCAGGAGATCGCTCTAATGAAGTGGAGACAACCA